>NC_073263.2:58475907-58805907 GCF_029289425.2 Pan paniscus | reverse complement strand
AGTTCATTTTTAAAAAGCTTAATGGTGAAAGACTTGAGTTAGAATTGAAGGAAGCATGAGAGGCATAAATGGGATGCTTCAATGGGGCAGAGCAGGGATGAATTAATTGGACATTCACATTCATAATGGAGAATTAACACAGGTCAAAAAGTATTATGTTTCAGAGAAGAAAGAGTAAAATCTAGACAGTTATTATTGCTTTATGGACACCAATTCTTGACCTGTGGGCTAGAGCACATGCTATTATTTCTTTCTGAATTATACTGAGGTTAGAATGTATGCATAATGAATCATGAGGAGTCTTTTTAACAATTTTTAAATACATCTAAATAACAAGAAGTACAAATTTACTAAAGAATATGTTCCATCATTAAAGACTCTTGTAGAACAATCCTATGTGGATTATATTTAAGACAACTGTAATTTGTTGAAATTAATCCTCTCATTCAGGGGAGATGAAAGCTGTTACAAAGGTCCTTTTTTCTGTTTAATTAGTCCTTGTTCCAAATCCTCCACATAGCCCTGAAAAATCTATTTGTACGTTAGTAAAATCCAATAAAATTAAGGGGTGAAGATGAGGGATTGGAGGAACTAAAATCTGTAAAGAATAGGCATTAGGAGAGTAGATAATAGAGTCATGGATCTTGCTAAAAGTCACTGTGTTTTGGTGTAGAGGATGCTTTGGAGAGGAATTGGTATACAACCAGTCCTGACTCAGTTTCAGGTTAAGGGTGATAGATATGTGCTTATACAGCTATTGATTAAGCCTTTTAAAAAGTATGATGTTAATAATTTTTGTTAACACTTCCCTTATCTTTCACCTTTTAAAACATGTAGCTAAATTACAAACTCCTTGGACATAAGGGTGATAATGCATGCTAACTTTTTTCTTTTGTCATTCATAATGGAGCACGTATCATCAATAGCAGAAGCTAAATATCTCATGAATCATGAATGCTACACTAGATGGCCCTGAATCTTAATTTAAAGCAGATACTAAGCATTTATCCTTTCATCCTACAGAATTAAAATTTGTAAAGAAGAACAGTATTTGGAAATCATTCTTGTATTTTACATTTCTTACATTATCAGATCTTACAGGTAAAGTTTCCCAGGAACCAGAAGCCATCCTCTAGAGAACTGGCTGCAGCCACTTTTATAAATTTTACTTCTCCTGGGGAAGTACAATATAATGCAATGCATTACTCTATGAGATTTGTTGTAAAGAGCATTTAGAATTTTCAAGATAAGTTTTTATTCCAGACACATCTTCATAAGCCCTTCCACTTTTCCAAGGGCAAAGAATGCCTTGTATTTATGATGTTTTTGCATGCTTTAGAACTCAGCTGTAAGAAATATATTTCTTTTCAAGGAAAAAGCAAAAGAAGAGAGTGTTTAGAAAATACACTGAATAAATGCAGCAGCAAAACATTACACCAAGGACTCCATGTCCAAGAAAGAGGGAATGAGAGAGGAGGCAGAGAGAGACACAGAGACACAGAAAGAGAGAGAGACAAAGAGAGAAAGAAGAAAACAGATATTTGTGCTGAAAATACTAAAGATTAATTTAAAGTTGTATACATGAAATTTTCTAAGAGAATAGATCCTAAGTACTCTCATTACAAAAGAAGTGGTAAATGTGAGGTGATGGATATGTTATTCAGCTTGATTGTATTAATCATTTACATTGTATATCAAAGCATTACCTTGCTTACTTCAAATAAATACAATTTGTATATGTCAATTATACCTCACAAAGCTGGGAGGAAATTTAAAAAGACGATATCTCTCTCCCAAGACAGAGTAAGAACTGTACCTTTTGGATAAAAGCATAGACTTTATAGGATTAAATATATATATAGGTTTCACAAAAGGAAAATATTTCTCTATATCTTGATTCAAACAATTTCTAAATTTCAAGTATAGAAAGCGTTTGTCTCTGTGCCATCGCCACTGAATATTGATTTTCTGGTAATGTTCAACAAAAACCAACTAGAAGAACAAAAGCTATCTACATCTTGACCACAATTACGATCTCATAATTCTAATACAATTTCTTTACATTTTGTGTAAACTAATTAAACTAAAGAGCTTCTGCACAGCAAAAGAAACTACCATCAGAGTGAACAGGCAAACTACAAAATGGGAGAAAATTTTCGCAACCTACTCATCTGACAAAGGGCTAATATCCAGAATCTACAATGAACTCAAACAAATTTACAAGAAAAAAACAAACAACCCCATCAAAAAGTGGGCAAAGGAAATGAACAGACACTTCTCAAAAGAAGACATTTATGCAGCCAAAAAACACATGAAAAAATGCTCACCATCACTGGCTATCAGAGAAATGCAAATCAAAACCACAATGAGATACCATCTCACACCAGTTAGAATGGCAATCATTAAAAAATCAGGAAACAACAGGTGCTGGAGAGGATGTGGAGAAATAGGAACACTTTTACACTGTTGGTGGGACAGTAAACTAGTTCAATCACTGTGGAAGTCAGTGTGGCGATTCCTCAGGGATCTAGAACTAGAAATACCATTTGACCCAGCCATCCCATTACTGGGTATATACCCAAAGGACTATAAATCATGCTGCTATAAAGACACATGCACACGTATGTTTATTGTGGAACTATTCACAATAGCAAAGACTTGGAACCAACCCAAATGTCCAACAATGATAGACTGGATTAAGAAAATGTGGCACATATACACCATGGAATACTATGCAGCCATAAAAAATGATGAGTTCATGTCCTTTGTAGGGACATGGATGAAATTGGAAATCATCATTCTCAGTAAACTATTGCAAGAACAAAAAACCAAACACCGCATATTCTTACTCATAAGTGGGAATTGAACAATGAGAACACATGGACACAGGAAGGGGAACATCACACTCTGGGGACTGTTGTGGGGTGGGGGGAGGGGGGAGGGATAGCTTTAGGAGATACACCTAATGCTAAATGAGGAGTTAATGGGTGCAGCACACCAGCATGGCACATGTATACATATGTAACTAAGCTGCACATTGTGCACATGTACCCTAAAACTTAAAGTATAATAATAATAAAAGAAAAGAAAAGAAAAATGGTAAATAAATAGAACACCAGTTAAAAAAATTAAAACAAAAATGTAAAATTCATTTGGAAATCTTTGTTATCTATAAATATAACCAGTTATTTTTTAAGTAAAATAACATGTAATTTTTAAAGTGTCTAACAGCTTCTCCAAACTAGTTTGTCTTCCACGTGGTCCAAATAACAAAACACATTGTATTATATCTTAAATGAATATTTACAAAACTTCAGTGGTGAGTCAAGTTAAAGTATGAGTGAAGAATCCTGGGAATGGTACAGTTTGCATGAGGGAATGAACAGATTACAGAGCGAAACTTTATTAGAAGGCAATTTTGTCCAGAAGGAGGCTTGAGCTAAAAAACCTGCTTGTTTTTCAAGTCGTCTCCAATGTCACTGAAATTTGCCATAAGTATTTACAAGCCTCTTTAGGCTTCTAGTTGCTCTTGAGAGCAACATTTGTGAACTTGAGAACATGGAGAAGTTCAATTGTCACAGAAGAGAAAAATCATTGAATTATTCTACAAATGGCATCAGTTTATTAGGACTTTAACTATTGGAAAGAAAGTGATTGAGGGCTAACATGACAGGTTTTAAACCACTAGTTAAAAATATTAAAGTTAGAACTTCCTAGTCTGGTTCTGATATTAACCAAATTTATGTTTAAGAAGTTAAAGGAATTGTTGCAGTATTTTCTTGGCACCCAAAGGTAGAGTCAAAAAGCGTAGGCAAGATGTTACAAGCATTGATAATCACTGTCTTTTGGAAGGTGATGGATAATAGAAAGTTGAGCAGAATTAATATAATGTTGAAATTAAAGTTCATTACTTGATATAAGAAAATGTATAAAACTCTGATTACTACATATATTTATTAAGCACTTTTTAATATTTGTATATGCACTATCGAATACTCGTAGCTCTAATATAGGTTCCATCGTGGCATTTTTTAATCAAGTGTTTGCACAAGCAATGATAATGAAAACGACCATTTAGAGGATACCAACCACATGCAAATAACTGCATTAGATACTTTTCTTATTTTGAATTCTCACAATTATCTGAGTGGAGTATCTGAATCTCCACTTAATAGATGATGAAGCCAAGTCTCAGACCGCTTAACTTACTCAATTTTGTAAAACCAAAGAGTGACTAAAAAGCTCTCTAAACTTATGTTGGTATGAATCCAAAACCTATTCTTTGTATACAAAAGAGCATTGTTTTATAAATAAACAAACAAGTACATCTGTCTTTATTTGCTTTCTACTTTATGGCAAGGATAGGCATGGGAAGCTACTTACAATATGTTTCCTCCTGGTTATACAACAAAATATTTACTTTTATTTACATTCTAGCAACCTCTCATTTGCTGCCCTCTCATATTGGTCTAAGCCTCTGTGAGGAAAATAACTGTTAAGTTGCATTTACTTAAGTGTTTGCTACCACAGAAATATTGTCATGTCTACTTGAGGCTGTAGCAATGCATTGATAAGAAAGCAAGCCAGAACAAAATCAAAAAACTTAGTAATTCATTTGTTTTGTCATATTTCTATAGTTTACATTTTCACACTGCAATACAACTGTTTAGTATCTTTTCTTTATAGTTCCTATGTGAACTTGATTATCCACATGTTCTTGCAGCATGTGGAAGCCAAAACACATCCATGTTAGGTGACCACCTAACATCACGAGAGGATTTGGAGAATTTAGAGCTCAAGGCACATGTATTTCACCAAGTAGAAGATATTCAAGGTGGTTTTGTAAAGGTAGACTTACAACTTGAAAGAAAATGCACTGCAGTATACGGGGTTATGTTCTTAACATAGCTAAAGGCCATAGCTGATACCTAGTGACATAATTTCACACTATCAGTAGAAGAGGACAAAATGATATTGACATTTTAAAAATACTTAAGGTCAAAAATAAAAAAAAAGATATCTGAGATGTCATTATTTTAGAGACAATCTTTAATATTTTCTAGCAAGACCATCCAAACTGAATTATCTTTTAACACCTAAACATTGTAATACCTACAAGCAAAATCTAAATTAATAAGTTTATAATTGAATATCATAATTAAAAAGCAGTATATAAAGAGGTATAAAATATGACATGGTTTTAGATAAAAATACCTTCTAAATAATATAATAAACTAACTTAAAATGTTTAAAGAAAATAGCTAAACCAAATGATAGCCTGGTGGCATAAAGTAACTTAACAATTAAAACATAGCTTTAATATAAAATTTTAATATGATTTTATCATTTCCATCATTTAAAATGAGTTGAAAACATCAGAAATATCTATTTTATTTCTGAAAATTTAATTTTACATTTTTATTTCAGGCAATGCTGTTTATACAATAAATAAAAATAAAGTATTTATTGCCGTAGGCAATTCATTCTGTGGTGGATAAAATATGTACTTCCTGATATGGGGCCTGAGGCCCTGCATGATCTTAGCCCTCTTGGTAGTTCCAGTTTCATTTTCTATTATGGATCAGGTTATATGTTTAAATAGCAAGCATTCTGCTAGACTATACCAAAAAATTATACTTTCACCTACCTGTTTTTTCTCTCTGTTACACCATGTTAATAGCAATTCAATAAATTTCTACCCTGTCTTGCAATTGGTGTCTTCTGGCTTTTGAGGGCAAAGCATTCTTTATTTATATCTTTTTTTTTCCAAGTATAAACTATAGTTTCTGCTTCAGTGTGAGGGCATCATAAAATTTTTGTAATATTTGCATTCTGTGATGCTGCAGGATATTCTGGAAAATTCTGAAATGCCATCGTTTGGGAGAAAAATAGTCTTTAAATGACCCCTACCAACAATCTTTTTTTTTTTTTTTTTTTTTACAATGAGCAATTTCACTAAAAAAAATTCCAGGAAAGTGCCTCTATATTTGCATTACAGGAACCTGCTAAACTCCTGAAGTTGAATCAAAACTATGTACATATAAGTATCTGTATTTAGAAAGGTATTTAATAGTTTTTATCAGATTCTAAAAAGGGTTGTTATACAAAATAGTTCCAAAAGCCATGGACACATTTCCCTGATGATTTATAATGTCTGCTGAATTACCTGATGTCACATATATTATAATTCTCACCTCTCCAATCCTTCTACCTATAAATAGCTTAGAGTCTTAAATCCCTACAACAAATGATTAGCAAATTTTTAAGTTAGATAATTAAGTAAATAAGGCAGAAAAGAGGAAAAATATTAAAAGTAAAATATGAGCATGTTGTTAATGATACGAAAGGGTTGTTCCTATAAATAATGGGTATGGCTTTCTCTGTTTACTGAACTCTGTTTTATAAAATTAATCCCTCTAAATGAGAATTTTATAAGATGAAAGATAGAATAATGCTACAAATTTATAAAATTTCTTTGGCAATTAGTGAATTTAATCAATACGTTTGTTTTCTCTTACCTGTGCTAAACAGAATAAGAAAGTTTAGAACTTATCCCATTAAAACATTAAAATTTTTTGAAGCATCATGTTTGTTAAAAAGTGAACTTCAGAGATAGATAAAGAAAACAGCAGCAATAAGTGTGCCCGTAACTACTGTGTTCATGTACTCTTGTTAATCTATATGATCAATATTGTTTGCAAATTAGTTTATACTATTTATGTTATTGAAAGGATATAATTTATCTGAATCTTATTTTTAAAATGAAGTATGAGAATAACATAATTGTTACTTCTACAAAACTGTCAACTTATTTAAAAAGACTTAGTAAAAACATGTTTCTAAAATCATTTGTATTTACCTTGATGAGAAAAATTCAAGTATAAATATTAACGGGAATTATAAAATCCTAGAATTGCTTTTCCTTCCATTCTACAAAGAGTTAACCAAGATGTTGTGTATGCCTTTACAATTCTCAAACATTTTTTGATGCCACTAATATATAAGTCCACATCTGCCAAAATATACTTTTTTTTATAACTGTCCACGTTTGAACAAGTGTCTGATATTCCATGTGTAAGTTTTTACCTTGCTTTTTATAACTATCATGTTTATAGGCTTATAAATAAATATTGAAACCATAATTTTTGTTTATTTTGGTTACAGTGTTTACTTTTAAAAATATGCCAATCAGCATTAACCATCCTTCTATCCATTAATTTGCATTTCTTTCATATATTATTGTTTTATGATAATCTCTGTAAAATTTCTGAAAACATTTTGCTAGATTCATTCAAGCCTCTTCTCTTCAAAGCAATACAAGCACACTGTTACATTTAAATATTCCAGACCTACTTTGTTGGTTGTAGGTATGTAACTTTGTTTCTGAGATCTCTATTCTGTTCCATTGACCCTTTTTTTTTTTTTTTTTTGAAACACAGTATTACTCTATGGCCCAGGCTGGAGCGCAGTGACAGGATCTCAGCTCACTGCAACCTCTGCCTCATGGGTTCAAGCAATTCTCCTGCCTCAGCCTCCTGAGTAGCTGGGATTAAAGATGCACACCACCACACCTGGATAATTTTTGTATTTCCAGTAGAGATGGAGTTTTACCATGTTGGCCTGGCTGGTCTTGAACTCTTGATCTTAGGTGATCCACCCACCTCGGCCCCCCAAAGCATATCTTTATTTTTATACCAGTACCACACTGCTTTGTTTACTGCAGCACTGTAGTATAATTTGAAGTCAGGCAATGTAATGCCTCTGCTTTTGTTCTTTTGCTCAGAATTGCTTTTACTATTTGAGCTCTTTTTTGGTTTTAGGTGAATTTTAGGATTTTTTTTTTCAATTCTGTAAAGAATGATGATGGTAGTTTGAAAGGGCATAGCACTGAATCTGTAGGTTGCTTTAGGATATTGACTCTGCTGATCCATGAGCATAGATGTTTTCTATTTGTTTATGTCAGTTATGATTTCTTTCATCAGTGTTCAGAGGTCTCATAACTCCTTGGTTAAATATATTTCTAGGTGGTGTTGTTGCCAATATCAACATATATATATATGTGTGTGTGTGTGTGTGTGTGTGTATAGGTATACATATATACATATATGTGTGTGTATATATACATATATATATATACACACACCTATGTATATACACACACACACACACACACACACCCCATGGGATACTACTCAGCCATAACAAAGAATGAAATCATGCCTTTTGCAGCAACACGAATAGAACTGGAGACCATTATCTTTAGTGAAATGACTCAGAAACAGAAGATCAAAAACAGCATGTTCTCAATTATAAGTCGGAACTAAACAATGAGTACACATGGACATACAGAGTAGAAAAATAGACATTGGAAAGTCCAGAAAGTGGAAGGGTGGGAGGCAGGTTAGGGATGAAATACTAGCTTTCCAATATAATGTACACTATTCTGGTGATGGGTACACTAAAAGCCCAGACTTTACCACTATGCAAAAAATCTGTGTAATGTAACTGCACTTGTACCCTAAATCCACAGAAATAAAAAAATTAACTAAAAGTAAACATTACACGTTTATAACAAAGTGTGACAATTTTCTGTCTATTCCTTTTTAATAATAATTTCTATTCCATTAAGGAAAACATTTTTATATTTTAAATTTATTCTTCCAATATTTATTCAATGTTAATGAATTTTAAATTCTACTAGTTTGTGCTTTTCTCTCCTATTTTAAATATAACGTACTGCATTTCTCCTTATTCTATTGTGCAAACCCATGCCTAAATTCTAACAAAAATTTAACACAATTTTTGGATAATACTCAATGTCAATATATTTATGTATATATTGTGTACAACTGGGCCATTATAGTATATGACTTTCTGTCAAAATTTTTAATCTTTCTGAATTATCTGAGGCTTGTTTTTCTATGCTGTCTCTCTAACTGAACTCTGTCCTGACAAACTTTAAACAGTTAATTGCATCATGTAATCTATTAATTTTTTTTTTTTTTTTTTTTTTTTTTTTTTTTTGCTAGAAACCTCACTCTCAAAGCCTCTGAATTCTTGCTCTAACTTTGGCTCAGTGTTAAGTATTCCTACTACACATATCTTATTGTGGGACTTTCCTTAACTCTCCATTGTCAGGGTTTATTTCACTTCTCTCCTGTGTTGGATGCCCTGTTTTCTTCATTTCCATGCCCTTCATTGACTTTTACCTCCTCATTTCAATAGTTCATGTCATCCTGTTTCTGGAAAAATTTTTGGAAAATGTTATATGTAATGTATAAACTTTATATGATGTAGTATAATATTTAATAATATATTTTACTACTTCTACTTTTGAATAAAGTTTAGAATTCTAAATTAGAAATACTTTTTTACCTCAGAATGACTCCATTGTCTCATTTTCCTTGGATCTGGAAACTTATTTACTTAGATTTAGAGAATTTTTTTCTCCAGTAGTTATTTTAAAATAGCTTTTTTATAATTTTAAATAATTATTTTTGAATAATTCAGGGATTCAAAAAGTTATAAAATAGTATAGCAAATAAACATTTACCCAAGAAAAGATATTATGCAAAAATATTGTAGCTGTACTGCTATGCCATAATGAGGTTGCTGATGAAAGAGTATGTCTCTCATTGATGAAATCAGACATTGCTAAATTGCTCTTATTTTCCTAATTTGGCATATGAGGGTTGCTTTCGTTCTACATTCCTCCAAACACTTAATTTTGCTAGATATGAAAATTCTCCCAATATCAAGAGCAGAGATCATGTTCCATTGCTGTCTTAATTTGCATTTTTCTGATTGAGTTAGAACATCATTTACTATGTTTCATGCTCTTTCCTCTCTGCTGTGCAGCACTTTTAGTGTCCTCATATTAATAGAGCCAAACTCAGCTTCTAGATGTGAGGCACAGATGACATTGATGTCTGCCCCATTGACATTTAGAATATTTTCTTCATTTCTGCTATGCACAAATTCATTTTGTTTCTTTAGCTCAGTTATGTGTTTGGGGCACAGAAAAATATACATACACATGAACAAATATACATACATTTATACATATATATACATACACTCATATTACATATACATATATTTCTGTCATTTTTCAGTTGTAAGCCATGTTGAATCAAGTATGTATTTTTTCAATAAATTAGTCAAATACAGATTTAAATATTTATTTTTATTTGATTAAAAATCAAATTATAAGTATTTGAATTTATAAAAGTTGAAGCTATCTAGTATAATTTATCAACGTTTTAAATCACCTAAAATTATTTTGATTTTCTCACCGGTAATATCTACTAATTCATAAAATTAGAGTTGCCATGTTTAGCTAATGAAAACACAGGATACCAGTTAAAATGGAATTTCAGCTAAACAATTTTTATTTAGTGTAAACATTTTCTAACTGTGCCCAAATTTAACTGGGCACATTTATCCTGTATATTTCGTGGCAAAGTTAACTAAATCTTATTCATAGTAAATTTTTTGACAAATATTGCAAACATGTTTTTAACAGTTTCTTGAATATTTCTTCTCTGGTGGATTTTTCTTCTCTCCTATTATTTTCTAGTTTAGTAAAATCAGCAATTCAAAGGGAAACGTATGCTTTTGAGTGTCAACAGCCATCCCAGATTATTACAACGTGTGACTGCAATGAGAGTAGCATCATGTGATGCCTAGGAGATTGCTGGGCTGAATTTCGTCCTCAATATTTAGTAACTTTGTGAATGTAGGCATACTACATAACCTCTCTGTGCCTTAGCTTCTTCTTATGGAAGTGAATTAGTATATGTATTAAATATAAAATACATGGCTCAAAAACAGTGTCTCAGCCAGGCTTGGTGGTGTGAGACTGTAATCCCTGCTACCCGGCAGGCTGAAGTGAGAGGATTGCTTGAGTCAAAGGGGTTAAGTCCACCCTAGTCCACATAGCAAAACTCCATCTCTTAAAAAAAAAAAAAAAAGTAAATAAATAGTATTTAGTGCATAAATAAATATTACTCTAGTATTAGCTATTTTTATGTTCTCTAGATATTATTTTTTTAAGTCTACAAATAGGTACATATTTTTAAAATCATTAGAATGAGAATAGGAATCACTTGGTGATTCTTGGCTTGCCAGCTTAAATATAATACATGAGAGGGCACTGTGACAAGCCATCAGATTATCAATTTATGATTCCCTAGAATAAGAAAGTTTGCAAGCAGCATATTATAGGAGAGAGACTTATTATGAGCCCAACTGATATTCGTCTGTGATAGGATGACTTTGTATCTGGATACAGAAACACCAAAATATAACCAATAAAATCTTCCATTTTATATTGAGATTTTATCTTCTATCATATTTTCATAAATGGTTAAGAGCATACAGTTGAAATTGAAATATTATTCTGTCAGATTCACTGCCTAGAGAATACCTTTCAGAGGTTCCTTGCCAGTAGCTCACTGACAAGTCAAAAGACTGGTATCATTTAATTGCTGTACTCCCTTCTGGATTCATTTTTACAATATCACTTAAGCCCACATAATACCTTAACTGGTGAAATTCATGACTACTTAGGCGCAAAGTTTGGGAAACACCAGTCTCCAGTAAGTTTTGTTGGAAAAAAATCTGAGTTTTAATTGAACCACACAATGAATATTGATGAGATATGCAGAGTTGTCATTCGGAAAGCTAGCTACAGTAAACCCTGTGCAATTTTCCTACAGGTATGAAACAGAGAACACAGACAAAAACTCACAATGTTGTTGAAAACCAGGACAGATATCAACGTATGTTCAAAATGTAACAGAAATTTTTACTGTGAATCAAATGCAGCTAGAGAAAATGGGTAATGACATTTCCAACCTGTATTTTCTCTCTTGTTCTGTCTTTTTGTTTTGTTTTGGTTGCATTTTGTTTGGGTTTGATTTCCCAAATCTACAGATAGGATCTCCCATAAAACAAAGAAAGAAAATGCCAACATATGCTGATGAAAAAGGCTTATGTTTTTCTGGGCAAAAATTAACCTTAGAAAAGCTGAGTTGCTGTTATTTGGTGCAGGCTGCTAGGTGAAGGTGGTACCTCCTCTTCCCTTTTTGTATTTTCTGAATGATACACAAAAAAATTATTGGATGAGCTACTAGACTAGCTATTGCCCTAATCCAATATCCACAGACACTATCACAGTACATTTACAATCACTACCCCTATTTGAGTTGCTTATCTGTAGGCAGGCTCTTCTCCTATTTCTCAGCATGTATTGTGATAACATTTAAAGATTGATATTCTATCTTAATTAAAATAAAAGGAAATATATTTGAGGGAAAGTTCCAACTAGGCAGAATCTGCTTATAACTAGCTCAGAAGAGAAATAAATAAATAAATAAAATTCAGTACGATCCTGAAATTAAGTGTAGACAGTGAGAATAGAATAAATATTTTGACATTTGTTTCCCCAAAGCTTTCTTTTCTAGTACAGAAAGTAAAATATGTGATTTATGATCTAAATATATAGTATAAAATATGAAGCTAATAAATAATGCAATAATCAATCACTCTTCTATATTGTATATTCTACTCTTTCCTTTCTATTTATTTATAATATTGGTGCCTGCTCATCCAATCTCATTTTCTCACTGTTGTTCTTGTCCCCATTGTTCTTGCTTTTGATCTCCATGAGTATTTTTTTAAATTTTATGTTTTAAGGGGTACAAAATAATGTTTTGATTTATTAATACAATCTTGAAACATTAAATGAAACTGATTAACATATCCACCACCTTAAATATTTATGACTTTTTGTCGTGACAAAATTTGAAATTTACTCTCTTAGCAATTTTGAAATGTACAAATATCTTGTTATCTACCACATTCTCCATGTGGTACAATAGATCTCATAGAAAAAAGTCCTTATTTCTTTCGGTCTAATTGAGGCTTTGGGCCTTTTGACCCTTATCTTCCCTTTCCCCCATACCCCTCCAGCCTCTGGTAAACACTTAGAAAGTTTAACATATCAGATCTATGTATTTGCAATTCACATTAATTTTTCAGACTCCTATTGATAAATATTGGCCTGTTTGTGGTCTAGGATTATCTAGTTTTTTGGGAAATAAGCAATGGATCAACCTTTTCACCTAAGTGACAAAATTCTTCCATTCATAAACTTTCAGTTTTGGATTTATTTTATTTTGTTATTTTTTAAAAAACACATAATTGTTATGAACACAAATTTATGAGATTTGTACATTTTATATTTCACCTTTTTGTAAAACAAAACCATACTTATGTAGTTACAAGGGTTAGTTTTGAAAATTTCTATTTTTTTCTAATAATATTTTTGCCTTTTTTGTAATATATAATAGAAAAAATTATGTTTTTCTGGGCAAAATTGCAAAGTGAATTATATAAAATAATATCTGATAATACTTCTTTCATACAGTACAGGACTTTTATACAGTCTCTTTTTTCAGCAAATCCTTTTATACAGAATGGGACTTAAGATGATCAAGTGTTATCTGTGAATGTGAATAATCAGGCTCTTCTATAATGAAGGTAAGATACGAAACAAATATGTGTGTGTGCATATGTGTGTGTGTGCATGTGCGTACATACACACGCACTTAGAATGCTTGCTTAATTTTAGATCACCCTTTCACAAATTCATCAGGTTCTCTGAGAGATACTATTTTTTAATATCTATTCAAGACAATTTAACATAAATAACTTTGAAATGAACAAATTGTTCTTCAAATACGTCACTGAAAAGCTTTAAGAGTTTTGCAACACCATCTAAAAACAAGTGTAGCCACTGAAGACTAAAAATGTAATGACAAAATAATATCTATCTATGTCTCCTTCCTCTCTTCTTCTGAAATAATAAAGTAATGATTATGTATTTGGCAAACACGTGCAGAAATGTTTCAAAAAGGACATTTGAAAATAACAAAAGGTCTACATAAAGTTTATAACGGAGAAAAATATTTGCAGAAATGCTATAATTTACTTCGCAATACTGTATAAAAGTTTTTCAAACTTTCTAATTTTTGTTGTTAGCTCTCCATCTTTCCAGTTGTGTGATAATTGGCTGGTTATTGATTGAAACTTTCAAATCTTAGTTTCTGCTTGTGAATGATGAAAAGTAATAACGGAAATTACTTCATAAATGTGATTTAAAGTGAACTGAGCAAAAAGAACTGAGCAAATTTCTGACTTGTAAATTATCCAGTATATGCTTATGTTTACTTTTTAGCTTTTTATTCTTTTATTTATTTTAAATCAACTATTATTTTAAGTTCTGGGGTACATTTGCAGGTTTGTTACATAGGTAAACATATGCCATGGTGGTCTGCAGCACAGATCAACTCATCACGCAGTTTTAAGCCCAGGACCTATTAGCTGTTTTTCCTGATGCACTCCCTCCCTTTCCCCTGACAGGCCCCAGTGTGTGTTGTTCCCCTGCCATGTGTCCATCTGTTCTCATCCTTCAGCTCCCACTTGTAAGTGAGAACATGCAGTGTTTGGTTTTCTGTTTCTGCATTAGTTTGCTAAGAATAATGGCTTCCAGCTCCATCCATGTCCCTGCAAAGACATGATCGTGTTCCTTTTTATGGCTGCATAGTATTCCATGGTGTATATGTACCACATTTTCTTTATCCAGTCTATCACTGATGGGCATTTAGGTCGATTCCATGTCTTTGCTATTGTGAATAGTGGAGCCATGAACTTATGCATGGATGTATCTTTATAACAGAATGATTTATATTCCTTTGGGTATATAGCCAGTAATGGGATTGCTGGGTCAAATGGTATTTCTGCTTCTAGATCTTTGAGTAATTCCCATACTGTCTTCCACAATGGTTGAACTAATTTACATTCCCACCAACAATGCAGAAGCATACCTTTTTCTCCGCAACCTCACCAGCATCTATTGTTTCCTGACTTTTTAATAATCACCATTCTGACTGGCATGAGGCGGTATCCCATTGTCGTTTTGACTTAGATTTCTCTAATAAGCAGTGATTTTGAGATTTTTTTTCATGTTTCTTAGCCACGTGAATGTCTTCTTTCAAAAAGTGTCTGTGCATAACCTTTGCCCACTTTTTAATGGGGTTGTTAGTTTTTTCCTTGTAAATTTGTTTAAGTTCCCTGTAGACTCTGAATATTAGACCTTTGTCAGATAGATTGCAAAAATTGTCTCCCATTCTGCAGCTTTTCTGTTCACTCTGATGATAGTTTCTTTTGCTGTGCAGAAGATTTTTAGTTTATTTAGACCCAATTGGTTACATTTTTGCTTTTGTTACAATACCTTTTGGTATTTTAGTAATGAAATATCTGCCAACGTCTATGTCCTGAATGGTATTGCCTAGATTTTCTTCTAGGGTTTTTATAGTTTTGGATTTTACATTTAAGTCTTTAATCTATCTTGAGTTAATTTTTGTATAAGGTATAAGGAAGGGGTCCAGGTTTTATTTTCTGCATATGGCTAACCAGTTCTCCCAGCACCATTTATTAAATAGGGAGTCTTTTCCTCATTGCTTGTTTTTGTCAGGTTTGTCAAAGAACAGATGGTTGTAGGTACAGTCTTATTTCTGAGTTCACTATTCTCTTCCGTTGGGCTATGCGTCTGTTTTCATACCAGTATCATGCTGTTTTGGTTACTGTAGCCTTGTAGTACAGATTGAAGTCAGGGAGCATGACTTCTCCAGTGTGGTTCCTTTTGCTTAGGATTGTCCTGGCTATTCAGGCTCTTTTTTGGTTCCATATGAATTTTAAAGTAGTTTTTTTTTCTCTAATTCTGTGAAGAATGTCATTGGTAGTTTAATGGGAATAGCGTTGAATCTATAAATTACTTTGGGCAGTATGGCCATTTTCATGATATTGATTCTTCCCACCCATGAAATAAAAAATATAATTGAGTCCCATCATCATATCATGAAAATGGCTTTAAGAGAAAACTAGTAGCTGGGCACAGTGGCTCATGCCTGTAATCCCATCACTTTAGAAGGCTGAGATGGGCAGATCACTTGAGGTCTGGAGTTCAAGACCAGCCTGGCCAACATGTAGAAACCCTGTCTCTACTAAAAATACAAAAAAAATTAGCTCAGCATGGTGGCAGCCACCTGAAGTCCTAGCTACACAGGAGGCTGAGACAGGAGAATTGCTTGAACCCAGGAGGTGGAGGTTACAGTAAGCTGCGATCTCACCACTGCACTCCAGCCTGGGTGACAAACAAACAACAAACAAAGAAGAGAAAACTAGTTAGATGAATATTATTGCTTCCTATTTTCAACCAGTAAATAGTTGCCACTGATAAATTGACAGCCATGAGTCTATCAAGAATCCTCTTGATATATTATATACTACAACATGACTGTTCACAGGGGAAAATTATAGGAAACAACGTATGTGTACTTCTTGATTTCATGATACAAGACAAGCACAAAAGCACCACTCATGCCACTGAAAACAATGGACCATGAACCCTTGAAAAATCTTTGCCTCCTTCATCACGAGCAATGTTCCTTCAGCAGTCAAAAATGCCTGTGTACTCAAGACCAGCCTGGCCAATATGGTGAAACCCTGTCTCTACTGAAAATACAAAATTAGCTGGCCTTGGTGGCTCACGCCTGTAATCCCAGCTACTCAGGAGGCTGAGGCAAGAGAATCGCCTGAAGCTGAGAGGTGGAAGTTGCAGTAAGCTGAGATTGTGCCACTGCACTCCAGCCTGGGCGACAGAGACTCCATCTAAAAAAAAAAAAAAAAAAAAAAAAAAGCCTTTTTTTGTTTTTTGTTTTTAGACTCCATCTAAAAAAAAAAAAAAAAAAAAAAAAAGCCTGACTGCATCAACATTTAGCAGTGAACAGTGTCAAATGGATAGGAATTCAACCCTGCAATGACAATGACAGGCTGTGTGTAATCATTCAGCTGATGATGATGTAGTACTCTTGGAACCTGGAAGCATTCCCTTTGCAGTGTCACAGATACTGAAGTAGGCAGCTGGGTAGATGCTAATACCCTGCACAGACATGGTAAAGCCTTGGTGCAGGCCCTTAATCCTATTAGATTTGTAGATCTTAACCAGACAGTCACCAAGGCTTCTGAATTCCCTTTCAGCTCCAGCTTTACCCACATCCACTGGTAGACTGGTACAGACAAAATCAAGAGGGTACACAAAACACAAGGATGTGGCCCCAGCGCACTGCCTGATGCCAGGTTCCTTGCAACATAGTGCCGAAAGTGGGTCCTCTTGTCCACACTACCCAGGAAGATCTGCTAGTACTTATTTCGAAGGCGAAGTTGAGAGCCCCTGGGTGGGGAAGTATCTGATGACATTGGCCAGGTTACCACGCCAGAAGGACAGGACTCTCTCCTCCTTGGGAATACAGACCACACAGTCTATAATGTGCTTGTACTGCTTATCTGTGGTAATTTCCTTGGTGGTATGCTGCACCTGCAGCAGCAGCTTGAGCCACTCGATAGGTGCTCCTGCTGCCTTAGAGATGGCTGTGACCACCCCACCTGCCAGAAGTCCCTGTTGAAGGACACAGCATCATCTGTCATGTTGAAAGGAAAGGGGAGGCAGGCTGCTGCGAGATGGGATTGGGCCAGGAACTCTTTAATTTCAGGGCTGGGGGGCCTCATGTTATTTCAGAGCGTAAGCTTGCTATTTATGGGACACATCTAAGAGTTTCCAGAAAAAATTATGGGACTGCAAGTCTCCCGAAATATTAACATTTGTAGTATTAATATATTATCTTTTTCCCTTTTAAGTTGTGGTAATAAAATATGGTCCTTAAAAGCCTGCCTTTTTGATATTTGTTGTGACATGTTTGATTGCCTAACATATGACCAATTTTATTTAAGGATTCTTTTGTATTTAAAAAGTATGTGTATTCTGAAGTTGCCTCATGCTATTCTAAATATATTGATAAGATCAAGCTTGTGAATTTTTCTGTTCAAAACTTTTGAATGTTTTCTACTTTTCTCTGATATTAAAAATTTTGAAAGAATTCAGTTAAAATTTTCTGTTTTGTTTATTTGGAAATCTTTTCTTACATTCTACCAGCTTCTTTTATTTTCCTTTTAGCAAAAAAAAAAAAAACAACAACACATCAAAACTGTGTTTTTACATGTACACAAGTTTAAAATCATGGTATTTCTCTTTTTTTCCACTTGAAGTTACGTACTTATACCTGGTAATAATTTTTCATGTTAAGTATCTATTTTCCTAATATTAATATGACTTCAGTTTTTTTGTTTGTATTTATCTAAAATTTTACTTCTAATCCTTCCTTGTATGTGTGAGCTTTATATGAATCTCATGTAAATAACTGTATTTCTTATAGCTAATCTTGCAGACTTTATTTTGTTGGTTTTATTTGCTCCTTTTTATTTATTGTAACTAGTCATAAAATTGGGTTATTTCTACAATATTATTTCTGCTTTCTATAAGTCTTGATATTTTGCTTCTTTTTCTTGCCTTTCTTGCCTTATTTCATACTGATTGAGATATATTGTTTTCTTCATTTTATTTTTTTCTCTCTATTCTTTTGGAGATTACATCCTGAATTTCTGTCGTTTTAGTCCTTTGGAGATTTTAAGATGACTATTAAATTTATCAAAGTCTAAAATTAATCAATAATCACCCTATTCTTAAATTACTACTAGAGTTTATGGGACTGCTTCAAAAGCTTTCTCTTCATATATTTGCTATTATTGTGCAGCATTTTAGCTATATTTCTCTTTTTTGTCCTACTTACTAAATATTGTTTTTGTCATTATTTTTTAAGGACAATGTTTTAAATTTATTCATACATTTCTTTTCTGTAGATTCTCTCTGGCATTATTCTTTTTCTTTGAGAAATGCTATAACTAAGGTTTTGCATGTAATGTATGACTTCACTTCTTGTTTGTTGCAAAATGAGTTTAGTTTTTCTTATTCTTGAAAGGTAATTTTAATTAGTATACAACTTATCTGAACTTTGGATGTATCCTAACTGTTTCCATTGTTTTGTTGACAATTCAACAAACTTATATTGACTTCTATTGTTCTCCTCAATTGGTAATCTGTCTTCTTCATATATCATCTTTTAGTTTTTTTCTTTGTTGAACCTCAGTTTCAATATAGTATCTAGAGATATATTTATTTTAATTTACTTCTACTTTAGATATTTTGGGCTTTGAATCTGAGAATTGGTTCTAGAAATTTCAGTTTCAGAAAAATCTCACCTAATATTGCTTACCATTCTTTTTATTTTGTAATTCCCAGTTTTAAAAGTAACCACCCTATCCTTGATGCTTCTTATACTCTCTTTTATATTTTTATATTATTGTATCTCTATGCTGTAGTATGGAAGCTTTCCTGAATTCTGTTTTCCAATTATTCATTTTCTCCATTGTCTATAATTGTCATTAACCCTCCTATTGAGCAACTATTAATTATTATACATTTCAGTTCTAGGAGGGCCTTTTGTTCTTCATTTTAGAATTTCCCCAATATTCTAATATAGACTGTGTTTATGGATTTGATTCTGTAGTTCTCTTTTTTTGTCAATTCTTGTTCATGCTGATTTACTTCTTCATGAATTTGGGATTTTTTATTATGTGCTATGTCTTGCAATTTTATTTTTGTGGCCTGGCCTAAAGGGTATTCTTCTAGATTCGATTTGCTTACTTCTGCTATGTTCCTGAAGACAAACTAAATTATTGGCATATGGATTTCAGTGCTAGAGATGCAGAATGAATACTGGGCCTGTTACACACACAATCATTAGTAATTCTCAGAAGAAACATTTAATTTCTATTTTCTGCTCTATCTGCAGGTAACCAGACTGAAGAGTCTCATTTGCCTGTATTTTAATCACTTGGGATATTAAGTTAGGGGTCTTGGTTTTTAATATGAAAATCCATAGGGCTTTACACTTTTTGAGGTTCAAGCTTTGTCTCCTGTAATTTGCCACGCAGTCCTTAGAAATGCGTGCCTTAAAACACAGGAATTAGCAGATGTCTCTAAGGCAAATGCTTATTTGTTTCTCTGAATTAGTGCTACCCAATAGCACAAATTGTAATTACTTTGTAATTTCTCTCAATTTCTTATCATCTCAGTCCTATATTTAAAACATTTAGATATACATGCATATATGTGTATATGTATGTATGTGTGTATATATATATGTGTGTGTGTCTATATACCATCACTTTTGCGATTCTATGCTAAGAAGGTTTTTTTTTTTTTTTTTTTTTTGAGATGGAGTCACACACTGTTGCTCAGGCTGGAGTGCAGTGGCACGATCTCGGCTTACTGCCACCTCCGCCTCCCAGGTTCAAGCAATTTTCCTGCCTCAACCTACCAAATAGCTGGGATTACAGGCGCCCGCCACCACGCCCAGCTAATTTTTTGTATTTTTAGTAGAGACAGGGTTTCACTTTGTTGACATTCCCACAAAAAACACAAGTAAATAAATACACCATGTAAAACAATTCTAGATTATCAATATATGCTCTTTAAAAATATGAATTTAGAAATCACTAGCTTAATAAAGCAAAACAAAACAAAATGAAACAAACACGTTAAAGCTTAAATTAAATAAAAACGTAAACCACGCATAGCAGAAAGTAAAAATAACAAGTATATTGCACATTACAATGTAGTTTAATAGATTTGAATATTTGATGAAATAAAACATTTTATAAGACTAAATCAATTATTAAACAATATCTTAATAATCTTAATAAACAATAAATAGGTTAATAAATAATTTTCTTCAACATACAATTGATGCAGAATATTTTCTTTACCTTTTCTTGGGACTCGTGACAGAGGTACCTCATTTACTCAGCCTGCCCCTGTCTACCCGTTGCAGCAGGGAGCCTGCGAGCAAATGAGTGCAGTAACCTGAGCGAGTGATTTGGGGAATTGGCAGGAACAAACCCCATTTACTCAGCTCGCCAAGCTCAACCCCTTGTTGGAGGGAGCACATAAGTGAGGGAGTGTGCGATGTGACTGACCATTTTTGGGTGCTGGCAGGTGCAAACTCAGTGTGGGCCACGCGGCAATGACCTTGTGGGGGTTCCTGCGACCCCTGAAGCCACAGAAGTCACGTTACAATGATCTTTCTGCTCTGCCCTCCGCAGATGGCTTAAGTGTTAATAGCTCAGTGAGAGGGCAAAGAGCCAATGTGAAAGCCTTCTTTTGGGTATCAGCACTCACGGCTCTCTACCTCTTGTCCTGCGTCTAGGAAAAATGAGTTTGCACGAACAAATTGAAGGATGGCGAACGTGGAGGATTTTTTTTTTTTTTTCACAGATAAACAGTTTCTTTATTCATCCTCCTCCTCCTCCTCCTCCTCCTCCTCTTCCTCCTCCTCTTCTTCATCTTCCTCTTCCACCTTTTTCCGGGCAACTTTAGCAGGACCCTTTGCACCATCAAACTTTCCTTTCGACTTATAGTCAGCAACATCCTTCTCATACTTCTCCTTCAGCTTTGCCGCCTTAGTGATGTAAGGCTGCTTTTCACTGTCATTTAAATTATTCCACATCTCACCCAGCTTTTTTGCCACGTCTCCAATAGAGATGCCGGGGTTTGTGGATTTGATCTTGGGGCGGAATTCTGAACAGAACAGGAAGAATCCAGACGGTGGCCTTTTGGGAGCATTAGGATCCTTCTTCTTCTTGCCTCCCTTAGCTGGTCCATAATCCTTCATTTCCCGATCATAGCGCACTTTATCTGCCTTTGCCATTTCATCAAATTTAGATTTCTCTTTCCCGGACATCGTCTTCCACCTCTCAGAGCACTTCTTGGAAAATTCCGCAAAATTGACAGGGACCTCTGGGTTTTTCTTCTTATGTTCTTCTCTGCATATCTGCACAAAGAAGGCATAAGCAGACATCTTGCCTTTTGGTTTCTTGGGGTCACCTTTAGCCATCCTGCCTGTAAAGTGGCTCTCCGTGGGTAGGGGAGCTAAAAAGGCGATGGGACAGGCAGGTAATCTTCCCAAGTCTAGCAGTCTCTGGCTAGACACTTCTCTATCAAGCCAACCCTCTGAAGTCAAGTTGCTTCTTTCTAATGTCCAGCTGCTTCTCTGCTTCTCTCCAACTGAGTCTGGGGTCTTTATAGGCACAGGATGAAGGATGGGGCAGGCCATGTGTAGTTTAGGAAAAGACAATATTTGAGCAGGAAAACAGGGATAGAAGTTCTCGCTTTGGACCATGGGTTTCAGGCTTTTCGGCTTGACGATGGGGTTTTGCCAGAGACCCGACCCTGTCTGCCTAGAATTTCTCTGCCTCCTGTCACTATCACAATAACCAATTAGGTAATATAAAAAAATTGATTTATAGAAATATCAATATGAGAATATTAGGAAGAAAACTTCACTGCCTATGTAAATAAAATTTGTATCTCTGATTGAAGAACTTTTTAAAAGAAAATGGAGAGATGTGTTTGCCCAAAGAGCAGTTATTTCTCTAGTTCACCACCTCTGGTGTATATTTGCATGTCACTCACCAAAGTGTGAGTAATAATTTGTGGGTGCTGTGGTTTATCATGATTCTTATTTTTTTCTATATTCCAAATGTTTATCTTGGGTATTCCTTTCACATTAAAAATATTTCCAACTAAACAATCAAGCAACTGTCACTTACCAACAGAGCTAATACCTAAATAATTTAGAAAATTGTTTTAAATATTTTTTCTTAATATCTAAGGGAGGAAGCATAATTTTTTCTATATTAATATAGTTTTTAGTTTGCTTCTTTTTATTTTGAATCATATGTTATCATAACAATGAGTACATTGTCTCTTAATTAATATACTTTATTCTTTCCTTGTAAATGTAATGAACAATTATTTACATTTGCTTGAGTCTTTCTTTTTTTCTACTCCATAGGTCACTTTATTTGAGCTATTGTTGAATACCACTATTTTCCCTCCATAGAGTTCCTAAAACATGGGTGCCAGGCCACACACATGCCTTCTTCTTGAAAACAGACTAATTTTGAAGGGGTGTGTAAATCACCTTAAAAAATGTGTAATGGTATTCTAAATTTCTAAGCTGCATTTCTACTTTAATTTGCCTTTCATTGATTTCTTAAAAAAACACTGAATTGTTTGGTAATACAAATACAAAAATTCTTATATTTAAGTTTGTAGTTTAATTTCTGACTTCTCACAATTGAGAATAACTATATTCTTGTAACAAAAATGATTTTTAAAGAAAAGTGTAAGGACCATTTTTTAACCCTGAAAGACATTTAAAAAGTAATACAATGGAGATATTTGTTAATACTTATTTACACAATAACCCAATATTTTTCTAAGTTAAAAAAATAAATCTATGTGCATTGAGTCTTTTGAAACAGTAGAAAATAATACAGAGGAAAATAATTACTCATGATGATCTCTCTACTTGAAGTAGTTTGTAAGCATAGTTACACACTTTCCCAGTCAATTCTTTTCTATATTTTTGGGTACATTTTTCCTGTACTTTTAAAATAATTTAAAATTTTTTTACACTTGTTACTTTTTTTCTGTACTTTTCCTGTATATTTTTACTTTTAGAACACTGAGCTAATTATATTTATAAGGCTTTGAAAACTCTCATTTTCCTTTGGTAGATATCATATTTTGAATAATTGTCTTATTCTTTTTTCTTTCCTCCACTGTCCACAAAGGGAATCTAGATTTGTCCCATGCTCCACACTTTTGATATTGCTAAACAACAAAGATAGCTAAGGGATTTGGAAACAACTCTGATTGGGGGTTAGGGGTTAGAGAGATTAAATGAGAGGGAGAGACAGAGAGTGAGGAGAACAGAAAAAGAGAAAAGGAGAGAGAAGAAGAAAAAGGAGAAAGAAGTGGGGAAAGAGGAGGAAGAGGAAGAGAAATTAGGTTGAAAATGGGCTTCCTGAGGACTGTACTTCGGCTCAGAGAAACAATAGGTTAATATAATTGAAATGTTTGCAGAAAATAACTCAATCAACATGGCTTTGAAGATGAAATGTTAGAAACACTGGAAATCTTCAATGATCCATTTGCTTGTGAAAATATAGAAATTGAATTGTAGCTTCCACTGTTTGCTGTAAATAAATTTTCTTGACTATTTTAATTTGATGCATGGCAAACTTTGTGTGACTTTTCTTTGAACCCCCACATTCTCTTTTTTTTTTAACCTATGTTTTAGAGTTAAGAAAGCACACACAAATGACTTTTGTACTTGGAACCTTTCACAGGTCTTCACCTGTTCAGTGCAAAACTTCGTCATCCACAGCACCATGCTTTGCAATTCTTAACCATGCACATAGTGATCTCCTGGTTCTTATATTGGGTAATTAATAAATAATTAATTACTACACCCACATTTTTTAGTGACATGCTTAAAATATAATTGATGCTGAAGGGGCAATTACGAGCGTGTCTTAGAAGACATGTAGTTTTATGATTTATTTGTTTAAAATTCAATCCTTGGAACTTTTCTATTTTGGGGGTTACTTTTTTATTTTTATCACTATTAAAATAACTTCAGTCAATTTTATTTTATTTTATTTTTTTGAGACAGAGTCTTGCACTGTTGCCAGGCTGGAGTGCAGTGGTGCGATCTCGGCTCACTCTAACCTCTGCCTCTCAGGTTCGAGCCATTCTCCTGCCTCAGCCTCCCGAGTA
Source organism: Pan paniscus (assembly GCF_029289425.2). Classification (NCBI taxonomy): domain Eukaryota; kingdom Metazoa; phylum Chordata; class Mammalia; order Primates; family Hominidae; genus Pan; species Pan paniscus. The sequence goes on along the minus strand of NC_073263.2, from coordinate 58,781,258 downwards.
GCTGTGACTATAGGCGCCTGCCACCATGCCTGGCTAATTTTCGTATTTTTAGTAGAGACGGGGTTTCACCATGTTGGCTATAATGGTGTACATCCTCTTGATCTCGTGATTGGCCTGCCTCGGCCTCCCAAAGTGCTGGGATTACAGGCATGAGCCACCGTGCCCAGACAACTTCAGTCATATTTTTGAAAACTGACTATTTGTATTAATATCATTAAGATTTTTAGAATGTTTTTGAAGTAATTTTTTCTTATTTTAAAAATAAATATAAAGATACTATTAAAATATTTCACTACTCAAATATTTACTTCAAAACACAAGCATCATATGTTAGGAAAAAGTGAAGGAAAAAGCTGGGAAGTATATTGTAATGATGAGTTTTAGTCCTGAATTGTGCAAAAATCCAGCATCTATTTTAACTAAATAAGTTTTTTTGTAATCAAATAATCTTCTGTATCATTATATTAATGCATTATTACTAAATATGTTTTTATTGTTTTAAAAACCTCTAGAAATTAGTTAAATATTTATAACTCATATAGCAGCATAAATTTCAATATAGCATAAATCATAGAAATAAATCAAACTGTTAACACTATACATCTATGTGCTGGCAGTATATTTTTAGAAATACACAAATATATCTACATAATAAATAGCATTATATATAAATATTTTCAAAAATTTTTAATATACAAATAAATCATTGTATGGAAGAATTTTTAAGACATATTTTCTTAATCTTCTTCTTCTTCAAAAAATTAGTTTCTACCTTTAGTCGTAAGTGTACTGTTTCATCCAAGACAGAAAATCACCTTTCTAATTTTACATATTTCTCATTTTAAGTTATACTTAGACTTTTAATTTCCATATCTTAAACACTGATGTATAAAGGTTTTAGATTTGTGTTCCTAATCTAGAAATTGAATTGATTGAAACCTTAACGTGTTTATTATATTATATTATATCACATCATATTATACTATAGTTACCACATCTTCACACTAATTCTGATTCTTTGCATGTATTTCTAATATATAATAAATTTTTCATTACTTATAATGTATATCAATTAAAAATTTATATAAATGTTTCATTACTTATAATTTATATAAATGTAATTACATGTATTTATGTTCTTGAAAAAACTAACCAATTGGTTGTTTAAAGATATTTTTTATCTTCCTTAAAAAGGAAGAAAATTCCGTTTATTATGTAACACTGTGGTAATGGTAATTATTTCTCCACTAACAACAGATGAAATGACAAGAGACATTTCATTCTCTGCCACAGAAGAGCGATTTCAGAAAACCATATGTTTGACAGTTCCTCATCTTATTCTTATTATAGCCTCACAAGTACGAAGTAGGTGTTACATATATAGTAGGTGCACAAACGCTTTAAAATAAAATAAATTGATATTGAGCCTGTATTTTGAGAGCCATAGTCATGGAATAAGGGAAAGTAGCGTGTAGTTTCCTTCTGTATTCACTTTTTCATTATTGATAGATAAATAAGATAGAAAACAAATGTATACATATTCAATATATCAAGTGGTAAAGGGTGATGTTTAGAAAAGTGAATCAGGACAAAGGGAGAAAGCTTGATAAAAGGCTTTTACATATGTGCCTTACGAATGTGTGTGTGTGTTTATATATGTATAGATGATATATTATTTAATATTACTATGATGTCTCTATTATAAAAATAGATTTTGTGTCTTTATGCTATCCTCTTATCCCTTCTAATTCCCATTTGGGAAGAGGTCAAGCATTCGTTTGAGAAATAGCCAATGGTTTTAAATTTCTAACCTGCTATGAAGCATTCAGATTCTGAAAACTTGAAATCTCACCCAAAGGTGTAGTTTAAGGGTAATAGTTGGATTTATATGCTTTTGGATTTCTTCTGAATGTATCACCAAGGCATAATACACTTTACTAAGGCCTGTAATGCTTCCAAATACTGGTGTTATATATAGCTTCAGGTCATATTTTCTATTACAGGAGATATGAGAGTATAAAAATTGCATTGCATAGTGCATCAATAAAAGAACACTGTGAGCTTTATCTTATCTTACAGAAATTTCCAATTTGAAATATGCATTTTGTTGTGAAAATGCTTTAAAAGTTCACAGTACTTTCTGGCTTTACTGTCTGAGTTATACCCAAGCCATTTTAATGTAGGCTTTTGTTCTGGTTGAAGATCTATGAACCAAACTGGTGCTCTGCTAAAGGGGAAACAGAGGGGAGTAGGGCCAAGAGCACACTGCTGCTGATAAACCAAAAGCAACTCTTGAAAGCATTCTGGTAAGAGATACAATGAAAGAGTATACCAATTTTCACTGTAATACTGTTTCTTCAAGAAGAAAACAATAAAATAATTTATTATAAAATCTCCTAGCTTACTTCCTCAGATGCCAACTTTTAAAGAAAATTTCTATCAGTATTGTCAAAACAGCATAGCATATTCTATGGGGCTATTTACTTCACGTTGAGAAGAACACTAAAAAGAATGCAAAACATCTGTTTTATTTTTTTCTTACCTCTTATCAGTACCAGCTTGGAAATAATTTTATCTATTCTTTAGTTTCTTGCTGTTGCCTCTATACAACCTATTGGAATGATATTAATTCTAGTTGATAGCATATTGTTTTTCCTGGGTCATGCAAAGGTCTCCATCAGTAAGACAGATGTTTGTTGAAATATTAATGAAAATAACCCTGGAGATTATTTCATTTTACCTAATAAGATAAATTGAATTATAAATGAATCCAAAAATAATTAGTGAAATATAATACTATTAGGAGGAAATAAAAATAAGCTAATAGGAAACAAAAGGAATATTTCAGTGTTGTCTTTATGTGAAGTCAGTGTTACAGCCTCAAAGCAAGAACATATTAGACATATTTAGTAAATAAACTAATCCCATGGCATAATCAGAAATTCGTAGGATCTATTTACTCTTACAATGCCTGGAGTATCAGTCACAGGAAATTAAATATACAAGTAAATGTGCAAACAAATTAATTTATTAATTTCTTCAGACATGCACATGGCTTTAATATGTTACGGTGACCTAGAATTTGAAAAAGTGAATAAATCTCTTCAAGATTCTAATTTTTATACTGCATATATAATTTTAATTCAATTCCATAACTTATGTGCATTTTTTTAGATTATATTCTACTCAAATGCCCAAAACTATATCACTCTGGAAATATTACATACATGCTTGCTATTTGCTGTTTAGAATCTATATAGTTTACACTAAACATTTGCTTCTTCTTGTCAGAATATTCCAGTCCTGGATTCTTTTTAGCCTTTATCACAGAAAATATTTATGTTTATAAAAAGGGACAAACAATTAAGTAAAGCAGTATATATGTGAAACATTTGGATTTAATACCACTGAAACAATTAACCAACATGCTATTTTCAATTGCTTGTTTGCATTACTTCCTACTTCTATAGGCATAGCCCATCTTTAAATCTCTAGCAACAAGCATACAAAAGTATAAAAGTAATATGAACCATCACTGCCTGCAAGTCAGCAATAAATAGATCAGCATTTAATTGAAGAATGTGCATTCTAATTCTTTCACTGAGTGACCTTGGGAAAGTAATAGCATTAGTTTTATTTTCTTAAATATTTTCTTTAAATATTTTCTTAAATTTCTTAAAACAATAATACAATATAATCAAGGATTAAATTTAAACTCAGCACACAGACTGGCACAGGGAAAGCATTCAGAAAAGGTGAATTAGTCATCATCACTCCTTCATTACAAAAGTAACAGCTATATACTGATGTGCCCCTTCCAAAATGTGTATATTGAAGCCCTAACCTCCAAGGGGATGGTATTTGTCTATATATCCTATAAGGAGGTAATTAAGGTTAAATGAGGTCAGAATGGTGGGGTCCTAATATATTGATAATAGAACTGGTGTCCTTATAACAATAGATACCAGACAGCTTGTTCCTTCTCTCTTCCTGTGTCCACAATGTAGGTCATGTGTGCACACAGCAAAATGGCAGCTGCCTACAAGCAGCTCACTGAAAACTGACTGTGCTGGGATCCTGATCTCAGACTTCCAGCATTGAAAAGTATGAGAAAATAAATGTTTGTTGTTGATATCATCCATCTATGGCGTTTGTTAGGGCAACCTGAGCAGCCTGAGACAGTAATGCAAAGAACACATAAGCAATATTGTGTGCTCACAGTTATTTTTCAACGAAGAGAGATTTGTATTGTTACTTTTTTGACCTATCAAAGAAAACAAGCTATAAGGATGTATTCATCAAGACTTTACAACTACTATTACATGTGTAGTTCTTGGCCCTGACTCTGGACAAGTGATGCTACCATGTCCTGGGGTGAATTTAAACTAGGTTTTAGGATTCTGAACTAATCAGCAAAATTAAACCATGTATTTAAACAACCACCTAAGAGAATATACTGGAACTGATAGTTGAAGTTTTAATGAATCTCTAAATAACAGGCCTCTTTACTGTCCTTGCTTGGAATTAATTGAGAATTAAACACAGAAGTCAGACAGATGGAGACCAAACTGTCAGCTTTCGTGCCGATAAAAAATAATCAAAGGGGTAAAGGACATGGCTTAGATACACAGCCAAATGGACTTGAAAACCCCTCCTAGAATTGGGCCAACTTGTTTACCCAGTCATTAAGAAAACAGGAAAACTGCAGGCTACTCCATCAGTACATGACCAATAAGCTCACCACAGGTTGAGAAAGCAGGCCAGCACCCATCTGTTTGTAAGGCCGACTTGCTCCAAAGGGGAGTGTTCTTCCAAACTCATGAGTCAGATAACTCATTACTTCTACCATGGGAAGATACAAGTGAAAAGCCTAGAAAGGGAGGGTGCAAGGAGTATTCCTCCAGCTAAAAATTCCCCCTAGAGAAACCTGAGTGGGGATGATTGTTTTCCTTAAGGACAATATCGTGTGGTGGGGAGGATGCACTTAAACTTGGAGAGATTGTGTCTGCCTGGCTCACTCTACAAGTGCTCTGCTCATTTGAAGCTTCACCTGCTCTTAGAAGTTCCTTAATTCTGCTTCTATTTCCCTCTTCCTAATTGTGGTTAAGCGACTCCTCGAAACAAGTATTTATCTTCATCATCCAGGCTGACAGTGTTTTACATGACTATTCCATTCTTGTATTGAAACTCTTTGTGGACAGAGACTGTGGCAGTCTCTTCTATTGACTAGTGCAGTGCCTAGTACGTAGGCACTAAATAAATGTCTGTTGAATTTAATCTGGTGTTTTATTAAACTACCTTTTCTTTAAAAAATACTAAGCAGAGATTAAGAACATGTGGAGTTTGGATGACATTCAATAAAATGTTCATTACCTAAATTTTTTTTGTAGTGCAATGTGGATTTCATGACTGCCACTGACTCTGCCTCAGCTCAAGGTTTGGCTGTTTAATTCTGTCATAAACATTGTCCTGTGTGCTGCATGAGTCACACAGTCTTAGACATTTCAAGTACATTTTTTTTCTTTCTGACCAATCTATGAAAGCAAATATGGCAGGTGAAGAATGAAGTATGACTGAGTTAATGCTTCAGTAATAAACTAGCCCATCAGCATCTTTAGTCCAAGAGGCAAACAGAATTTTTAACCCTCTCAAGAATTGTTAGTGATATTTGAAATTTGTTACGTAAAATTTTGTATGTAACCTTTTAAATAAATCTGAATTCAATACACAATTTGGGAAGAAATGTTAATGTTGTCAAGGTCAGAAATAGCAGCAGGTGAAATTACAAAATTCTTTAGAATAATGCTTTTCTTTTACATTATCTTGAGAGTAGGACACTGGATCTTACACTTTAATAGTCTCATCTGAAGTGGTTTAATATAATTTACTAGCACCTACAACTATAAAGAGTCACAGCTAACATTAAAGGTATCCTTTTCAGGCTAATTATTCACCTTTTTTTAAATCTTGCTTCTCATCTTAATGTATAATTATGATAATTTTACTCAGAGTGGGGCCAGCCTCTATACAAATTCAGATTTTGAGCAGGGTCAACAATTACATTTCCTTTTCTCAGTTTAGTTTATTCTATTAGTTCCTGAAGAAAACATATGAATGTTGTTTTAAAATTTAATCTTTTTGGGAGAAAATAATAAGGATAACACGATTTACCTAATTTTTATTTCCACATTTTTCCAGTCATTTTCTCCAAGAAAAAAAAAAATGTCACTACCTATTAGGATAATAAAGCATAAGCATAAATAATTTATTATATTTTCAGGGTGGATTTTAATATTTATAACCAAACACTTATATGTTAAAGTTTGATAAATATATATCACATAAGGAAAAATAATATTGTGATTTTGAGATGTATTCAGACTAAGATTTGCCATTTTTCCACATTGAAAACATGCTAATATACTACTTTCCTCAGCTTTCAATTTCTTTAGAGCCCTGAGAATGAGATTATAGAGGTAAATTGGGTTGTCCAAGATCAGTATGCTTGTATATTAAGTACCTAAAATATAGGATATAAATGCCATAAAATTATTGGGTGTTTTACAAAATAAAGTAACCCACAATTGAACAGAGATATAAGCTTTTTCAGAGCAGGAGTTTTCCATTAATTTATGGTATATCCTTATGCTGAACAGAAGTCTTGGCAGTTAAAAAGTGCTCAACAAATATCTGTTTGGTTAAATCTCACTAATTTTAAGCATATAATACCGAAAATTTGTGTACAACGTACAAGTTGTATGCTGATTAGCATTTTCTATGTAATTTTCAGTGAAGTACTCCAATGGAAAAACAATTATCCCAAAATACAGTAAAATCATATGCAAGAACACTAGACTTGCTTCAAATAGCACACCACGTACAAAAAATACAGAGTAAAGATCACATATGTGTATGGGTGTATATGCACTCTTTACTTACTGGGTCTAAGAATCTTTTGATATGAAAGGTGAAGAGCAGAAACAAAATTATCTCTGACTAAAACAAATCAACCACGAAAGTATCACTTTTAAGACAACTGGATATAGAAAATAAGAAAATCACAGAATCTTGGACTTGTAAGGAAACTGAGAATGCAGTCTCTCTATTTGTCATCATTCATTGCATAATGTGTGAGGACTGAAGCCTCTGGGTGCATCGCCAACCAATTTAAGCGGCGTCTGGAGTCTGTCAGTGTCTGTCTACGGTCAGCTTTACCAAGTGAAGTGGCATGCTATAACCATTGGATAAATTAGGATGGCAACACCTGAAACCCTTAGTCAATCTTAACAGTACTCAGAGAGACACAGACATTCTGTGACTCCTGAAGTAGTGCAACAAGAAGTACACATCATTGCCCATTAAATTAGCTGTGCCAATAAATCAAAACTGATCTCACCAAGCCTCCTGCTCTAAAAGTTTAAAAGGAATACAAGGAAAAGAGGACCGCATTAAGTCACATCATAGAGAAGCAGTTAACCAAATCCAGCATGTGGAGAATTCATTAGAACAGATATCCTGAATTCTTTATTAAATATATTTCCAGGAAAAAGAAATAGTAGCGGGAACCTATATATTTTAAAAAGGGAATGAGCGACAAACATATATGAGCATTGTTTGATAGGGATTCCAGCAAACCAACAGTAAAATCACACTTAGGAGACAAGTGGAGAAATTTGAATTCTGGCTGGATGTTTAATGATATCAATAAACTACTGTTATATTTCTTAAGAGTGATAAATTAACTGTTCTTACATTTTAAAATTAGAACATTTTCTTGAGAGTACATAGTCAAATATTTACAGGCATGATTTTCTACCCTTATAATCTTAAAAAATTATTCAATATTTTATTTGCTTCAGAGACTATTTTTATTTGTCATTGTTGCAAATCTTTTCATATCCAAATGTTCACTAAGGCTGGCAGGTAATCTTAACTACAGTTAGAAGTTGGCTACGGTGTTGCTAATGGGCATCATAAGATGATTTGACTAGAGCCAATGATTCAAAGATTTTAAATATGTTTTTTAAGTTATTGCCAGATTAGTGATAAATATTCTATTTATTTTTAAATTGAAGAAATAATTTGATAGTCTTTTTTTTAACAGGGGTTGGGGAAGGAATCTCTGTGAGAGCTTTTAGCTCTGAACTCTCATCAAAATCTTTAGGAGTGTTCAGCACTTTCTTTGTACAGGTTGAAATGTGACCTCCATTAATTATCAGACAATAAAATTCAAGCAGTGAAATAATGCAGCTACATTACTCAAGGATAAATTAACTAAGTTGTGAATTTTATATCCTGTGTGGGTGGTAAGCAAAAATTTGAGGAATAATAGCAAGAGCTCATGATTTAGATTATGTCTCTCATATCAGAGATCACATGTTAAATATACTATTTAGAGGTAAAAATGCCATTCAAACCCAGGTACTTATGTAATTGTGGGTGCTTTTCTAACTCAGTATATATTTAACAGGATAAAATTAATATCGATTTCAAGCCAGTCATAGTTCATAGAAGGGCAAATCCTTATCACTTTGTATTTAATTATCATTTCTGAATTATTCGAGCCCTTTGTTCTGCTTCTTTTTTGTGGCGAAATGTCCCTAATAATTATCATGTCTGTCTGATGATTTTCTTAAAAATGAAAAAGAGCTAAGGCACAAAGGTAAACTTTATTATTGTTCTAGTAAAAGTTTTATGAGGTCAATAATAAAAGAATTAGATAAAATTAGGATTTAATGACTTCAACAATCCTTTCAATTTTTTCATTTTTTTTAGGTATCACAATTACTATAGTTTTTGGAGTGAGCAATTCTCTTTATGGGAGTGTAGCACAGGGTAAAAGGGGCCATTACAGTCATGATAGACAGGTGCTTGCTCTGCAATCCACTGTGTTCAATTTACAGTGTTATTAAATTTTCTGAAGTCTCAGTGGCCTTATTTGTCACATAAGTGTAAAAATGATTTCATAATACTTTTGTAAGAAGTAAATAACTTCTTGTGTGTAACGTATCTAGCGAGTGGTTTCTGTCCTGTATTATAACAGGTAAGAGACAGTACCTGCATTTGAGTCCTCATTCTGACATAGATTTTTCATAGCTTTGCAACAGTTGAAAAATATGCCTCTGCCTCAGTTTCCTTACATATAAAATGAGGATAATAATTGTACATACTTTCTGGAGTTGTGATAACATTAACTGAGTTAATACAAGTAAAATGCTTAAAACAGTGTCCAAAACATAGTCATAATCAGGAAACACAAATTATTATTATTATAGGTATTGGCAATCAATAAATGTTTCTTTTCATCTAATTTCCCTTGTCTTAAAAAATAAAAGTTTTGAAAACAAGAAATGATCACCAGTAGTGCATCCTCCTCTACTTTTCTAGTTTAGTGCCAGCAAATGCCACTAGTAAGTCAAAAAAAAAAAAAAAAAGAGAGAAAAGAAAAAGAAAGCTGTATTCCTGAACAACAAGATTGAATGTATGGGGTTTTCCTAGAATAAATTATTTTCACTTTAAATATAAGTACTTCAGTTATTTTTGCATTTTTCAATATTGGGGGTTAGGCATATCAGCATATTTTTTGAAAATTTTTGGTAAGTATTATAATAATCTCTAACTGTAATATAAGCGAATGATTGTCTCAAGTGAACCCATCAATTACATTCTGTGCTTTCTGTCAAAGACAACTTGGATCTAGATGAAAGTATTGTACCAAGAAGTGCATTTATTATAAAGAGAATTGGCGGTAGCATAAACAGCTTTAAATGGCCCTATGCTGTGGAAACCCTCGAAACTCCCCCATAAAGCAGCTGGTTCAACTTGGGAAGAGGCTGGCTGCATCAGCAACTGGCTGTAATTCTACTGTGAAGACCTATCCATTTAGAGAGGCTTCCAAACCACCTGTGAAGTCTTGTAGAATTACATTTCCAATAGCTGATGAAATATTCATAAGATACTGCTGGAAACAATGGCTATTTCTTGAAATTACTATTCTAGATATGGCCACACATAATTACTAAAATAAATACAATCATTGCTATTCTATTTCATCAATATGTAGTTTTCCTTATAAGTGCATTTCTTTTGAAATATGATGAGTTAATTCAAGGACAAATAAATAAGTGTAATCAGTGCAGGATGGTCTTATCCATTTACCTTTTAAAACTATGTTAAAATAATATAGAAAAATGAAAGAAATTATAGAGAAAAAGTGGACAGATTTTCTGACAAAAAAATACATGCTTAACACATTGAAAACAGAAGCAAACATATTGGGAAAGTATATGAAGTCATTATAACATTTAAAATATAAACATGAAAAAAGCAGCCAAGACATCCCTGAGGTATGCTTTAGCCTAAAATGCACAGCCTTCACCTTACGGTCCCTGCTCACCTCTCAATCCTCATCCTTCCTCACATCTTTCTTCTCATGTTCTGTGTTAGCCATGCATGATTCCTTGGAAGCACCATGTTCCTGATCCTCTGGAGCTGAACACATTACTTTTGAAATTGAGTGCAAAAACAATCCTACCTCACCACTAAGTTCCATCCCTTCACCAAGCAGTTTTGAAATAACTTCATCCAGGCCTCTGAGAAATGAGATATCTGACTCTCTCTTTGCTCTTATCATATTCAGCACTCAATCACAGTACTCTGTGATTGCTTTTAATTACCTGTTGACCTCCCCTCCACAGTTAGAGACAATGCTTATATATTAACAGTGACCAATGCAGAGCACTCAGTAATTGTGAAAAAAAAAATCAAAATCTCAATTTAAAAAATGGGCCAAGAATGTTGACAGTTTCCAGAAAAAGAATACAGACTGAAAAAATAGCAAACAGAAACTCAGAAACCCGTTCCAGCTCACCAAAGTAACATAAATAAAACAACATATAAATAATATTATAAACATATAACATTTTGCCAATTAAAATAACACTTTAACATTATAATATTAAACATTTGCCAATTAAAAAAACATTTTAAAAATTATAATATTAAAAATAAAATATTCAAAGAAATGGGCCTTGTCATACCATGTGAAAGAGAGTACAAATTATTACAGTCCCTTTTCAAAAAAAACGGAGCAAATGTGACACAATACTTTTTATTACTAGAAAATAACCTGGAATTCAGGAATAGCATTTAAAAAAGAAAGATATTAAATCTAAAATAATATGAAGTAGAGATTTAGAATCATTTTTATTGTCGCCTTACATTAAAATGGTTATTAAAACTAAGGTATATCTACCAAATAAATATCTTTAATTTTTTAAAATTAAGTTTTGTAGAGATAATTTTTAATGCTACAATAATAGAAAAATTATGGTATATTTATATTATGTGATCAGACATGTACAAGTAGTGAAAGGAGCAAAAAATCTGTGGAAATGAATTTCAAATATACACCAAAATTTGTAAAATGTTGCATCAACTGACATGTTCCTCTCCCATTCCAATCAGTTCACAACTGACATCCCTCTGACTGGAGAAAATCCTCACTGAATAAGAAGGCTAGGAACACTGGCTCTGGAGAAAGAGAGCTTGGGCTTGAGAACTAGCTATGACACTTACTTGTCACAGGATCTTCAGTGATTGACTTAACCTAAATATTTCTTGGTCTCCTTATCAGTAAAATCATGATGCTACCAATCCCTGACTTAGCTGCCTTTTTTTCAACTATTATTTTAATTTCTGGGGTACATGTGCAGGTTTGTTATATAGGTAAACTTGTGTCATGGGGGTTTGTTGTACAGATTATTTCATCACCCAGGTATTAAACCTAGTACCCATTAGTTATTTTTTCTTATCCTCTCCCTCTTCCTACCCTCCACCCTCCCAAACTCCCCAGTGTGTCTTGTTCCCCTCTGTGTGTCCATGTGTTCTCATCATTTAGCTCCCACTTACAAGTGAGAACATGCAGTATTTGGTCCTCTGTTAGTTTGCTATGGATAATGGCCTCCAGCTCTAACCATGACCCTGCAAAGGACATGACCTTAGCTGCCTTAAAATGTTAGGAGGTTTAAATGCCTTGATACCTTCAAAATACATACAAAAATATCGCATACAGAGCATGTATTTAAGTGATATTATTGCCATTATTATGGTTTTATATTATTATAAATATTTCTTAAAAGTTTTTGTTACTGTCTGGCTTGGGAAATTTCCCTGCTTAGGTGATTTTAATAGTGCCTTTTACTTCTCCTATCACTGCATTTACAACAGTTTAGTATTCTAAATTCAATAAGGGCATAGTCTGGGTCTGCCTTGTTCATTGTTACATCTCTAGTGTGAAGAAAATTTCCTGATACGTGGGAGACTTAATAAATAGTTGCTGAATTAAATAATTAATGTTAGAACCTAACATAAAACCTTTATCCTTTTATTAACATTCCCTTAATCCCAGGAGGTTTTCCTCATCCTCATCATCAAACTTGACTCTATTTCTTGATGTGGTTTACTTTCCACAAAATGACAATTTCTTTTGCAGAGGGCCTGTTTTCAAAACAAATGTAGCGAAATAACTTTTTCTATATCCATGAAGTAAAACCTCATTGAAATCATAAGCTACGTGACAGCAGAGGATTTGTCTTGTTTTCTTTGTATTGTCTCATGAATCCTCTATAAATAGTTTACATATAATAAATTTTTTAAAGTGTTAAATATTAAAACAGCATCTCATAAGAAAAGTGTCTATCTTTAAACTAGAACCCATTTGTGATTATATTTTCTCATATCTAAATGCATACATTTATAAAAATGATGTCTGTGGCTGTAATGTCTTTCTTCTGGTTCAATTAAACATTGGAAATCTTCAATAATAACATACACATTTGACTTGAGATAGAATATGAGTGGTTTTGTAACCTGGTTGTTTTTATGAAAATAGTTACTGAAAACACTCCCTAACTATCCAACTAGCCATCTTTTTTTTTTTTAATGGAGACCATTATTAGGTTAAATAAATTCACAAAGTATTTGGTCAAAACTTCATTATGAGGCATGTGGTTAACTGACGATGTGCTTTATCTGCTGTCACTTTATATGTTGATGTTAATTACAACCCAGAGTTTACAGCATATTTTTATATTTAAATTATTCCAATTCTAGGCTATTTCCTTTCAATAAATTTTAATCACTTGTTGGTACTTTTCATAAAGTATCACATAGAATAATACAAAAAAATTGGAAAGATTTCAGTAAGATTTGCAGTTTAAACTATGTGTTCGGCAGACATCTTAAAGAGGTACTATTTCAAATCATATTAACATAGTGACTATTATACAATATATTAGCATAAGGAATGGGCACATGTAAAGCTGGAGAAAGTGTGTAAATTTTTAACATTTGAACATGTGGCCAACTTACAAGAACAACTTAAACCTTTATGACATCTTATCATTCTGAGACAGTTCCTGGTCTTTTACAATGACATCAAAATTAAAATTTAATTTTTTCTGCAGAGTTAATAATTAGCCAATGTCAGGGAAGAAAAATAGTGAGAATTCATCCATTTTTATTGCTGTTTTGAAAAGGGAAGGGGAAATACTCCTTCTGTCATGGGCCACTGAATATTGCTATGTGATGGTGCTAAAATAGCTGTAAATATGGAAGTTAGTATCTCTCCATACCACTGCTGGTCCTATTTTAGGAATTTAGGAAAATATATTAGATCTTTCTTCACAAAGTGAGAAGTTATGGAATCTGTATACATCCAAATGTTAACTCAGTGTCCGAACTTCTCTTCACTCTAACATCAAAATTTTAAATATTAAATACCACAGTAAATAATCAAATTTCTCATATCCAAATGTGTACTACTTGATTAATGTACTTAGCATACAAATCTCTAGGATGATTTGAATGAATAGATTAATTACTTCTAGTAACATATTTGGCTTGTTGGATGACATCCAATGACAGTATGTGTCCTCAATATTGTAAAATAATGGGGAAGTTGAGCTCAGACTTCTTTATTTGCTGTTTGTGCTAGCCCTCTACATATTGAAGTACCATTTAAAGACCCTTAGGAATAATAAGGTCAGTTCCCAACTTACTCCTAGCCCATTTCTCTACTTTATTATTCTTGTGACCAATTTGTTGCTCCCTGAAACTTTCATCTCCCCACAATCTTGAAGACTTGCTCCATACTCCTGTTTCTAATAACTTCCTCTAGGCCCCCTTTTTTTTTCTTTTTGTTCTCTGCAGGCTTAATTCCTAATGTATCTACCACAGATCTTCTGTTAACTGGGACGTTCGTATATCCCCTTCGCTTTTATAATTCTTGAAACTTTATACGCTGCTAAACTAAGTTCCTCAGAATACTCATCATTGAATACTCTTCTCTCTTTAACACGTCTTAAAAAAACTATAATGAATGTTAATACAAATTAATGTTTCATAAAACTATTATATATAGATATCTTATACATTGCCAAAACAGTATTTACGGCATTTATTTATAACGCAACTTTAATACTATCAGGGACAAATTTTCCTCAAGGTTTTCTCTCTCTCTTAGATGATATGGTAGGCTGAAAGATGACTCATGGAAAAATACCCATGTCCTAATTCAGGAGCCTGTTAATATGTTACTTTGCATGGCAAAGGGACTTTACAAATGTGATTTAATTATGGGCTTTCAGATAAGTAGACTACCTTGATTTATACAAGTATACCACAGTAGTCAGTTTCCCAACGGAGCCTGCCTGAAACCCTAACCTTGACCAAAACAATGATCATAACTGATGAGAGAGCCGGAAGCAGGACACCTACCCATCTAAACAATCTCAGGATTCCTGACCACAGAAACTATACGATAGTAAATGTACTTTATTTTAAGCTGTTAAGTTTGTGGTTATACTTTAAATAGCAATTAATAACTAATAAATGTAGGGACAGAATAATTCAATGAAGGAAATAGTTTGTGATTTTCCCATAACTTTCAGTTTCCTTTCCAATTTTTTGGCTTAGCAGTCAAGAATGAATTTTCCTCCACCTCTGTTTCCAAATTTGCTATATTAATTTTGAAGTATTTTCAATTATCAGAAAGCACAGTTATTTCATGCCTCTGTGCTTTCATATATTTTGTTTTAGAAAAGCTTTTAGAAAAACACTATGCCTTTATCAAAATGGTTAACTTCTATTTAGTGTCCAATATGTACCACAAGCCTTCTATTTCTGAGAATACTTCTCTGACTACCCAGACCTACTGAAAAATTCATGTTCTGTGTTGACAGCACAGGCAAATTCTTTGTTATAGCACTAATTCTACTGTATACAAATAGTTTACACATCTTTCTCCTACATTCATCTGTAACATATTTAGGGTAATAGCCACATCTTAACCAACTTCATCCCCTGTGAATGTCCTAACAACAAATTACAGATTAAACAAATTTTTGATACAGAGACAAGCAACAGCGTTCAGTAGTAAGACTCTAATAATTTAGTTTTAAAGAAATACTTCCAAAAAGGAACATTTCTTCTCAAATGTACTTGCCACTCTTTGTCAGTTCCTTTTTCGGGAATGCTATCCTTTCTGAATGAAATTCATTAGTTTTGTGCTTTGATTTTTTTTTTTCTGATATCTTATTGTAAACATTATCAAACACAAGGAAAGGTTGAAAGTATTTTATAGTGCATACTCATACAACCAACACCTAGATCCTACTGTTAATTTTTCACATCTATCCATGTATCCACACCTGCCATTTACCCCCTGAATCCATATTATTTTTGATACATTGCAAATAAACTACAGGCATTGGGATAGTTTCTGCTGAATATGTCAGTGTGAATGTAATTAATTTGTGTTACCACTCTTTGTTTAGTCAGTACTTTTGAGGAAAAACATATATACAATAAAATGTGTATTAAAATATTCACTTAAATGCATATTAAAATACTATTAAAATATAAAATACTGCCAGCCAGGTGCAGTGGCTCACGCCTGTAATCCCAGCACTTTGGGAGGCTGAGGTGGGCAGATCACAAGGTCAGGAGATCGAGACCATCCTGGCTAAAACAGTGAAACCCCGTCTCTACTAAAAATATAAAGAATTAGCTGGGCGTGGTGGCAGGCGCCTGTAGTCCCAGCTACTCAGGAGGCTGAGGCAGGAGAATGGCTTGAACCCGGGAGGCGGAGCTTGCAGTGAGCCGAGATCGTGCCTCTGCACTCCAGCCTGGGCGACAGAGCAAGACTCCATCTCAAAACAAAAAAACAAACAAACAAAATACATATATATATATATATATATATAATACTGCCAACACACTAAAATGTTTTTCTATATCTTTTTTCAGTCAGTTCCCTCCCCTTACCCTGGAAGCAAACATTGCTTTATAATTTTTTCTACCATACACTAGTTTTGCTTGTGCTACACCTTCATATAAATATAACACAACCTGTACTCTTTTCTGTTAGACTTCTTTTACTTAGCATAATGACTTTGAAATTCATCTAAGTTACTGTGTACATAAGCAATTTATTTATTTTCATCTTGAGTGATATATCATTTTATGTATATACTACAGTTTACCAATTATCCAATTTATCAATTACACTTGTCTTGAACTGGGTTTTGCTCATTATGAATATATCTCCTATGAAAACTCATGTGAAAGTATTTTTGTGGAGATTTCATTTTTTCTTGGGTAAATACACAGCTATGATCATGCTAGGTCATAGAGTAGGTATATATTTAGTTTATTAGAAAGGCTACATCTTTTCCTAAGGTTGCCCCATTTTACAGTCTCCAGATGAAATTATCAATGTTACAGTTGCTTCACATCCTCCTATTTTTGCAAACATTTTGTATTACCATTTTTTTAAGTTATTCTGTTGGGGAGGGTATCTCATGGTGGTTTTAATATGTATTTCTCTAGTATTAATATAGTTGTTTGTTTTAATATGTTTATTGGATGTTCATATATTTTACTATGTGAAACATCTGTTTAAAACTTCTGCCTTTTTATTTCTTTTAAATTCAGTTGCAGAAGTACATTATACAGCCTTTACATAGCTCTCTGTCAGATGCATATTCTATAAATGCCTTCTTTCAGTGTTTTACTTTACATTATTTTAATGGTGTTTTCTGATGTACAGATATTTTTAATGAAAACAAATTTGGCTTTTTTATTGTTGTTTTCTGTGTCTGAAGAAAATACTGCCTTCTCCTAAGTCACAACATATTTTCCTATTTTTTATATCTTTATAGTTTTATTTCTATGTTTAAGTTTATGACCCATCTTGAGCTAATTTTTATGTTTAGAATGAGGTAGGGGTCAAGTTTCATGTTTTTCCTTAATAATATACATACATTCTAGCTATATTGTTTGAAAATTCTTTCCCCAGTATGTTACTTTTTTTTTTGGAAAATCATGTGTATTCACTCATTTTTAATATACACTTAAAATATCATCTTCTGGGATGTATTTATACAACATGCCCAAAATATCTTAGCTGTGGATTTCTGTGTTTTCATAGGGTGTTGCCCATCTCTAGTATATCTCTGATTAATATCCATTATATTATTTTTAACATAAGTATTTCATTCACTAGAAAATCATCTCCACGCAGGGAGAAAAAATTCTTGTTAATTTTGTTGTAGCCATAATATATAATTCTAATTTTGCACAACACAGACATGCATTTTATTTTGAATAAATGAATGGAGAAATGGTAAGTAAAAGTCCTGTTTTATCCATTGGGATTTAAATATACTAATCATTTACAAGAGAATTTTTGTATCTTTATTCTTAAAAATAAGGAATATGTGTAAATACCTATTAGGTGGAAGTCAATTGTATCATAACAAAATAAGTATGTACAACCTTGCATGTTCTTTACAGCTTCTTTTGGAAATTAAATAAAAATGAATTAAAATAAATGAAGAATGTTCAATAATAGCATATGTTCAAAACTTGCTAATTTGACAGACATAAAGTTATGTACTGATAATACAGATACATCATCCTTGCAAAAGGTCATGATCTAGTAAACTATATGTTTTTCTTGGGGTTTAGAATTTTTATTTAATTAACCATAAGTTTCAAATAAGTCACTGGCTTTTTGAGAAAGTGTTTATTTTTCACCACTTGCTTATTTATTCAGAGTATAATTTTTTTCTTTTACATAATATTGCTTGCTGTTTATGGGGACTAAAAGTGTGATATATAATAAAGTGATAAGTACAAAAATGGTGAGTCCTCAATATTGGGCACAATGTTAATACAAAGAAAATGAAACCACATCATGTTTCTCCTTTTACTATGTTCCTGATGGCTTGTAAATAGCAATTTCATCATTTTGACTATAGGTAACATTCACATTTTTATCAAGCGGCATTTGTTTCTTTCTTATAGGAGGAGTAATTACTTGTTATGTAACTGATGAATTTGAAAGAAAGGACCTGAACATATATGATTTAATTATTTCAGCCTGTTTCAAATGTCTACCTAAAAAACAAAATCAATGCTTTTGAAGGTTTTGTTGTTATTACTGTTACTTTTGTGCCTACTAGGACAGACTCTGTAGGTAGAGTCAGACTTCATTACCTTGGGAAGATCAGTGATAAGCTCAGTTTAGAGTGTGATGGAGGGATTAGTTATCCTGTTCAAAACCACATTCTCCAAACTACCTTTGCTAGTCATTAAATGGACATATTTATTGACCTTTATCTCATTTCGATACATGTTTCTAATATGATTTCTAATTCAGAGGAAAGGGCCAACAGAGTACTTTCAACAAGCCCTGCAAGACAAGAAATATAATTAATAAGATTTTTAAGGAAGCATTAAAAAATACTAATACTAATGTGCCCCATACTGAGGACTCGCCATTTTTGTACTTACTGCTTTATTATATATCACATTTCAGCCCCCAGAAAGAGCAAACAATATTATGTAAAAAGAAAAGATTATACTCTGAATAACTTAAGTATGTTGAAGAACTAACCAGGTAACTTAGGATATAGTTAGTGAGTAACATTAGATTTATTTTTAATTTTAATCAATACCTAGGTTATATTATAAACATATGAGAGTCTGAGAGTTCTTGTTGAAATTCACAACAGAGGTATATAAATGTTCTCCTCATGTTGTTCTTTATTGATTTCTCAATCTGTTTTACAAGTTAGGTGAGCGCCTACACACAGGTTTTCTATGCATGCAACTTGGATGGAAATGTTTCCATTGATTTTGTATTATAATTACAAGTAAATATGAGCATATTCTAGATCAACGGGGTAAGAATTTAATGCTGGACATGATATACAATTTTAAATACATCTATTGGAGGTTTGTTTTCATCCCTTTGATGTCATGTGATCAACTGATATGATATTGAATTTTGTTTATTTGGTTTTGTTTCTTTGCTTGATCTTTAAAAGTATTTAAATACATTATTTTAATTGAAAAATAATAGTTGTACATAATTATGATGTATTGATATACATATACATTGCAGCAAGAGCAAATCAAGCTAATTAACATATCCATCACCTCACCTACATATTATGTTTTGTGGTGAGTATGGTAGAAATCTACGTGTAGCAATTTTGAAATATAAAATATATTGTTAATTATGGTAATCACGCTGTACTCTAAAATGTATTTTCTACCTAGTAGAACTTTGTGCCTTTTGACCAGCATCTCCTCTTTCCCTACTCCCTGCCCACCTAGTCTCTGGTCACCATATTCTATTTTCTGCTTTTATGAGTTCAACATTTTGAGTAAAGTCATGCAGGATTTGTCTTTCTGCGCCTGGCTTATTTCACATACCAGAATGTCTTTCGGGTTCACCCATGTTGTTGGAATGACAGAATTTATTTTTTAAAAGTTGTGTGTATATATACATTTTCTTTATCTGTTTACTCACTGATGTTCATTTTGGTTTCCATATCTTGGCTATTGTGAAAAATGCTGAAATAAACATAGCAGTGTTTTCTTGAATTTGACTGCAGCATTTTAAAGATCTATGCATCTGTAAGATCTATAGATCTATACACATGAGAGTTCTTAAAAATAGTTTAAAATAAATCTGTACATTATTCAAGTTTGAGAAACACTGTTCTAGAAATTATAACGTACTCCTTCCAATCATCAAATTTTATTAATAAAATTGTTTTTTTTTTATTTTTTAGAGGTAACTAATGTCTAATCTTTCCATCTCAATTGGAATGTATTAGGATATAGTATCATTATAATTTCTCTTCATGCTTTTACATAGAAGACACACTTATATAATGATATAATGTTCATTTGTTAGTTTGAATGACAACTTCTGCAAAACTGTCACCCTCTCTCCACACAGCCACTGATGAAATAGAAGGAAAAAAATCCACAATGGTTTTTATATGATTTTACTTTGTTAAAAGGGATTCATTC
Organism: Pan paniscus; assembly: GCF_029289425.2. Lineage (NCBI taxonomy): Eukaryota > Metazoa > Chordata > Mammalia > Primates > Hominidae > Pan > Pan paniscus. The sequence goes on along the minus strand of NC_073263.2, from coordinate 58,760,867 downwards.
TACAAATGCAATACATAAATTATAAAGAATCTTCCCACAATTGCCTCTGATGGTGAAAGCTTTTTGTATATGTGTGTAAACAAAGGATGGTAGGATTTTAAAATAGATAAAATATTACTATATAGTTATACAACAGATTTTTAATACTCCCAAACTCCTATCCTATCAGACTTGAAATGACCTAGCATTAATACGAAATAACTTTGAAATATATTTTAATCACTATGATTTTACTTTTACACTCTATATTTTTATACTGCCTAAAATCAACTTTTTATTTCATTGTTTGAATATCTTTAAGCCAAACTGATTTTATTTTCTAAGAAAAATATTTAGACAAAGTTATCAAAGGACATTGATATTTTTCCGCTGACTGACAATCTGCATAACAGTTGCTCAGAGAGCTTTTCTTACTCCCAATTTTACAACTGCCAATCAATGAGGAAATCAACCCAAATAGGTTAATTTATCACTGCTGTTTTCAATAGAAGTTAGATATCCTCCATTTGTTGAGCTTACATTGCTTTCTGAAACTAGGATTTTAAGACTTTTTTCATAAAAAAGCCTGAATAAGAAGTAAGAAAATTAAAGTTGATTCCATATAGCAAATAAACTACAAAATACTTTTAAAACACAAAAAAATGCTGAGAAGCTTATCAACAAAGAAAAGAACCAGATATTTCTTACCTATTTACATAATGGACATCTGTAAGCTTTGGTCTTGCTATTGAGAGGTGACAACCTGCTAGCAGCCCTCGCTCCCTCTCTGCACCTCCTCAGGCTGCGGTGTCCACTCTGGCCACTCTTCAGGAGCCCTTCAGCCGGCCGCTGGACTGTGGAAGCCCCTCTCTGGGCTGGCTGAGGCCGGAGCCGGCTCCCTTTGCTTGCCGGGAGGTTTGGAGAGAGAGGCGCGGGTGGAACCTGGGCCACGCGCTGGCGCTCGCTGGCCAGCACGAGTTCCCGGTGGGTGCGGGCTCGGCTGGCCCCGCATTCCGAGCAGGCAGCTGACAATGCTGGCCCCAGCCAGTGAGAAGCTTAGCACCTGGGCCAGCAGCTGCGGAGGGTGCGCTGGGTCCGCCAGCACTTCCGGCCTGCCGGCGCAGCGCTCTAATTCTCGCCGGGCCTCAGCCGCTTCCCCGCGGGACGGGCTTGGGACCTGCAGCCCGCCATGCCTGAGCAAACCCCCACTCCCTCCCGCGCGCGCCGGAGCCTCCCTGACGGGCGCCGCCCCCTGCTTCACAGCGCCGGGCCCCATTGACCGACCAAGGGCTGAGGAGTGCGGGCTCGCGGCGCGGGACTGGCGGGAAGCTCCGCCCGCGATCCCAGCGGGAAGCTCCGCCCGCGATCCCGGTGCAGGATCCGCTAGGCAAATCTAGCTGGGCTCCTGAGTCGGGTGGGGCCTTGGAGAACATTTATGAATAGCTGGAGGATTGTATATGCTCCCATCAGCACTCTGTGTCTAGCTCCGGGTTTGTGGATGCACCAATCAGCATTCTGTATCTAGCTAATCTGGTGGGGACTTGAAGAACTTTTATGCCTAGCTGGAGGATTGCAAATGCACCAATCAGCACTCTGTGTCTAGCTCAAGGTGCGTAAACACACCAGTCAGTACCTTGTGTCTAGCTCAAGGTTTGTAAATGCACCAATCATTGCTCTGTGTCTAGCTAATCTAGAGGGGACTTGGAGAACTTTTGGGTCTAGCTAAACGATTGTAAATGCACCAATCAGCATTCTGTGTCTAGCTAAAGGTTTGTAAAAGCACCAATCAGTGCTCTGTGTCTAGCTAATCTAGTGGGGACTTGGCAAACTTTTGTGTCTGGCTAGAGGATTGTAAATGCACCAATCAACACTCTGTGTCTAGCTCAGGGATTGTAAATGCACCAATCAGCACCCTGTCAAAACGGACCAATCAGGTCTCTGTAAAATGGACCAATCAGCAGGATGTAGGTGGGCCAGATAAGGGAATAAAAGCAGTGGCAACCGGCTTGGGTTGTTTTCCATGTTGTGGAAGTTTTGTGTTTTTTGCTCTTGGTAGTGAATCTTGCTGCTGCTCACTCTTTGGGTTTGGACTGCCTTCATGAGCTGTAACACTCACTGTGAAGGTCTGCAGCTTCACTCCTGAAGTCAGTGAGACCACGAACCCACCGGAAGGAAGAAACTCTGGACGCATCTGAATATCTAAAGGAACAAACTCTGGACACACCGTCTTTAAGAACTGTAACACTCACCGCGAGGGTCCGCGGCTTCATTCTTGAAGTCAGTGAGACCAAGAACCCACCAATTCCGGACCCACTATTAGTAAATATAAGGTGTTTAAAATCACTTACATTTAAAAAACAAGAAGAGTTTACTCAGATGAAACTTTTTATATTAAAAAGGAGTTTTTACTTGAACTATGCTTAGAAATGTTATACCTCTAAATAAGCTTCTACTCAAATGAAACATACAATATAAACTATTTTTAAAAACAGTTTTCATTTTAATATGGGAAAGACTTCTTTTTCCTTAAGAAAGATTTCTGGGCCGGGCGCAGTGGCTCACACCTGTAATCCCAGCACTTTGGGAGGCTGAAGTGGGTGGATCACCTGAGGTCGGGAGTTCGAGAACAGCCTGAGCAACATGGAGAAACCCCGTCTCTACTAAAAAATACAAAGTTAGCTGGGCGTGGTGGCATATGCCTGTAATCCCAGCTACTCAGGAGGCTGAGGCAGGAGAATAGCTTGAACCCGGGAGGCAGAGGTGAAGGTGAGCTGAGATTGCTCCATTGCTCTCCAGCCTGGGCAACAAGAGCGAAACTCCATCTCAAAAAAAAAAAAAAAAGAAAAAGATTTCCTTTTACTTATTAGTATTTGACTTAAAGAAAAGAATAACATTGAATATTCATAAAGTTTGGAATTTTACATTCTACGTATTTATCTTCAAGTATCCCATCTAAATACTATATAATATTTGAATATCTTTGTTATATCCACAAATAATCATTCTTAATTTGATTAGATCTACAGGGACAAGTATCTAACCTATATTCTCAGGAAGTTTGCTGATGTTTGAACAATTCTGTTGGACAAAAGGTTACTCTTGAGTCTATTGTAGCTTTCCTCCATTAATTCGTGTTCTAGCCTCTGAATCCTTACCAAAAAAATTTAATAAAGTGCCTTCCATATGATAGCCTTTAGTATAAATGTAGACTACTATCAAAAATCCTTAGTTTTACCATCTCTGTGTCTTTGAACCATGCTATATAGCTCTTGGTTTTCATTTTAGTTTTGTTTTATCTCACTTTGTAATTTTATGGCCTTTTAGAATTGCTTACTAGAACTGAATTCAGTTTTGTAGGACAAGGAAACATACAATGGTGTGATTTATGTTGCTTAATTCTCCGTGAACTGCCTGAAATTATATACAAGCTAGTATATTCATGAACATTTCTTCCGGGGAAAAATAAGTAACTTGAATCAGGCTCCAAAACTTCATAAGCTCACCAAATCTGCCCAATTATCAAGAAAGTAATCACTAGCTTTTAGATACTCAAATAGTCAAAAAGAAAGGTAACTATGAACATATTTGCTTTCATAAATCCTACATTATCAACATAACATTTTTAAAGGAAATTAGAATTTAAAAATTATTTGTACATATACAGCTAATCCTAATTATTGGGAAATTCCATATTTGCTATTTAAAGTGTATTTGTGACCCCAAAGTCAATACTCATGGTGCTTTCACTTCATGTCATTTATGGACTTGAGCAGAGAAGTGAAAATTTGCATCATCCAATATTCAGGTTTGCATTTGAGGCTGAACAAGATGATGTCCTGTCTTTTTGTTTCAGCTCTCTTACCTAGAATAAACTATTATATGTATGCGTGTGTGTCTGTATATATATATATACACAGACACACACACGCACACATATAGGAAATAACATTCTTAAACAATTATCACACATTATTTTACCTCCTTTTTTTCAGTGATTGCTGTTTCGGAACAAAGCATAATACCTTGACGTTATTTCTGTGAAATCTTAGCCCATTGTATCAGTATACCAAAAACTTTTTAGAACAAAAACTTATATCTCCTATTGTATGTTTATTCAATTGATTAAAAGCCCATGTAAATATTGTGGCCATATATTCTAGTCATGTTTTTAAAATGTCATGAAAAATATCAGTTTGTCTGAAATGTAAACCATTTATTTCAAAACTGTTTGTTGACATTCTATTTGAAAGTATTTTGCCATTGATTTTGAGGATACAATGACAAATTGACAAATAATGCCAGGAGGTTTGTTTTTGTTTTTGTTTGTTTGTTTGTTTGTCTGGTTGGTTGGTTTTTAATCAGAGTATTTTGCAGAGAAGTTGAATGAATTAGGTAGGAAGAGATGCATCATTGTATAATGGAAAAAAAAGGAGTATATATTTTATAGTCAGAAAACCAAATTCAAGTGCCCGTTGTGTAACTTACTAGCTGTATGATTTTGGTCAAATTAATTTAATGTTTATGAGCTTCAGGTTTTTCAGTTATATAATGAGAAAAATAAAATCTCCCTACCACAGCTATAGTCAGGATCAAATGAGCTCATATAGGGAGAAAGTGTGTAAAGTACTAGCCAAATATAACTACTGTATTTTTTATTTCCATAGAATATTAAGATTTTTATGTTTTATTATATATTTAAAGTGAAAAACATGTTTATAAATATGCATATACATAGTGAAATAAAATGTTTTTAAAATATGCACCTACATAGTGAAATGATTCCTATAGTTATGAAAATTAATATGGCCATTATGTCATGCAGTTACCTCACTTCTTTTTGTGTCAAGAGCACAAAATATCTACTCTTTCAGCAAAAATTTGGAATACAATCAATATTATTAACTATAGTATTCACGTTGTACATTAGATTCCTAAGGTTATTTATCCTACATATCTGAAACTTTTTACCCTTGAGCAAAAATATCCTCATTTCATCTTTCATTTTCCCACCCCAATAACCAACATTTCATTTTCTATCTCTGTGAATTTCTCCTTTTTATCTTTTTCTTTTTTAAAAAACATTCCACTTATAAGTGAGATTGTGCATTATTTTTCTTTCTGTGCCTCATTTAACATGTCTTCCAGATTCATCTGTATTTTTTTTTAAATGGCATGCTGTCCTTTTTCAGGCAGAGTAATATTCTTTTGCATATATGTACCACAGTTTCTTTGTGCATTCATCCATCAACAGACACTTTTAGTCAGTTGTTTCCATAGCTTGGCTAATGCAAATAGTGCTGCAATAAACAGGGAACTGCAAATATCTTCAGGAGGTGGTGATTTCATTTCCTTTGGGTATATACCCAGAAGTGGACTGTTGAATCATATAGCAGTTTGATTTGTACTTTTAGAGGAAACTCAATGCTGTTTCTATAATAACGGCACCATTTCACATTTCCACCAACTTTGTAGAGTTCCAATTTCTCCATATGCTTGCCAACACTTATTTTGTGTTTTTGATAATAGCTTTCCTTCACAGGTATGAGGTGATATGTGACTGTGGTTATGACTTGCATTTCCCTGGTAATTAGTGATACTGAACGTCTTTTTATATACCTGTGAGCCAATTATATGTCTTTGGAGAAATGTCCATTCGAATTCTTTGCACATCTTAAAAGTTGGTGTACTGTGTTTTTTCTTTACTGAGCCATAAGAGTTCCTTATAATTTTAACTCTTTATCAAATATATTGTTTGCAAGAATTTTCTTGCAATCTGTAAGCTGCCTTTTCACTCTGATGATTGTTTGCTTTGTTGTCCAGAAGCCTCCTTAGTTTGATGAAGTCTCATTCATTTATTTTTGGCTTTGTAGTATGAGCTGTTGGTGCAATATCTAAAAAATCATTGCCAAGGCCAATGTCAAAGAACTTTTCTCCTGTATTTTCTTCTAAGAGTTGTATAGCTTCAGGTCTTACAGTTAGGTCTTCTATTAAATTCGATTTGATTTTTGTGTATGATGTAAGATATGGGTCCAATTTAATTGTTTTGCATATATAAATCAATTTTTCTCAGTGTCATTTATTCAAGAGAGACTCTCCTTTCTTCATTGTGTCTTCTAATTGTCAATCATTAGTTGTTCATATTTGCTTCAGTTTATGTCTGGGCTCAGTATTCTATTCCATTGGTCTTTGTGCCTATTTTTATGCCAGCAAAATACTCTTTTGATTGCAATAGCTTTGTAACATAATTTGAAATCAGAAAATGTGATGCCCACAATTTTGTTTTATTTTCCTCAGAATCACTCTGTCTATCAGGGTCTTTTGTGGTTCCACAGAAATTTTAGATTTTCTTTACTATTTTTACGAAGAATGCTGTTGTAATTTTGGTGAGAATTGAATTGAATTTTGTTATTGCTTTGGGTACTATAAACAATTTAACATCTTTTTTTTCAATTCGTAAACATGGGAAATTTTATTTATTTGTGTCTTCAATTATTTTCATTCTAACTGTATAGTTTTCAGTGTATAGATTTATAGATTTTTCAGTTCAGTTAAATTATAAGTATTTTTCATCTATTGTAAATGAGTTTGCTTTATTTTTATTTTTTGAGTAAGTCCTTATTTATGCAAAAAAATGCAATTAATTTTTGTAAGTTGATCCTGCAACTTTACTGAATTTACTTGTTGGTTCTAACAGTTTTGCTATTAACTGTTTGCAGTTTTCTTTTTTTTTTTTTTTATGGAGTCTCACTCTGTTACCAGGCTGGAGTGCAGTGGCGCCATCTTGGCTCACTGCAGCCTCTGCCTCCCGGGTTCAAGCAATTCTCCTGCCTCAGCCTCCCAAATAGCTGGGACTACAGGTGCACACCACCATGCCCAGCTCATTTTTGTATTTTTAGTAGAGATAGGGTTTCACCATGTTGGCCAGGATGGTCTTGATCTCTTGACCTTGTGATCTGCCTGCCTTGGCCTCCCAAAGTTGTTGGATTACAGGCATGAACCACTGTGCCCAGCCTGGAGTTTTCTATATATGGAATTATGTCATCAGCAAGTAAAGATAATTTTATATTTGTTCGCCTTCTTTTTTGTTTGTTTATTTGTTTGATGGCTTTTGCTTGTACTTCCAGTACTGTGTTGAATAAAAGTGATGAGAGTGGGTGTCCTTGCCTTGTACTGGATTGTAGAAGAAAAGCTTTCAGTTTTTCCTCATTGATTTTGATGTTAGCTGTAAGATTTTCGTAAGTGGTCTTTATTATGTTGGGAACATTTCCTTCTGTACCTAAATATTGATACTTTTTGTAAAGAAACAGTGCTGCACTTTATCAAATGCCTTCTCTGCATTTAGATTATCATGTAATTTTTCTCTTTCATTTTGTTAATGTGATGTATCACATTGTTTATTTGCATACGTTAAATCAGCTCTGCATGCCTGGGATAAATTCCACTTGGTCATACTGTAGAATTATTTTGACGTATTGTTGAATTTGGTTTGCTAGTACTTTATTGAGGATATTTGCAGCTATGTTCATCGGAAATACTGGCCTATAATTTTCATATCTTGCAATGTCTTTGTCTGGCTTTGGTGTTGTATTAATGCAATGCTGGCCTCATTAAATGTGGTTAGAATTATTTTCTCTAGCTCTGTGTTTTAGAAGAGTTTAAAAAGGATTGGTATCAATTCTTTTCTGAATGTTTGGTGAAATTTAGTGGTAAAAGTATCTGGTCATGTGCTTTTCTTTGTTGAGAGGTTTCTAATGACCAGTGCAATCTCTGTGTTTGTTGTTGGTCTCTTCAGGCTTTCTATTTCTTCCTGAGGCAATCTCAACGAGTTTGTATTTTTCTAAGAATTTATTAATTTTATCTAGTTTATTCAATTTGTTGTCATGTAACTGTTTGTGATAGTCCCTTATGATGATTTTTATTTCTTAGGCATCCATTGCAATGTCTCCACTTACATTTTCTGTTTTATTTGTTTTAGTCTCCTCTCGGTTTTACTTAGTCTAGCTTATGATTTGTCATTTTGTTTATTTAGAAAAACAATTTTAGTTTTATTGATTTTTTTGCCCTAAAGTTTTTCTATTTTTTATTTATTTCTGTTCTGATCTTCGTTATTTCCCTCCTTCTGCTAACTTTGGCTTTACTTTGTTTTTCTTTACTAAGTTCTTGAATGTGTGATATTGGGCTACTTGAGATCTTTCTTCTTTTTTAAGTTTTTAAAGGGTATTGCTGTAAATTTCACTCTTAAAATTCCTTTTGCTATATCTCACAGGTTTTGGCATATTTTGTTTTCATTGTCATTTGTCTCAAAACATTTTTTATTTCTCTTTTCATTTCTCCTTTGACCCATTGGTCGTTTGTGTACCTGTTGTTTAATTTCCACATAGTTGTTAATTTTCCAAAATTTCTCCTGTTATTAATTTCTAGTTTTATAACATTGTGGTTGAAAACAATGCATGATATGATTCCGATTTTCTTAAATATGTTAAGACTTGTTTTGTGGCCTAATATATGAACTATGTTGAAGAATATTTCATATGCATTAGAGAAGAATGTGTATTCTGCTGCTATTAGATTAAATATTATATATATGTGTGTGTGTTAAGTCTATTTAGTCTAAAGTGTGGTTCAAGTCCAATATTTTCTGCCTGGTTTATCAATCCACTGTTGAAATTCAAGCATTACCATTTATTTTAAAAAGGCAAGTTTACACATATCTTGAATATATTAAAATCATGTTTTTAAAGATAGAGATGTAATTTTGTGTTAGTATCAGAAAGGTTATGTCGACTTAGATAATTACATATGGTTAAAAATAGTGATGTATCTATTACTAGAGACAGCATAGGAGATACAACCTTGATTGGAAAAACAAATTCCCAAGTTTTATTTTGGACACCGAGAGTTTAGTTCTTCCATAAAGGAAAGGAAAATAATATAATGGTATGTTGGAATATTTAGGGTTTCATTTATAACATTATGGGTATTATGTTCATCTTTGTTAATAATTTTATGGGCCATAGAGTGAGTATAAGTTTTAAAATTGAGTTATATAAAGATAAATCTGGGAAGTGTGTAGGATGGACTAAAATGATAGGATACTCATGGATAGAAAATAAAATATATTAGTTCAAGAATGAGGGAACTCTATACTGCATTAAAATGGTGGTAAAAAATGAAAATGAGATTTTAAAAAATTCAAAAGATTTTATCTTTAAATTTTCTTCACTTTATTTAAAATTAGAAAACTAATTCATGCATATTTTAACAATTAAAATTTAACACAGAATGTAGAGATGTGAAGTTAATTTTCTTCCTTGTTTCTTCCTCAAACACACACATACACACAGATATACACTTGACACTGTCTCATGTCCTCGAGGTAATCAATTTTTGACCACCTAGTGTAAAACTTTATATTCTATTATTTCTATATAAGTAAAGATATAAAGACATTTGTGTCCATATATTGAGGATTATTTGTCTTTTTTAATAGAGAATTATACTATATACATCAATGTTTTAGATTACTTCATTAGAGCTTGGTAATGGATTTGATAATAGATGACTTGAGAGAAGAAAATAGATTAAGAATAATAGGAATTTTTGGCCTATGTAGGTAAAAATAGATGCTTGCAGATAAAAGAAAAAGTGTGAGAAAGAAGTAGTTTTTGGTAGGAAGGGGTAGTTTGACAATACATAATCATTTTAGTATGTGTTCTTAAAATACATGATTCAAATTAATATAATGGGTACATTAAGAATATTATCTTCATATGTTTGTCTTCAGAAAAACCAATACAAGGTTTTAAGCCTCATTTATTTTATTTACTCAGCATTTATTTAACAATCTCTGCGTCAAAGATACGCTTGTTGCCCGTATGATGCTTAGTTTCTCTTGGTGAGAAACAAAATGTACAAACAAAAAAGAGAAACAGATAAATAGAACAAGTGATATTCAAAGGTAATAATTGACATGTGTATTAGTAAACTAGGAAATATGAAGGAGAGTGAAAGGAAGCAGATAGGAGAGGTTAAAACTGAGTTGAAATCTAAACGATGCTATGGAAGCCAATCTTTTCTTGTACGTCCCTCTGAGTATCGGTTGCTATTGTGTTTGTGTGTGTGTAATCATATATGTATATAATTATTACACACCTGAGGCTGCATAAACAAATTACCACAAACTTGCTGGCTTAAAATAGTAGAAGGTTATCTTACAGTTCTAGAGGCCAAAATCTGGCAAGGCCATTCTCTATTTGAGTTTTCTGTGGGAGAACTCATTCTTTGCATCTCATCTTCTGATGGCACAAGATGTTTCTTGACATGTAGCTGCATCACTTCAGTCTCTACCTCTGTGGTTCCATTACCTTGTGTTCTCCTGTGTAAAATTTCCCTCTGCCTCACTGTTGTAAGGTTCTTGATCCTTGGATTTAGGGTTTACTTGGATGATCCAGTGTAAGCACTTCCTTCCAAAATCCTTGATGGTTCACATACTTTGCCATTATGTTACAATCACCCTTTACCATAGAAGTTAATATTCATAGGTTCCAGGAATTACGATATGGGCATATCTTTTTGGGGGGCACCATATAGTTTAATAGAATTTATGTACTGTATTAATGTGCCATAATTTTACATACATTCTTGTCATCCAATAGTTTATGAGAAATTTTGCTCCCTTTTTTTCTAATTATACAGTGGCTGTCACAAAATAGCTGAGTCATAAATAGGCATTTGATTTATCAAGTATTCTGTTAAAAATCAATGATATGGTTGAGGAAGTTATTATTGAAAAAATATAAATGTTTTGTTTGAGAAGAGAAGAAAAAAGTAGAAAAGGAAGAGGAGATCCAGCATTAGGTTTGAGCCTGATAGCCAGTCAACATTATCTTGTTTATTTGTGAAAAGTGTCATATATTTTTTCGCTCGAATATTTTAGTTTTGTTATTTCTATTTCCTAAAATTCATAAAATACTGTATGTAATAGTTTTTACTTTGTATTTACTTTAAAATGATTTAAAAAAGGTTAACAGGAGAGGCTTCTAGGATGCACCAAGGATATCAGTGTTGTGAGCCTTCATTTTCTGTGATTTAAAAAAAATGGCTTAACAAAACTCAGTGTCGGCTACCTAACAGATGTTTCATATGTGCTGTGGACAAATAAATGGATGAATTAGTGAATTAAAGTAGCCAACTGCTAATTCATGGCCAATATAACAATAGAGGAAGAAGAGCTCCAGTTTAAGGAAAGGAAGGCACCCAACATAACAGCAATTATTTTTTTGCCTAAACAAATTTACTAAAAATTACATTTGGTAAAACTACAACAGCAATAGAGAACATTCTGGTATATATTGCCTATTAAGAAGCAATGGTATAACAAATGAGGAGGTAGTTTAAAATATTTTAACTCATTTGAAATCAAAATGTCTTTGATCTAAATTACACTATAGCTATCTTCAACTCAAATTTGTGTTGAATATTGACATAGATTTTTTAAGCAGCTTTTTGTTTTATAAAATAAAAAACTGATCTTCATTTATTATATTATATCTGTGATCATATAATCATTCAGCTACACTGATTGGGGAAGTATGTGAAGTTTATAATTAAGGAAGCACTATCTTCTGGGAATATATATAAATGATAGGAATGACTAAGAAACGTAAAGAAACTAAAAATTCTGCTTTTAAATTTATTTCCTGGAATTTGTAGTCCACAGGGTGTCAAAACGTCCTACTTTCTAAGGATTTAAGACACAACTTTACTTGGTTTTTAGGCATCAATATTAATTGGACCGTTTTGTTAATTAATAATGTGTGTTGTTATTTATAGGAATTTGAGGACTGCTACAGGTTTAAATGGAATTCTTTCGGCTCTAGGCATTATTACATTTAAGTGGTGTTTTTTAATTTAAAAAGAAGGGAAAGGGCAACTTATACATTTTTAACATTTTCATCAGTATCATCCTGAACTGTATAGCACATATGTCAGAATCATGAAAAAGGAAATTAACATTTCTGATGGGGATATGAATCATATGATACAAAATCTTCATTTCAAATACTTATAATTAGGATAACACTAGAAGGAAGCAGATATGACAGATATTTCCAAAAGCTCTGCCTTAAAATTTATGAATCTCATTTGCATATAGATATCTAATCAATTATATCTGGGGTTTCTCAGCTCTTACTAACATAGGTAAGGCAATTATGTATCACATTTTATGCATTCCGTACAATACAAAAGTTGCATATGCCATGATGTAAGTTGTATTTTAAAATATTGCTCAATATATTAAAAAGTTTACTGTATTGTGGTCATTCTGTTAATATATACATCATTTATATAATAAAAATATACAGCCTATAACATAATTAGTTATCAAAAGAATTACAAGGATATTGAAATGAAGAAAATAAACTAGAAACCTCTTGAAAACTATGTCCACATGAAAATGTGTATAGTAGCATCACTCATAATAGCTTAAAGACAGAAATAACAGAAATGGTCATCAACTGATGAATGAATAAATAAAATATGACATACCCATACAATAGAATATTTTTCTACCACAAAAAGATGAAATACGAATATAAGCCACAATATGGATGAAACTTTAAACTTGTATTCTGGGTTAAAAAAAAAAAGGCAGTCACAAAAGACCACATAAAGTATGATTCCATTTAAATGAAATGTCCAGAATGCAGAAAGCTGTAGAGACAGAAGTAGCTGCTTATGGCTAGGGAAGGAGGATGGGAGCATAGTGGGTCAGAGCTTAAGGGTGTGAGACTGATTTTGAGGTGATGAGGCTGTTCTAAAATTGTGGGTGCTTTGCACATACATATCTGTGGATATACTAATAATCATTGAATGACATTTTAATTTGTTGAATAATGTGGTATATGAATTATATCTTACAAAAGCTGTTTAAAAGAACTAGTATAAAGAATTCTCTAATATACCACACTTAATTTCCTTTTTTTTTTTTTGAGACGGAGCTTCGCTCTTGTTGCTCAGGCTGGAGTGCAATGATGCGATCTCTGCTCACTGAAACCTCCACCTCCCAGGTTCAAGCGATTCTCCTGCCTCAGCCTCCTGAGTAGCTGGGATTACAGATGCCCACCACCATGCCCGACTAATTTTTGTATTTTTAGTAGAGATGTGGTTTCATGATGTTGGCTTGTCTTGAACTCCTGACCTCAGGTGATCCGCCCACCTAAGCTTCCCAAAGTGCTGGGATTACAGGCGTGAGCCACCACGCTCGGCCTTAATTTCTTTTTTATTAGCATCTTACATTTGTATGATATATGTCAAATTAATTAACAAATATTAAAATATTATTATTAACTAGTGCCCATATTTATTCAGATTTCCTTGTTGTTTCTTCAAATATTCATTTTCGATTCCAGAATCCCACATTACATTTAGTAGTTCTGTCTCTTTTGGCTCCTCTTGGTTGTAACAGTTTTTCAGACTTTTCATGTTTTGATGACCTTAAAACCTTTGATGAATTCTGGTCAGATATTTTATAGATTGTCATCCACTGGGATTTGTCTGATGCTTTTCTAATGATTACACTGGGGTCATGTACGTTTGGAAAAAGTTTTAAAGGTAAAAAGTGATATTCTAATCACGTTAGTTAAGAGTAAACACTATCAACATGACTTATCACTGTTGACACTAGCATTAATCGTATAGCTTAAACTAATGTTTGTTCGGTTTTGCCACCATAAACTTACTATTTCTTATCCCTTTCTCATTTATTCTTTAAAACGAAATCACTGTACATGGCCCACACTTAATGAATAGGAGTCATGATCCCCTCCTTAAAGGTGAAATATCAACATGTATTATCCGTATTTTTTAAGAGATTTATTTATTTATTAAACCGTTTATTTATATCAGTACAGACTCATTGTTTTTTAATACTTTGCATTATGATTCCATAATACCTTATTTATTTTGTTGCTAAATTATTGCAGCTTGGTCAAATGGGAGCGATTTCAGTTGCTTTCTGTGTTCCTTAGATATATATGTCTATTTTTCTGGATTTTCTTTGTCTTTGTCTTTTTCTGCTTTTTCATCAGTATTTTCATCCTATCTGCCAACACAAGATGTTTCGTGCTCATTTTGTATATTTTACGCCCCCACCCCCAATCTTAGTCATTTCTCCAATAAGCCGTGGTTTCTTTTATCGGCAAATTATGTTAGAAACCAAGATTTGGGAGCTAGGTGTGCTTGTTGCTTCTGAGATGCATCTAGGTTCTGCTAGCTGACATAGCAACAAAAAATGTGTATAAGTACACATATTTCTAAACATTTCCATGGGTCAGCAGCTGTATCTATAGTAAATGGAACATAAATTAATATTGATATCTCAAACTCGAATCTATTACCCCATGGATCTTTCTAGGTTTCTCCCCTTGTTTATTCATAAATTCCCAGTCTAACAATGAGAAACCTGGTTCTAAAAATATGCCATCAGTTTATGTAAATGTTCAGTTAGAGTATACATGTATGATAGTTTTGGAATGATTAACATGTAACCTCATACCATCATGAGAATGACTTAATACTGCAGTACAGTATTAAGTATAGTTTCTTTTGCCTTTACTCTTATAGACCTCACTTATTTCCAAAATTTCTCATTAATCTCTTATTCCCCCACCTTTCAGTGAGGTTGTTTTATACATTTGTAATGTATTTAGATTCTGTATCATATTTGTATTCCACTCAGGAAATCCCTGTCCTCCTACATGCATTTTTTAAAATTATATATAATGAGATTTAATTTCTGTTCTACAAAGTTCCATAGGTTTTGACAAATGCTTAATCTCTTATATTCACCATTACAGTGTAATACAGAATAGCATCAGTGCCCTAAAATATTTCCTGTGCTTCATCTATCAATTCTTACCACCCAGGTTCCTGGCAATCACTGATTTCTTTACTGTCTCTGTAGGTTTCCATAATGACATATAATTGGAATCATAGAGTATTCATTTTTATTAGTCTAGCTTTTCTTTTACACTAGAAATAAGAATCTAAGATTTGTCTATGTATTTTCATCATTTAATATTTTATCACCAAATAACATTTCATTGTACAGATATGCTGCAGTTTGTTTACTCCCCGGTTGAAACATATTTTCATTGCTTCCATTTATTGGAAATTGTTAATAAAGCTGCTAAAACCATTCACATGCAGTTTTTTTGTTGTTGTTGTTGATGTAAGTTTTCAAATCAGTGTACAAATTCAGAAATTAGTAGATCATATGGTAAGACTGTTTCATTTTTGTAATAAACTGCCAAACTGTCTTCCCAAGTGGCTTTACCAGTTTTCATTCCTACCAGAAACTGATGAGACTTCCTGTGGCTCTCCATTCTCAGTATGCATTGTTAGTTTTTGCTATGATTTGTTTTCCATTTTAGCCATTGTAAAAGGTGTGTTGTTGTAACTCATTGCTGTTTTAATATTTAATTCCTTAAAGCCAAATAATTTGAATATTTTTATGTAGGCTAATTGTTCATCTGTATGTAATTTTTGGTGAGATGTCTGTTCAGATAGTTGCTTTTTTAAAAAAAGTTTTACTTTTTTTTTTATTATTGAGTTTTAAGGGTATTTGTATAGTTTAGATATCAGTCTTATATCCGATACATATTTTGCAAATATTTTCTCCCAGTCTGTGATTAATATTGTTATTCCTTTTATTATTATTATTATACTTTAAGTTTTAGGGTACATGTGCACAATGTGCAGGTTAGTTACATATGTATACATGTGCCATGCTGGTGTGCTGCACCCATTAACTCATCATTTAGCATTAGGTATATCTCCTAAAGCTATCCCTCCCCCCTCCCCCCACCCCACAACAGTCCCCAGAGTGTGATGTTCCCCTTCCTGTGTCCATGTGTTCTCATTGTTCAATCCTATCTATGAGTGAGAACATGTGGTGTTTGGTTTTTTGTCCTTGCGATAGTTTACTGAGAATGATGATTTCCAATTTCATCCCATTCACAATGACTGTCAGAGAGAAAGTCATTAATTTAATTAAGTTAGACTTAATTTTAATATGGTCTAACTTTTTTTTTCTTTAATGGGCATTGTTTTGGTGTTGTATATAAAAATTCATTACCAAATCCAAGTTCATGTAGGTTTTTTTGTTATCTTCAGCAGTTTCATAGCATTGTGTTTAGCATTTAGGTCTATGATTACTTTTGAGTAATGTTTCATGTAATATGTAATGTCTCTGTTAAATTAAATGTATGTTAAATTTCTTGCCCATTTGGTATGGTTCTAGCACTTTGGGTTAAAAAGATTATCTTTTTTTGTTTTCCTTTGATATATTGTCAAATATCAGTTGACTATCTTTGTAGTCAACTTTTTTTTGTAGTGAATCTATGTTTGTCATAGTCAAAATGCATGAGTATTTTGGTTTTGGGGTGTGACTATAAATATTTTAAATTAAAAATTCTAGTGGTTTACAGCTACTATGTAGGACAACGACTGACACCCATATATTATCCTTGTACCTTGTAACTTTGAATAACTTATTTGTTCTAGGAGTTTCTAATTGTGCTAATTAGGAATTTGGTTATGATATTTAATAGGATTTGTGAGAGAAGACATCCTTATCTTTTCAATAGTATGAAGAAGGTGATCAGTGTCTTTACTTTAAGTTTACTGGCAGCTGAAGGGCTTCTTTATAGATTTCTTTTTAAATAAAACTGAGAAAGATCCCTTTGATGCCTGGGTTTCTGGTAAGTTTTTTCATGAATGATTCTTGAATTTCTCCAAATGCTTTCTTACATCAATTCTTAAGAACATATATATTTTCTTCTTAGTCTGTTGATGTGGTGGATTAGATTGATTATTCTTCAAATGTTGAACCATTTTTTTGTATTTGAGAGCCAATTCCAGTATTACACAACACAGGAACAAATCTCACTTGGCCAAGGTTTATAATTACTTTAATTTATTGCTGTATTTGACTAAAATTTTGTTGAGGATGTTTGTGTCTGTGTTCATGAAAGATATTAGTCAGCAGTTTTCCTTTTTAGTCACATCTTTATCTGGTTTTGGTATTAAGATGAAGGTGCCTTTATTGAAGCATTCCATATGTTTTCTGTTCTTGTTTCATTTTTGTTTTGAGACAGGGTCTCCCTCTGTCTCCCAGGCTGTAGTGCAGTGGTGTGGTCACAGCACACTGCAGCCTTAATCTCCTAGGCTAATGGATCTTCTCACTTCAGTCTCCTGAGTAGCTGGGATCACAGTCACATGCCACCATGCCCGGCTAATTTTTCTATATTTTGTGGAGTCAAGGTCTCCCTACATTGCCTAGGCTGCTCTAAAACTCCTGGGCTCATTTTTGTCTTGAGATTTTTGTTTATTTTCTTTTAATTTACCAAATAAGTACAGAGGTGTTTGTAATATTATTTGTTATCCTTTTAATTTCTTTAAGTAGTGTCTCATTTCTGAAGTTCGTCCTTTGTGTATTTTCTCTTTGTATCTTTGTTATCCTGTGTAGAAACTTAAACATTTGGAAAGAAATTGCTTTTGGTTTGGTTGAAATTCCCTACTGCTTCCCCATTTTTAATTTTATTGATTTATGCTATAATGTTTATTATTTATGTTCTTCTGCTTACTTAAGACTTAACTTGTTATCCTTTCTCTAGTTTCCTAATGAAAGATTAGGTTATGAATTTTAGATTTTTCTTTTTTTCTAATATATGCATTTATCTTAAATTTTTTTCTAAGCACTCTTTTCACTACATCTCATGCATTTTAATAAGTTGTGTTTTCACCTTCATTTAGTTCATAATATTTAAAAATTTCTCTAGAGATTTTATGTTTACATTTTGTATTATTTGGAAATGTTTTATTTCATTTCCAAGTATTTAAGAATTTGGCTTAGATGTGCCGCTGGATTTGGTTTGCTAATATTTGGTTGAAGATTTTTTGTCTACATTTATGAGAAATATCAGCCTGAAGATTTTTCTTTTCCCTCGTGTCTCTGTCAGATTTTGGTGTCAGGCTGATCGTGGCTTAGTAGAATGAGTTAGGAAGGAGTTCCTCCTCAGTTTTTCAGAAGTTTCCGGAGGATTGGTATCAGTTTTTGTACATTTGGTAGAATTTGACTGTTAATCCATCTGGCCCAGGCCTTTTTAAATTGGTAGGTTATTTATCACTGATTCAATTTTAGAAGTTTAAATTGTTCTATTCAGCACTTCGATCAATTCTTGATTAGATCTAGGGAGATTGTGTCTTTCCAGGACTTTATCCATTTTCTGTAGATTTTCCAGTTTCTGTGCATAGAATTGTTCACAGTAGTCTCTGAGGATCTTTTGTATTTCTGTGGGTCAGTGGTAAATCACCTTTGTCACTGCTGATTGTGCTTATTTAGATCTTCTCTTTCTTTTTCTTTGTTAATCTAGCTAGCAGTGTGTCAATCTTATTTATTTTTTTCAAAAAAAGAACTCCTGCTTTCATTGATCTTTTGTATGGCTTTTTGCATCTCAATTTTATTAATTTCTTTTCTAATTTTAGTTGTTTATTTTCTTCTGCTAGCTTTGAGATTGGTTTGTTCTTTCTTTTCTATGTCCATTAGGTGCAAAGTTAGATTGCTCATTTGAGACCTGTCTGACTTATCCATGAAGACACTTAGGGCTATAAACTTTCCTCTTAAGACTACTTTGGCTGCATCTCAGAGATTTGGTTAGTTGTGTTCCTATTTTCATTAATTTTCAATAATTTTTAAATTTCTGCCTAAATGTCAATGTTCACCCAACAAAGGTCTAATATCCAGAATCTATAGGGAGCATAAATATATCAACAAGCTAAAAACAACCCCATTAAAAAATGAACAAAGGACTTGAAAAGATATTTCCTAAAAGGAGACATATAAGCAGCCAACAAACATGAAATAATGGCCAGTATCAGTAATCAACAGAGAAATATAAATCAAAACCACAATGAGATACATTCTAACACCAGTCAGAATGGCTATTACTAAAAAATGTGGAAAGAAGTTTGGGGATTTTTCAAAGAACTTAAAACAAGTACCATTTGACCTATCAACTCATTCCTGGGTTTATACCCCAAGGAAAAAAAAATCACTCTACCAAGAAGAGTGACACATGCACATGGGTGTTTATTGCTGTGCTATTCACTATAGCAAAGACATAGAATCAACCCAAGTGCTCATCAATGGTAAATTTGATAAAGAAAATCTAGTGCATATACACCATAGAATACTGTGTAGCCATAAAAAGGAATGAAATCACATTCTTTGCAGCAACATGGAAGGAGTTGGAGACTATGATCCTAAGCTACTTAATATAGGAAAGAACAGAAAACCAAATACCACATGTTCTCACCTATAAGTAGGAGCTAAACATTGAGCACACATGCTACTTAATATAGGAATGAACAGAAAACCAAATACCACATGTTCTCACTTATAAGTAGGAGCTAAACACTGAGCAAACATGGACATAAATATGGGAACAATAGAAACTGTGGACGGAGGAGGGAAGTGGGTTGAAAATCTACCTATCCGGTACTATGCTTACTACCTGTATAATAGGATATATACCCCAAACCTCAGGCAATTCTCCCATGTAAGAAAAATATAAGTTGAAATTAAAATTAAAAAGTTGATTAAAAAAGAGAAATTTTCAACTATTTTTCTATTATACACTTCTAATTTAATTCAAATGGAGTCTGATAACAAACTTTACATAATTTCTATTCTTTTAAAGTTGTTAATATATGTTTTATGCCCCAGAATGTGGTTTATTTTGGAGAAAGTTCTATGCAAGCTAGAAAACAATAAGATCTTCCTGAGGAGGGAATGAAGTTTTCCATGAACCTCAATTTGATCAAGCTGATTTACAGTGCTGTTTAGATCAACTATATTCTTATTGATTTTCTGCCCTGTTGATCTATCAGTAACTGATGGGGAATGTTGTTGAACTTTCCAACTCTAATAGTGGATTTATTTACTTCTCTGCTCAGTTTTACTTGTTTTCACCTCACATATTTTGACATTTTGTTGTTAGATACATACAGGCTTAGGATTGTCATGTAGTATTGGAGATTTGATTGTCTAATCATAGTGTAATGACCCTCTTTACTGTGATAACTTTTTAATGCAAAGTGTGCTTTTTATGAAATTAATATAACTCCTCTAGCTTTGTTTTGGTTAGCACTAAAATGTTACATCTTTTTACTTCAGAGTCTTTATATTTAAAGTGGGTTTCTTTTAGACAACATATCGCTGGGGCTTCTTTCTTTTTTCTTTTGTGTGATAGGGTCTTGCTCTGTTGCCCAGGCTGGCATGCAGTAGTACAGTCATAACTCACTGCAGCATTCAGTTCCTGGGCTCAAGGAGTCCTCATACTTCAGCCTCCTGAGTACCTAGGACTACATGCATACAACATCATATCTGGCTAATTATTTTAAATTATTTTTTGTAGAGATGGGTCTCTCTATATTGCCCAGTCTGGTCTCGAAATCTTGGCTTCGAACTATTCTCTCACCTTGGCTTTCTAATGTGCTGGGGCTACAGACATGAGCTGGCAGGCCTGGCCTAGGTAAGCCTTCTTATAAGCCACTTTGTCCATCCTTATCTTTTAAATGGTGAGTGTAGACTATTCATATTTAAAGTTATTATTGATACAGATAGTTGGATTGATAGCTACCATGTTAGGAACTGTTTTTATTTGTTGCCAGAGTCTTCTTTTTCTATCCTCTCTGGTATGATTAAAATATATATATATATATATATATATATACGTCTAATCTCATCTTTTAATGTATCAACTGTGGTTACATCTTTAATTTTTGTTCCTAGAATTAAAAATATTTATGTCTGACTGATTTTAGTTCATTTTTACTTGAAACCAGTTTTACTGTAAGTTTAGTGCAGATTCCTTTTAACCCACTATTTTCAATTATTCCCTCCATTTTGTGTGACATTACTTTGATTTATTTCACTTATCCATGTGCTATAATAACGTAATATTGCTACCATTATTATTTTGAACAGTTGTCTTTTAGATAAATTAAAACTGAAAAAAATTAAATATTTTATTGAGTTTCTTATTCCTCCTCTGATACTCTTCCTTTATTTACATAGATTCAAGTCTCTGCCTGGTATTATTTTTCTTCTGTCTGGTGAAAGTCTTATTAATTTCCTCAAATATTTTTGACTAAGAATGTCTTTATTTCTTTTATTTCTCCTTTAATTTTCTTGTTGTTGTTTCTTTTTCTTTCTTTTTTCTTATTTTTTTTTTTTCAGATATGGGGTTTTGCCATGTTGCCCAGGCTGCTCTCAAACTCCTGAGGTCAAGTGATCCAACTGCCTCAGCCTCTCAAAGTTCTGGGATTACAGGCATGAGCCACCACACCCAGCCCTCTTCTCTACTTCTGAAAGATAAATTTGCTATATATGGAAATCTAGTTTAATAGTGATTTGTTTTTCCCTTTCAAGACTTTGTAGCTCTACTCTTTTCTTGCTTGCATGGATTCTTTTGAGACACACTTTGTAATACTTACTCTTGTTTTTCAGTAGGTAAGGTGTTTCTCCCTACCATACACTGGCTTCTTTAATTTTTTTTTTTTGTTATCTTAAGATTTTCTAAAGTTTCAATATGATATGGCAATATATGATTCTTAAGGTATTAGTTGTGCTTTTTGTTAGCTGCATCTGTGTTTTGGTGTTTGTCACTAATTTTGAAAAGCTGTTGGTCATTATTATATCAAATATTTCTTCTCCATTAACTCTTTCTTCTATGGGTATTACGATTCCATGCTAGTTACATTTTTTTAATTTATCACCGTTTTTGTATTATATTATAACTTGATAATGTCTTATATCCAATATGATAATAGAAAACAACCTGGAATAGTTATTTCATAAAAGGTGACTTACAAATGGTGAATAAGCACAAAAATATGTTTAGTATTATTAGTCATGAGGAAAATTAAAATTAATCCATAATTATATTTTACTTTCAACCCATTAAAAATGACTGAAGTTAAAAAGACCCACAATATAAAATTTTTACGAGGAGTTTGAACAACTGGAACTCTCACGTGTCATTGGTGAGATTAAAAAATGGTCCACCCATTTTGAAAAATAGTATAGAAGCATCTTGTAAATTTAAACTGTACCTCAAGACCCAACAATTGCTCTCCTAAGTCATTACCCAATAGAAATTAACACACAGGCCCATACAAACGTGCATACATACAAACACACTCTTGATTAGCAACATTATTTATTTAAAAGTGGAAGCAAAATATTCACTAATTGTGCAAATGATAAACTGATGGTATTACCATAATATGTTCTACCACTCAGAAGTAACAAAACACATAATAGCAATGTGCAATATATGGGTAGATCACACAATATCAAACTAAGTAATAAAAGTAAAATTCAAAAAACCTTGTATGATTTTATTCCTGTTAAATTGTACTAATGAAAAATTCTAGTTACATAAAGCAGAGTAGTAGCTGCCTGGGCTTTCAGGCAAAAGGTGGAGGGGGTTACAAAGTGGTAGAAAACATTTTAGAGGTGGGAACTGTCCTAGGTTCTGATTTTGGTACTGTTTCTGCAATTGTATGCAATTATCAACTTTATCCAACTATACATTTAAGCTGGATGAATTTGATTCTATGAAATAATTCCTTAATAATGATAAAGAAAAAAACCTTATGTATTACATTCCATATACTGGAAAAAGAAAATTGCTTTGGAATGTCTTTGGACAAAGAGTAAATAAGGCCAACATTTATTTCCATTTAATGAAGTAGTTGTCCTGTTTTACCTGTGGAAACTTGACTCCAGATTGAAAACAGATTGCTAATTTTGTGCCACTATGAACAATATAGTTTTTCTTACTCTGAAGCTCAGAATTTTTCAATTAACAAACTCTATCTTTGCCCCAAAGCTGGAAACGTTGGCCAAATTAGCACTTTCTATTTCACTTGAGGTTTTTAAAAAAGTTTTGTGTCAGATAAAAATCAGTCTACATCACTTATTGCTTCAGAATTTTTGTCTCATTAAAATAAAACGTCGTCAGAGAATCAAAGAAAACAGTGGTTCCTAAATCATAGTAGTTTCTAAATCACATGTGCAATATAGAAACTTTTAGATACTGACCCAAAACTAGTTAAGTATTTTCAGTAGTAAATGTATTTCTAGGATATTTTTTACTGGATTTATTTAAAAATTATTACTGAAACATGGCCTTAAGAAAATGTGGGAAAATATAGATTGCAAATAGAAATAATACACAAGGAAAAATCTATAATTTCTTTTTTGTTGTTGTTATTTTTACAAGTTTTCCAATAATACACAGGTGACTGGTAAAGTCTGTACTTGAATTTTGCTTTGGAATCATCTATTATTATAATTAGAGTTCTCTATTTTATTCTTATTCTAGTATTTTAACTTTATAATAGGTGCCACATACTACCTCCATAAAGTGAAACATACTTCAAATCCATGCCCCTGGCTATCACTATATTCTCCATCCCTATAATTTTGTCATTGGAAGAATGCAATAGAAACTGAATCATACAATATTTAGCCTTTTGAGACTGACATTTTGTCACTAAACAAAATTCTCTTTAGATTCATCCAGGTTGTATGTACCAGTAGTTTGTCCTTTTATATTTCTGTGTAGTAGCCCAAAGATAAATTTACAGCAGTTTGCTTAACCATTCACCTATTGAACAACATCTGGGAAGTTTCCAGTTATTGGCTATTACATATAAAGCTGCTATGAACATTAATTTTATGTTTCTGTCCAAACAACCGCAGGTTTTTGTAAATAAGGTGTTTTTAGGAAAAAGCCACAGCCAATTTACCTGTTATCTTTGGCAGCTTGCATGTTGCAATTCTGCCTATTTCATAATTGAATAATTGCAATAATTGTATGACTTCCAAGTTTAAAATATTTTCTGCCTGTTGTTTTTTTAAAAATTTGCTAACTCCTGCTAAAAATAATTGAAATAAGAAAGTATGCATTCATTAATTTAATTAAACATATATTCATACTGAAGAAGTGATTTTTGTATAGACTAGGATTCAGGAAGTTTAGTTTGTGGGCCAGATATGGCCAATAGAAGTTGCTTGTTTTATGCCTTTTTAGCTAGAAATAACTTTTATTGTTGTTTATATTGTAAACAATAAAATAAAAAAATAGAAAGATGGAAGTATGAAAAGAAGGAAGGGAGGGAAGAAGGAAGGGAGGGAGGAAGGAAGGAAGGAAGGAAGGAAGGAAGGAAGGAAGGAAGGAAGGAAGGAAGGAAGGAAAGGTAGAACTAAACGAAGAAACAGGCACAAAATAAAGTTTTAAAGAGTTCACTTAAGTCGTAATAAGAATGGCTGCCTGGAAGACTCAGACCTAAGTAACCTTAGATATGAGCTCCATTCAGCCTTTGTTACATGCAAGTTTTTAAAGACAAAAAGTCAGACGAGTGGCTTGATGCAAAATTGTTTGTTAGAAATTCTCATTGGTTTATAGAAATAACATTGATTAGTGCTTGGCTATACATGAGTGAGCTATAAGGTATGGGCTATGGTGTGTGGCATGTAGCATTGTTAGGTTAATCTGCATCTACTTGCAGCAATAATAAGCAGCTTCAAGCATGATTACTTAGCTCAAAAGGGAAAATGAGACGTGATGACTGTCTCATTCCTATATGTCTCCAGGCCTGATAATTTAAAGGATGTTTGTATTCCTCAGATAAAAGTTGTTTTCTTTCTCATTTTCCCCTCTTGATCAAAATCTTTCTTTTTAAAAGTATTGATGATCAAATTCTGAGTGTTCCTTGTTGCCAGGAAGGCTCATTCCCAGATAGTCCTGTTCCACATTGGAGGAAAAGAGGAGACATCTCAGTGAGAAAGCTTAATAGTGCTCAAAAGCCAAATTGGAATGACATCACAGAGTGATAAAAATGAGATTATAATCAAGTCATTGATTTACGCAGCTGTTGTCATTTGTTGAATCATCTCTATTCTTCACAATACCAGGTTTTTAGTTTGCTTGGAAGGAAGAAAACAACAAGGGATGCATAGCATTAATAATTTGAAGAGTAGAAATATAATGCATATGAGGATAATCAAAAAGAATCTCTATGCCAGAATTTAAAAAGGAATCTATTCCATTAGGGTGCCAATTTAAAATAAATCCAGATTCTTCTTTAGAGACTTGTTATAACCAAAGGCTTCTTTTCTAATTTGTGCTAGATGAGTTTCTACTTCATGGGAAGTTTTATGTATACACAACAGGAGGTATTTGCCACCATACATACACCTCTTTGCTCAGCTAATATACAAACTAAAGTGATGTGATTGCCTACTACAACCTTAGCCAGTGAATCAATGGCTTTTTTTGAGCTGTGATGGAGGCAGTAGTTTTATTAGCAATATTTTCTAAGGTTATAGAAAGTCTTCTGATCATGTGTTCATGGGAAGTGACACCTCACCAAAGCAAAAGTGCTCTCCTAATAAAGTGCATGGAGTTATGTTCTTGATGGCTGCACAGATAATGGGCAGGTTTTTCCCAAACGAATTCTTTGGGTAAACTAGATCAGCAATCACCAATAGAGCAATAGATCTATTGACCAATAGATATAGAGAGCAATAGGCTGGTCTAGAGAAAAGTCTCAGGGAACTAGTCCAGTTTGAGATTTCTTTAAAGCTATATATAGATAGAGGGATGATCAAATATCCTGAGACGTTGCTCTTCCTTATTCCATGCTCTTAGATATTTATAGGCTTATGGATGGTAAACTTCTTTAAAGACAAAAATAAATCCTATTAGAGCACAGGTAAATGTATTATAATTTGAGTTCATCCATTTTGGGACACTATTAAACAATGGCTCAGACACATTAAAGCAAGAGGGCAGGTTGGATTCTAATGACAGGAAAGACTGTCTTTCTTTTAACTTCCAACAGCATCATGCATTTTAGCATTATCATTTCTATATAAAGTTGCAATCATTTTGACAATAGGACTCTGATGAGGAAAACTGAAAGATGGTGCAAGCAGATTAGGATGAGTCAGGCAGATCCCATAAAGAGGTTTTGTTTTATGTGACCCCTAAGTTGTGCTGCAAGTACAATTAAGAATACCTGTGAAATTTAAACCAGGATGTATCAACATATCACTGTTGTCAAAAGTGTTTGTCAGTTTAGGGTGGCAAGCCAACATCTTGTCAATTTCTGGAAGTGGCAATGATCTATGAGATTATGATCAGAGAATTATCTCTCCAAGTTACAGTCAAATGTATCAAGAAGAGCAAAAAGAGAAACCTGACTATAGGCATTTTGTTAAATTGCATATGTATATGTACTTTAACATATATGAATAAGACTAATATCGTGTAAGAGAGTATATTATATATGAAACGATTTTACCAAAACAACAAAGAGAGGATCCTCACAGTATGAAGGAGGCCTAAAGGCATAAATACTCCAGTGAAGAAGGAAAAAAAGGACCAAATATTTTAGGTGCAATAAGCATTAGAGTCATTCAGAACTGAATTTACAGGCCTGGTCTTGTGTCTTGGGTGAAATTAGAGTTAAACGGATTTCACCTACTTGACATCGTGGTCAAGAAGACTGAGGGTCAGGTTCAAGTGAAGGTCTCAGTGATGCAAGATTTCCACTTTCGTTGGGATGTCTTTTTTAAATGAAAAACATGAATCTATGAGTAAATGCCCTTAAGTTTGCAGCGCGGAGATTGATCAACAATATCTGATGTGGTCCCTTTTAAGGAAGTTGGAGTTAATCTTTAATTTGATGTTTTTCCTAGTAAACACAGTCATCATGTTGTAGGCCATAATCTTTGATGTTTTCATCTCCTTGGAGCTTGCTATGAAAGGAATCCTTTATCCACTTGGAGTTCCTAGAGAGAAGTTTTTGGAGGTTTTGACAACAATGAAGAATATACCTTTAACAAGTGCAGCTTCAGAAGCTCCTTTATCTAGTCACATGGGCATTTCTGTTATTATTTCAAAGGGATAAAGCTGGTATTTTC
Organism: Pan paniscus; assembly: GCF_029289425.2. Classification (NCBI taxonomy): domain Eukaryota; kingdom Metazoa; phylum Chordata; class Mammalia; order Primates; family Hominidae; genus Pan; species Pan paniscus. Next base: position 58,733,824 of record NC_073263.2, on the reverse strand, counting down.
CAAATTTAGTAGATCACAGGTTGGGCAGAACCAAAGAGAGAACATTTGACCAGAGAAGATTTAAAAACTTCAGTTACTTTTGCCAATTGAGTTTTTATTAAACCATTGGTGCATTCTGCCAGTCCAGAGGACTGGGGGTGATAGGCACCATAGAAATATTGGAAGTTAGGCCAAATGTTGCAAATGGATCAACTTAATAGACAAGTAAAATGTGTTCCTCAGTTGCTATGGAGATCAGATGGAACTCCCCATGAAGGAATTATCTTTTCTAATAATAATTTGTCTAATATTTGGACCATAGATCTTCAGCAAGGAAATGTTTCAACCCAATGAGATCATACAAATTAGCACCAGAATATATCTGTAACTCTGAGATGGAGACAGCTGGATAAAATCCAATTGCCATATCTCAGAAGGTCCTGAAAGTAAAGGAAAATGTCCATGTGAACTATAAAGGGATTGTTCAGAATTGTGTTTGGAACAAAGAGTGCAGTGAGAATAAAACTTTGTGCAGCAGTAGAGAATGATTTTCAATAATCTTGCTTTCTCCATACTATCATCTTATCTGAATTCCAGTGAGTCAGCTCATGAACATATTGCAAAAACTGTAACTGAAGCTGTAAGGAAAGATCAGACTATTGGTTCAAAACCTAAGCCTATTTCTGGAGAAAACTTACCTCCTTTATCTTTCTAGAGGTCTATTTCCTTCTTGGGAACTCCTGTTTATGCCTCTTTTAATGAAGTTCTGAACGAGCAATAAATCTGTGGAGACATTTCAAGACATTTATTCTATGATGTAACCTTCTGGGATATATTCTATGCTATGACACCAGTGAAATAGTTTTCCTTATTCACTGAAATATCTAGTTTTGAGTGACCACAGATTTTGATGATAGCAATAAATTTGGGTTTGGAAAGTGCTTTCAAGTGGTCAGAGAGTTTTTGACCATTTTTGGTGGGTTAACCTGATGAGGTCCAAAACTGTGTTGCTTCCAAAGCATGCCAAAATCATGGGGTACTCTAAATGCATGTATATTATTATTATGAATGTTAGCCAGTCTTTCCTTTGCTAGTTGACAAGCTCAAGTCACAGCAACAAATTCTGCCTGCTTAACTTATTTGATATCTGGAAAAGTATTATTCTTTATTCTCATTTAGAAGCACTATGCCATAACCAGCCTGATAACTCACAAACAGATCTTTCAAATAAAAACCATGAGTGAATCAAATTACATCAGCATTATCTGTGGATGTCTCTTGTAGGTCCTATCTAGGTGTGAGAAGTTTGTTGGTCAGAGTGATGCAGTCATATGGCATCTCATCAGTAGACAAAAAGGAAAGGAATGGGTGGGTTAAGATTATTACAGCAAGAAATAATAAAACTGTGTGAGGACAGAAGACGAACTTCATAGGAAATAAGTCTATTAACAGAGTAATGTTGGGTATGATGTGAGTTCAGAAGGGTTTTCACTGAGTGGGAAAAATAGATGGTAAGATGGGATCCCATAACTATGTTTTCAATGGTTTTAAAGAACAAGGTGGTGCCAGAGGTTGCTCTTTTAAGCACAGTAGCATTCTTCTATTGGCTGCATCAAGTTTCTGGCTGTAATATAATTTTTTCTGAGTTAGGACTCCCAAGCCATTTCCCTGGTCTTCATGAATGTACAGGGAAAACAGAAGGTTGTAATTGGGATTCCCTAAGGCAGGGGCAATTGTAAAATTTTTCTTGATAACTTATAGGGTTATCTTGAGTCCCACTAGAGTCCAAACAAGATCAGACTGTCCACTTTCAGTAGGGTATATAAAGGCTGAGTTATTAAAGAAAAATTAAGTATCCAATTCTGTCAGTATCCAACCATTTCCAGAAATCTTTAAAATTGCTTCTTTGTCAAGGGCTTAGGGAATACTAGAATGCCTTTAATACTTTTTGCATTTATAAACAATCCTTTCTTAGAAGTTAAATGTCTTAAGCATTTTACCTGCATCTGGCAAAAATGGAGTTTGTCTCTAGAAACTTAATATCCCTGAAATGCCAATTGTTTTCAGAGTTTCATGCTCTCATCCCTTGAGATTTGCATAGTCAGGCGACAAAGGAGCTCATCCACATATTAGATGAACATAGGTCCCTCTGAGAAATGTATTATCAGCCCAGTCATGTTTCAATATATGATAAAAATATGTAGGACTCAGTGTTACCTTGGGGTATGATGGTCCAGGTATTCAGAGGGTCACCCAAGTTAAGGCAAATAAGTATTTACTCACTGGGTGTACTAGAATATTTTAAAAGCACTGCATACATTAACCACAGTAAATATCTTACTTTAAGTGGTGACTGCTGTCAAGAGTAAGGAGGTTTGGTAACACCAGATGTCTTGGGACCAAAATGTTGATAGCTCTCAAATCTTGTAAGAAATGTCAGCCGTACTCATTTGATTTTCTTATGGAAATGATCAGAGTACCATACGGGCTAGAGCAATAAATAATTAGACCCTTTTAAATATAGTATTTTATTGTGGGTCTGATTCCTTCCATTTCTTTAGGCATTAGGGAATATTATTGATAAAGATTTAATCAGGTTTATTTCCACTTAAATGGGGTGACTGAATGTATTTTACCAATGTCAGTGGAAAATTGAGACCCTAAGTGAGACAAAGCCATCAATGTCACTCATTAAACCTAGTTTAGAAAAAAAATTTGTTGAGTCTGTATTTTCATAGTTTTAATAGTTTTGTTCTTGTCTGTAGTTGCTCTGTTTGCTCCTTTCGTTACAAATTTAACACATTTCTCCATTTAGAAAGAAGAAAATGTGTACATTGTGCCTAAGAAATGTATGGGAACTGAGGGAATCAGCAGAAAAGAATGAAGGCCACTGAGTGAGCTTACCTGGAATTCTAAGGGTTTGAACTTGTATACAGTCATAGGTCAATTATATATTCCTTCCATTTGTACATAATCACTACTCTCAGGAAGGGAACAAGTTAATTTGGTAGGGTTGAGGACAGAAAGAGCAGCCCCAGTGTCTCTTAGGGAATATATCTGTTTTCCATTTATGGAAATTTCTATTTCTCTTAAGGCACTAGTCAGGAGAAAGGGTAAAGCCTCCTTTTAATCCTATGAGCAATCCTATTCATCTCGTGGCATCCTATCTTTTTATTGGTCCTGCTGTCTTTTATGTTTTCTACAGTCCTGTTTGAAATGGCCAGGCTTTTTACAATAGAAGCAAACATCCATTCAAGAGTTAAAATGAGGCACCTGTCTTTTCTTAAAAGGCTTGATTTTACTAGTCAGTTGTAGTTGTACATTTATAACTTTTGAGGCCTTAGTTTTTACTTCTTTCTGAACAGTTTTATAAAGTTGATCTGCCATGGTTACTAATTTGTGGGTTTATATATTTGCCCAATTAAGCAGGTGTCTTTTTTTTTTTTTTTTTTTTTTTGAGACGGAGTTTCGCTCCTGTTGCCCAGGCTGGAGTGCAATGGCACGATCTCAGCTCACCGCAACCTCCGCCTCCCAGGTTCAAGTGCTTCTCCTGCCTCAGTCTCCCTAGTAGCTGGGATTACAGGAATGTGCCACCATGCCCGTAAGCTGGTGTCTTCTAACTGAGGTAATTAAGTCCTCATTTAAGCCACTGGGGCATGTAGAATTTATAAGGGAATCACTCTGATGATCATGCTAGCCTCAGCCATTCCAGAATATCATTTAAAGATTTGTTTCAAATCATTCAAAATAATCAAGCACAGATTTGTCTGGCGTTTGAGTATATTGTTGAACTATCTTCCAATCTACATTTTTTAGAAAAGACCTATGGAATAGCATCATAAAAAGCCTTGGCTAAAGTGCAGACCATTTCATGGTTGGTTGTCTGTTTTTGAAAATCTACCAACAGATTATACCAGCTTTCCTTTTTGAACCATTCAGTGGCCCTACCTTCTCATACCAGCATATAAACTAACTGATAAACATGATAATATCCAGGCTTGTAAGTCCAGACAATTAAATTAAACTCTTTTGCAAACCCTATGGGATTTTGGAGCAGGTGTGGGAAGTCTTTTACGATATTCTTAAGTTTTTTCTTTGTCTAAGGGCTATACACAATAGCAGGCTCACCTCTTTTTGTGAGTTTTATCTTGAAAGGAGCTGCCAAAACAGGAGTTTCAGGGAGGAGTGTCAGAAATCTATGGTTTTCTTAGGTGATGGTGGTAGTTGTAGAAGGGAAGGCAAATCAGAGCAGGAAAGTCCAGATAAGAGAGGATATAAATGCATAGAGGAGGAGGAATAGTTGGAGAAGGAAGAGTGGAGGCTTCTGATGCCTTTGAAATTTGGATATAGTTTCAGATATATTTTTGTTTACTTCTTGAAAGAAGGCAATTTTCTCAGAACTTCTTTTAGAGACTTTTAGGTGGCAGTAAGTATCCCATTCAATTTGTCTGTTTCTAAAACCAGAAAATTTCCAATTGTGCACACAAGTAATTTTAGCCATTTCAAAGGACTCTCATTTCAACCATTGCTGCTATGACCATCCTGGGGTATGTGAGCACATTTTCATAAGTATTTACAAGAGGAAGCTCCTTATGTGTTGCACAAAAGGATGTTTTGTACAACAGCTGATGTTTCTAAAGGAGGTTGTCCCTTAGAAGAATGTTTGGATTCTGAAACTTGATTTCCCCTAATGTAGGAACTTTTTGAAAGTGACCAAGGCTGCAAATATGTTTTGGGTCAAAGTGTGCTGCCTGTGAGTGTCACCTGACATGGTGTCATCTGAATCATGAATCACTCTCTTATGTGTCTTAGAATCTCTAAATGCCTTGCAGCAGCAGAGTGCTCAAGGTGCCAACCCTGATGTGCACCTTCAAGCTGAGCTAAAAGTCTCTGCAGGTGTTCTTGTGGAGAGGCTCTATGAGACTTACACACGTCATGGATAAACATGCTGATACCTCCATAAAGTATCTTACCACCTTGACTACTCAATCAAATTTGGAAGGGATAAGTGTCTCAACTTCTGGGAAAGAGAGCTCACCCTCCTGCACCTTTAGTTTTGAAACAGGAATTGGTCACAAGTGCAAAAACAAGTGTGAATTATAAGCAATAGAAAGCTGACCTCAGGTGATCTTCCTGCCTTGGCCTTCCAAAGTGCTGGGATTGTAAGTGTGAGTCACCACACCTGACCTATTCTTGAGGCGCTTAAAATCAAATGGCAGTTTTACAGTGTTTCATTTAGATCATCTGTGGACAGATGCTTTATTGAATATCAGGTAAACTAACTTTCAGAGTTTTTTTTTCTATACTGTTAAATTATAAATTCCATTGTAAATTTCTCATTAAAATTTCCTTCTTGGAAAAATGTTAATTTTGTTCTTGAATTTTATTTTGATTGACTTCTTATGTTATGGCTCTCAAGTTGCTCCTCATTACGTTTCTAGTATGTTACATTACACATTTTTAAATGTTTTGTAATTTTCTTTTAGAAAACCTTTATTGTTCAGTTATCTGGTATATTGATAGTTAATGTAGTCAAAATTATCTAGATAGTACCCTATTTCAAATATCTAGCTATATCTTATAAAAAAAGTTAATTATTTGGTGTTTAAGACATAAGAACAAATAACAGTTGTAATGTTAATTTTAAAGTTTTATTGTTGTACTCAGTAAATAAAAAAGTTTATATCAAAAAACTACTTGATTAACAATATGCCATTTTAACATTAAATATTATTTTATCTAGCACTTTATTACAATATAAAATATTTTTGCATTTGGGAAATAATATATTCTGCAAAACATAATTAAATTATCTTACTACAGTATTATATTAATCAAACTTCACAGATATGTTAGAGGTAAAAAGTAGGCATGCTTTCCTGGTAAATAAGAAAAAAAGGTGAAACTTGGTAAGAAATCTGTATGATGATTAAATGACTAAAATATACTAGAACTTTTTGAGATCATCATCAATAAAAATTTTTAAGAACCCAGTGGATTAGCTATGATGTCAAATCCCATAATAATATCTGTCTTTTCTCACTTCTGCTTTACAACATTTTATGTGGATAAGATGACCCACTTTACTATAATTTAATGATGGAAATGAATAGCTCTCTGGGAAGGTCAGTGAAAGAATCTTATTTCTTTAGGAAAAGAAACTATAGCTTTGATTTTATTAATATAAACAGCATAGTAGATAGTATCCAGCATTTTCAAAAATACACAAGGATAAGCTTTGAAATTTGGCCAACTTTTAAAAGGATAATTTTATTTGTTTTCCAGATTAACCACCAGAGAAAAACACATTTCCTGTCGTTTCTCCAATCAGACCGGAAGTATCGGAACAGATATGAACAATTCTCCTTTTTTTTTTTTCCCAGACAGCAATTTAGAATAATTAGGGTAATTTATACATAAGGCTCTGGCCCAGATCTTATATAATAGATCTTGGAAATGACCATTATCTTAAAGGTGACATTTAAATTAAAAACAGTGGCAGTGAGCATAAAGTTTGAAAGCACAGGCTGTGCAGTCATGCATAGTGGCTCTGTTAGGAATTTGTCTCTCCCACTACATGTTTTGTAGCTTTAGAAAAGTTATTAATGTCCCTAAGCCTCCATTTGCAAAACTGGAATGAATATGAAAAGATTGTTGAGAGAAATACAAATTTAATCCATATAAAACCCTTTGTATGATATCTGAAATAGAATAAGAAGATAAATATTTCTTATTATTAAGCTGCCTTTGAAATAATTGCCTCGAATGACACTGAGCCTGTGATCTGAATTTAGGTTTGCTGTATACATGTCTTAGAGGCAACTCTAAACTGAAAAATAAAAATGAGTAAATCTGCAACATCAAATCTTTGAGCATTTCTATTGATTTCAGTTTGGTATGCTTATGAAACTTTAGCTTACAAGCCACTTCCAGTGAATGCTACTCTCAACTAATGATGTCATCATCGCATTTCTTTATCCTCTCACACCTGCAAGTTTTGCTTCCAAGCTAAACACCCACACTATCTGCTGCTTGATTACATTTTTCTTAATTAAATGGTGTGTACAGTTTGCATTTTCAGTTAAAACAGAAAAAGGAGCCTGCATTCTCCTAAGTCATTTTTATGAGTTGGGCCCCTATCATTTTAATGTGGCAATTAATTAAGTGCTTAATAAAACTGTGCTTTATTATAGCAAAGCCTGGTTGCAGGAGCCTAGTTAGGGATGTGTCAGCGTTTTTTGTTGCTAACTCCTTTATATCCTCTCGATAATTGTACTATAAAAATTTGCTTTGGGTACAAATTTTGAAATGGTGTGAATTGCAACAACAAGCTGTTCTTCGGCTATAAAAAATAATCAGTTTTAGATGTGACCCTAAGTATGAAGAGATGGTTAACTGAATTATTTTCCTGCTCCCCTGGAGTATTGTTTACATTACATCAAATTATATATTCTAGCTGACTATACATTAATGACCTTTGGTCATGTTGATAGATTTAATTCTTTTGATTAAATTGTTACATCTCTAATGAGGATTTGCTCCTAAAGAAGATGGGATTTTTCAATATGGAATAAAGTTAGGATTATAATTTAGTTATATTTCAATTAGGAAAATATTTATACACTCCTATGATTGCACAAATCTTCCTAAAATATATTATATAAAGAAATGTCCTTATGGCAATGTTTTTCAATTAAAAACATCCAAATACAATAATTAATTTTGTTACATTTTAAGAATTATATCACGAGCAATGGTTCAGAAAATTGAGACTTCAGGAGTGCTCAGTGAAATATTTGTTATGTAATGATATAAGATGATTCAAAATGTGAAAAATTAACTCTCAAATATAAATATTTATTAAGATGTATTTCTATCTAGTTTGTCTGTATGGGCATTTTTGTAAAATGATGGGATTTTGCAGGAATTTTTAACTATTGGTTTAGTATTAAAAAAGTAAAAGTACATTTAAATGACAAGCTAGTTAAACATAAAATTCTTGCTGCTCTTCAGAAATAACTAAAACAAAGCGTTACATTTTTTTCAGAGTGGTCTGTGTTGGAAAAAGCTGAAACATAACAATAAGGCAGAATTATTCAGTGCATTTTAGAATGTCTGTATATTTTTCCTCTGCCTCTGTGTAACGCACTCAACTGTGATTAGATAGCATGAAAACATAAAATTTGTTGATTAAGCACTGATGAGACACAGAACAATTTATGCGATATTGGTAACATCTAACAGAAGAATATGTATGAATGCAGGTGAGTTTAAGGAATACTTCTACTCTCTGAGCTCAAGGACCCATAATAGTACCCATAATAGAAAAAGCTGGAAAAAATACATGGATGGAGATGATATGTATAGCAAATAAAAGATTTTGAAAAATTACCCCAAATTTCAATCTTGGGCCGTATTTACAAACCAAGTTTTAAAATATGTAATTCAAGTCAATAAATTCAGGTGCAAAAATTTTGCATAAGTGCAGTTGACCAATATTCTTATGTCTATTTTATGAGTGATTTTGTCCAAAGTGCTTTTAATTTAGAATAACTAGTAGGTGCTTATAACTTTAGGCTAATGGGACATGATGTGCAATTTAAGAGGCTAACTTATTACCACTATACTCGCTAGTAATTTTGACATTTTAATAATATTTTTCAATATAATTTGTAATAAACTGTTATCAGGTATGTAAACAGATAAGCAGAAAAGCATGCATGTATCTGTACTCAGATATTGAAAGTTTATGTTAAAAGCATAACAGACAAATGTATATATTTTGCAATACAATTTCATATCAGTCCGTTGTACTGTGATTCTCCAACAATCATCGAATACCTGAATGAATATTGGCAATATAAATTTAATGAAAATGAACAAAAAGAAGACTAAAGTATGTAAAATATTTCTGTAAATATCAGAAATTATCAAACTATCAAAATTATTTGATGAAAAATTATACAATTTTAAGGTGTCAGTGTAAAGAATATGTGTTCATTCCTTTATTTGAAAATCATTAAAAACGAATACAGAAAAAACTTAAATTTCATGAGACTATACAAGAACAGTAACTTTAAGGCATAGTAGTTGGAATTGGAGAGAGTTGGAAATGACTTCACTGCATATAGTTAAGTGGTAGTAGAGTGAAATGGTAGTAACCTGCAGAGAGGGAGGCTAATTAGAAACAAGAGTTTTCCCTGAGGAACTCTTGAAATACGTAGAAAGCAGTGATATGAGGAACTGTGGAGTAAAGGGATGAGAACCGGCACAAAGGCAGGAGGCTGTTCTAAAGACTAGATACAAAGAACAGTTAAACTGCCAGAAAGCCAAAACAATTCTAAAACCCAGATAAGTTCTCTAAACACTTCATTCTAGGATAGGGAAGTACATAAATTGGAGAAATTGAAGCAAACATATCTGAACTGAGAGGCAAAGTAAAGGGCAGAATTAAACTATGAAAGAGAAAGCAAGCTAGTAAATAAAAATTAGCTAAATAGCGAGAACCTGACAGGATTGATTTCCCATAGTCTGTCAGATGATTGTTATCTGGAAAAATTAAAGTCTCAAGAGAGTAAGCCTGTGGGTACTGGCATTTAGGAGAACTCCACAAAAAGTTTCTCACTCCCTGAAAATCCTACACCTAATTTCATCAGATAAGGAAACCTGTCCTTGCCAGTCATCTTTTTTAGTACTTAATTCTTATATATTAAATGGCAAAAAGAATCAGTAGAATTTATTGAAAAACTCCATCAGGAAAGTCAAAGCTGAAACCAAACCAAAACAAAAATATTAATATAGAGCAGAAAAGACAGTAAAAACTGTAAAATAAAGTGTCAAAAATTTTAACTATGATTACTGTCTTCAGAGAGAAAAGTTATTGGGTCTATGATCCCCCAAAAAACAGATTGCCAAACAACAACAACAACAACAAAAACAAAAACATTGAATGTGAGAAAAAAAACTATTATGGTCAAAGTAAATAATTTAATAGAAGTATTGGAACACTGAATGATGGCATCACTGAAAATAGGAAATTTGAGACATAGAAAAGAGAAAAAATAGATAAAATTCAAGAGATTTGACATCAAACTAATGACGTATTCTGAAAAAGAATGTATAAAACAAAAGAGAAAATATTCAAAGAATGATACAAGAAAATATTTTCAGACTATAAGTGATAAACCCCAAGAGTGAAAGGACCCAGGTAAAACCCTGGAGGTAAACAAAAGAAAAAGCCAATCGGAAGCATATAACAATGTGAATTTTCAAAACACCTGGAATAAAATAAAGGTTTTAAATCCTTCCAGCATGAAAGAAATAGTACACAGGAAAAATGAAACATCTTAATTCAAACATGAAAAGAGAGAAGACAAAGGAGCCACAGCTTCAAAATTCTTAGTGAAAACAATGTATAGTGTAGATTTCTTTTTTCAAATTTGTATTTATGTACATTTGGGGTACAAGTGTACTTTTGTTACATGGATATATTACATAGTGTTGCAGTCAGGGCTTTCAGTGTATCCATGACCTGAAAAATGTACATTTTACCCATTAAGTAATTTCTCATCATTAACCCTCCTCCCACTCCCCACCGGTTCAAATTTCCATTGTCTATCATTCCACCCTCTACATCCATGTGTGCACATTATTTAGTTCCCACTTATAAGTGAGAATATGTGGTAGTTGTGAGAATATTTGGTATATTTCTTTCTGTGTCTCAGTTGTTTTACTTAAGATAATGGCCTCCAGTTCCATCCATGTTGCTGGAAAAAGCACAATTTTATTATTTTCTATGGATAAATAGTATCCTATTGTGTGTATATACCACATTAAAGAAATGAAAATTTCCATGGATTGACACTTAGGTTGATTTCTTATCTTTGCTAATGTAAATAGTGCTGCAATAAATATATGGGTGCAGGTCATACATTTTGGGTATAATAATTTCTTTTCTATTGGGTAGATACCCAGTAGTGGGATTGCTGGATCAAATGGTAGTTCTATTTGTAATTGTTTGAGAAATTTCCGTACTGTTTTCCATAGAGGTTGTACTGAATTACATTCCCACCAACAGTATATGAGTGTGTTCTCTTTTTTCCACATCTTCACAAACATCTTTTTTTTTTTTGTCTTTTTAGCAATAGCCATTTTGACTGGTATAAGATATCCCACTGTGGTTTTGATTTGCATTCCTCTCATTATTAGTGAAAATGAGCATTTTTCCATATGCTTTTGGGCTATTTGTATATCTTCTTTTGAAAAATGTATACTCATGTCCTTTGCACAGTGTTTACTAACATTATTTGGGGTTATTTTTGTTGTTCTTGTTGACTTGTTTTTGTTCCTTGGAAATTCTGGATATTAGTTCCCTGTTGGATGTATAGTTTGCAAATATTGTCTCTCATTCTGCAAGTTGTCTGTTCATTCTGTTGATCATTATTTTTGCTGTGCAGAAACATTTTAGTTTAACTAGGTCCCATTTATCTATTTTTTATTTTGTTGCTTGTGCTGCTTTTGAGGTCTTAGTCATGAATTATTTACCTAGACCATTGTCCAGGAGAGTTTCCCTAGGTTTTCTTCTAGTATTTTTATAGTTTGGGGTCTTGAATTTGAGTCTTTAATCCACCTTGTGTTGAATTTATATATGGTGAGATATAGGGGTTCAGTTTCATTCTTCTGCATATGGCAATCAATTTTACCAACACCATTTATTGAAAAGGGTATCCTTCCCCCAGTACATGTTCTTGTTGACTTTCTATTTTAATCACGTGAGATTACAGAATAAATTCATTTTCTGATGGACAACAGCTTCAAGAAATAATTCCCATGGCTCCAATTCTATGAATTAGCTGGGGAATATTATTCCCCCGAACAAGTGTAAACCAAGAAAAGAGGGAACATCCTGCTCTATGAATGAGAAAGCAATGGGAAAGAGGAGGAGAAGAATGTGGAAAGAAAAGAAGAGAGAGAGGAGGATAGAAATGCTGCTAATGATACCTAATATTTCTTTAACATGTATTGCTAACTATAACAATATATAAATAAAAATATATAATTAATATTTAAAATAATTTTCTGCAATATGGATAAATCCCACATGTATAATATTAAATAGGAAAAGCTCACTGAAGAGAGTACAAACTGTTATTTGATTTTCTATAAAATTAAAAATCAGTCCAACCAACAAGGCAGTCTTTATTCTATTCTAGTAAAGATTCTAAATTACAATAATACAAAGTAGATAATAAAACAATTAAAAGCCTATGTTTTCAATCCATAACTAGAGGACCGTGACTTTGTAAACACAGGGAGATATTCGTTTGTTTGTTTCCAGAAGGAAATTTTTAGGTCAAAATGAGGATTTGGCGTGCACAAAATTGCATATGCAAAGAAACAGGATAATTTTAAGAAGTATGTATAAATCGCTTGCTCTTACTGGAAATCATTGCAAGTCTTTGGGTACCACTCCGTGAACCTAAATGATTACTCCTAATTTCATGAACCAATTTTCCAAACATTAAGAAAAAAAAATACTTTGTATGCTCACATTTTTCTGGACTAATTCTTGCTGTCATTAACATACCTACCCCTTCCAATGTTTACCCTCACTTGAAAGCTGTACAGTTTTTAACAATTCCCTATTCTTTTATTTCAAATACTGACCTTTGTATTTCAAAAGAAAATTCATAGTAGAGAAAGCTTTTTATTTCCTCACAAAGCAGAAGGCAAGTGATTGTTTAACATAAACTTTGAACATTTTTCTCTCTTAGTTCACATTTACTCTACTCACAGAAACTTATTGTTTTCTGAGTAAGAGGCTGTGATGAAGATGCTCCTCACAATTTAGAATAACCCTTTAACTGACTAATTTAGTTGTAGAGATAATTTCTTTTATTCTGCATTATTATACATATAAATTGTATTTTTAAAGTATTATTTTATTTGAAATAATGCATAATGTGCATATTTATGGGACTCAGTGTGATGTTTTGAGATATATATATACAATGTACAATGATCAAATTAAGGTAATTAGCATCTCCATCACCTCAAATATTTATCCGTTTATCATTTATTTGCAGTGAGAACATTAAAAATGTCTCATTTAGTTGTTTTAAAATACATGATATTATTAACTATAGTCACCTTTCTATGTCATGGAACACTAGAACATATTCCTCCGACCTAACTATAATTTTGTATCTGCTGAAGAACCTCTGCCTATTGCCTTCTCCCCCTTACACTTCCTAGCCCTTGGTAACTACTATTCTACTCTATACTTCTATGAGACCATCTTTTCTAAGATTCCACATATGAGTGAGGTCATAAGATAACTACCTTATAGGTTTTCATAGTAGCCCATGTTATTTCTCATTTTATGAGTATCATGGGCTACTAGTGAGGTAAAAATGTCATTGTAAGAATGACTCATTACTGTATTTAATTGCATTAGACACAGCAATGATGCTGTTTTGACATATACATTTTATATAAAACAGAATTCATGCACCTTAAGTTTGTTGTAATTTACAAGAGATAAGCATATGACTTTGTCAGCCATGTATATATCTTTATTTCTGCAATGTTTAGTTGTCTCTTTAATGCACTTTTTGTGATTGTAGTTACCTTTTCTAATCTGTAAACACCTTAATGCCAATGTCGCTTTGATAATAATAGTAATAATTACCCAAAGTTGACAATATCTCTTAAAAATATAATTGTAAAAATGGAGAACAATGCATTAAAACTGTGTAGTCTTCATAATTCATATTTTCTTAACCATTCACATCCATCACCTCAGTTAAAGAACAATCTGTCCTTATAACTCTGTTGGAAATGTGCTTATATGTTTAGACAGATGGGTATGCCCTGAGGTTCATTTTCTAGCTTAAATGCACAATTGGCTTTATGCTTTTAAGAAGCAGCTGATGGAAAATAATTGTATACGCAAGAGCTTGTTTGGAATGTATCACAACGGAAACTCAATATGACAAATCATTCAATAGTCTTGACTCCTAAAAATAGATTTTGTATCAAGAATTCATTGTTTATAATCAATTGCACTAATTAGACTAAGCTTTTCAAAACTTATTAATGCAAACAACTAAAATTTTGACACTCAAAATGTCTCTCAAAAGAAAAAATGCGCAGCATCATTCAAAACTGAGTAATAATAATACTTGTGACTACTCAAATTATAGTAGTTTCTTAACAGCAAAAGTTGAATCGTCTCATGCTAAGAAAAAAAATAGCTTTGTTGCTATTTATACACCTTTCTAGTGATTTTATATGGTAATACTTGTGAGACCAAATTTGTCTTGGTATGTGTACAAAATACCAATAATGACAGAAGTTAAATAACATCCTTCAGTGAATAACACCTAAAACTTAAGGAAAAGAGGTCTGTGTTTTATATTTTTTTTCTCTCTGACTCATTCTGAAGGGAGGCCCCATAACTTCTCCATGTTCCTATTTCTTCTTGGTTTACAGGGAAAAAATGGTATATACATATAAGGACAATTTGAAAAATGTTACACTCAATTCTGGAAATACAAAACCCAACCTTTAAAAAATGAATAGTTAAGCTATTCAGAATTTGCGTTTTCGACTATGAAAACTACCCTAAACCTACTCTCTGGAATGTTGAGTCAACACTGCTGCTGAGATATCAAATAAGCACATTTTAAAAATATTGCAACAGATTGATAGACATTATTTCTTGCCCACATTTTTCCAGGATTTATTGTAAATTCTAAAGATCAGTTATTTAAGGCTTCTCCTATTTCATGTTAATGTGTATTTTTATATTTTAAGGTATTGTCTAAATACTTGACTGTCCACTTGTCTTCATTGCTGTAATAGCAATTTTTAAGGCACAGGCCCTGAGCTTTTAATCATTATAAATTTTACTTTGATTTTAACAGCTTCTTGAACTACCTTTTCATGTAGTTAAATGAAAAGGACAAATGCACCAAATATAACATTGATTTCTGCTTCCCTTTAATCTGAAAATGTATTTGGAGGTGGCAGAGGATACAAAATCCAAGTTATCTGCAATTCTTACAATGTATAAAATTGGTCCATTGTATAGGTAAATTAGGCTGTTATTCTTACCATCAGCATCATCGTTATGTCACCATGTTGGTTAGAGTTTGGTATTGAAAATAAGTTTAAAGAATACAGCATGGATTGTTCTAATCATTACAAACTGCCTAAGGCACATAGTTTTTTGTTGTTGTTGTTGAAGCTTCTGATGACGCTAAAGAATATTTATATTTATTTTTATCATAATTTTAGGAAAAATTCTTTTATGTGGTATTTCTCAGAAAAAAATGAATATTCTTGGTTTTATTTTATAACGTTATTCAAATTTCATACCCATGTGTCAACAATTTACAGCACAGAATGCCAAGACCTTATCATTTCTGACAACGGGCCAGTGTTAGTTCAGTTAAGTTTAGAAAATGTAAGCAATATAATTATCTAAGCTGTCACCATCATTACAGTCCATGGTTTTGTTATTGTTATTGTTTTTTGTTATCTTTCAAAAAATGATAAGATGTTCTGAAGTGATTTATTAAGAGGAAATAGCCAAAAATTTGGTTATCTTTGGTTTTCTTTGCTCAAGGTGTCACTCTATGTCTAAAATCAGTGGTGCTGAATTATGGTGAGTACATTGGCACTCACTCCAATTTTACCCATTCAGACTCACTTGATCACTTACAGCTCAGACAAGAAGTATACTCTCCTATGCACACAAACCACATTTCATTAAATTGACAGAGGTCATGTTTATTAACATAGAGCACTATTTATTCATTTGCTGGACCCATATCATGTCTGTTCATTTTTCATTACACTTACATTTACACAATATACAATACAGAGAAAACTCTAGAATCAGAGTTAGCAAACTAAAGCCCACATGTACAATCCAGCCATGGCCTGTTTTGTACAGCACATGAACTAAGAATGATTTTAACATTTTTAAAGAGTTGTAAAAAGCAAGCAAAGACAAAACAAAACACAGTGAATAATACACACAGAGACTTTAGGTGGCTTGCAAAGCCAAAATTATGTACTTTATGGCCCTTTAGGGAAAAAAAGTTGCTGACTTCTGCTTTAAATAGTAGTGAATTTTTCACTCATAAACTCATTTGTAAAGATATTATCTGTTTAGAACAATCTTAGATTCAGAGAAAAAACATTGAGACAAGGTACAGAAATTTCCCATATCACCCAATGCCCACTGTAGTTTACATTAGGGTTCACTCTTGGTGTTGTACATTCTATGGGTTTGGACGAAGTTATAATGACATGCATCCATTGTTATAGCATCATACAGAGTATTTTCGCTGTCCTAAAAATTCTTCTGTATTCTATGTTTTCATCTCTCTCTTCTTCCTAGTTCCTGGCAACCATTGCTCCTTTTACTGTTTCCATAGTTTTGCCATTTCCAAACAGTATGTAGCTTTTTCAGATTGGCTGCTTTCGCTTAGTAATATAAGTTTAATTTCCTTCTTGTATTTTCATGATTTCATAGTTCATTTTTAGCACCGAGTAATATTCCATTGTCCGGATGTACCAAAGTTTATTTATCCATTCATCTACTATAGGACATCTTTGTTGCTTCCAAGCTTTGACAATTATGAATAAAACAACTATAAACATCTTTGTGCAGGTTTTTATGTGAACGTAAGTTTTCAATACATTTTAGTAAATACCAAGGAGTGTGATTATTTGATCCTATGTTAAAAGTACGTTAAGTTTTGTAAGAAACTGTCAAACTGCACAGACTGTTTCTTTGTGTGTGGTTTTATTGTTTTGTTTTGTTTTTAATTACTCTCAAGTTTTTCAATGGTTACTAACTGGTTTGGAGAGAAAGAGTGCAACCAAAAGTCCTTCCACTGAAAAGATGAGTGAATAAAATTCGCAGCACCTAGTTATTTGTATTTTTTTCAAATATATTTTTCCGGGTCCTATCCTGTCTACCTTTAAGTTCCCATAAGCAAGGTGGACCCAAATCCACTATCTATCATCTGTTTATCTCTCTCTCTCTCTCTCTATCTTTCTATCTATCTAATCTATCTATCATCTATCTATGTATCAATCATCTATCAATCATCTCTCTACCTATATGTCATCTACCTTTCTACCCATCTATCATCTGTCTATGTATCTATCTAATCTATCTATTATCTATCTATCTATCTATCTATCTATCTATCTATCTATCTATCATCTCTCTGTCAATCATCCATGTGCCTATCTGTCATCTACCTGTCTATCTACCTATCATCTGTCCATCTAGGTATCTGTTTATCTAATCTACCTATCAGGATTTTTGTGTGTGTGTATGTGTGTGTGCATGTATTTGTGTATTTTGGGAAGCAAAATATGTACATCTTCTCTCACTCAAATTGTTTTCTGTCTATAAATATTTTGATTATGTGGGGGTAAGGAACAGAAAATCTTCCTTTTTCAAAAGAGAGTTCTTTTTATCAATCTTTTTCTTGTTTTTTTTTTGGAGATACTAGTACCACAGAATAGGCTTAACAGATCTATAATAACTGTTTTGCTGAGTTGCTGGTACTATACCATAGAAGGTCTCATGTGCCAAGGACATGAACACCCTTATATTGAACTACAGAAAAGAGGAGATATAGAATAACAATGATATCTCTGAGTCATGCTCTTAAAAATGGTTTGCATGTGTTGTTTTATTTATTCCTCACCACACTCATGCAAGTATTATTATGCTTATTTAACGCATAAAGAAATGAAGATAAAGTGTGGTAATTGCCATTAAGTATTAACTCTTCAAAACAAGCAAACAAAAACCTGGGAATAAATGATGAAGAAATACAAAATATAAATGAATAAATGAAGAAATTCTGATCACTTGGAAGGAAGGGAATTTCAGAAGCTGTCTGCTGAACTCCACTGGCACAACATTTCCTGCTGACATAATTCAAGGCTCATTAGGACTTAAAAGTAAATGAAGTAGAAAATCTATTCAAGACACTGAAATCATATATAGACCAGAAAAATTGTACTTTGCCTACTAGTACAGCATCTTAGGCCCATATCCCTAGGAAATGAACTGTGAGGCAGAGATTTGCAAGCCAGTCAGTTATGTAGAGTACTCTTAAAAACAATGCATGTAAGAGGATAAATGGAAAAGATTTGGAGAGAAGGAGACATTGATTTGTGACTCAGTAGTACCAGAGGCCTCAGCCAATTTCACCAGGGACTCTGGAGCTGAGATGTTGCCTCAAAATTGCTGAGAATTTAAATAAGAAGTGTAGGCCACTGTATTAGTTTGTTTTCATGCTGCTGACAAGGATATACCCAAGACTGGGAAACTTACAAAAGAAAGAGGTTTAATGGACTCACAGTTCCATGTGGCTGGAGAGGCCTCACAATCATGGTGGAAAATGAAAGGCACATATCACATGGCAGCAGACAATAGAAAATAACTTGTACAGGGAAACTCCCCTTTATAAAACCATTAGATCTTGTGAGACTTATTCACTATCATAAGAATAGCACGGGAAAGACCCCCCCCCCCCCCGCTGATTCAATTATCTCCCACTGGGTCCCTCCCATAACACATGGGAATTATGGGAGCTACAATTCAAGATGAGATTTGGGTGGGGACACAGTCAAACCATATCAGCTACTGTACCCTGCGTCAACCAATCAATAAGTATACTTCTGTTTAGCCATGATATAATTTGACTTGTTTGTCCCTTCCAAATCTCATATTGAAATGTGATCCCCATTTTTGGAGATAGAGCTTTGTGTGAGATGTTTGGGTTATGGAGGTGGATCCCTCATGAATGGCTTGGTTCCCTCCCCTCAGTAATGAGTGACTTCTCACTCTATGGTTACTCTGAAATCTGATTGTTTAAACAAAAAATGGACATCTCTTGCTCTCTCTGTCTCTTGCTATGTGTCATGCCTTCTCCTGTTTTCACCTTCAACCATGAGTAAAAGCTGCCTGAGGTCTCTCGAGATGCCAAAGAGATGTTGGTGACATGCTTGTACAGCCTGCAGAACCATGAGACAAATAAACCTCTTTTCTAAGCCTTAGGTATTCCTTTATAGCAATGCAAAATGAATTAATATGAGCTGGTTAAGGGCTGTAACCTTATCCCCACTGAAGGTCAAATTCCACAGAAGGGCTCAACTAATTGTTATCAGCAAACAACAGTGTGGCTGGGAATGACTAAAGGGGAGACCAAGTTGTCAGATCACAGCGTACACTACAGTCTACCCTTTGCTCTGTTCAAATCTTCTTTCTTCACACAGTAATTTTTATCCCATCTGGAAAAAGTTTCTTCAGGTTCTGGAGTTTTGTCATTGTAGATTTTTATTTCCCCTCTAGGGAGTCATACACTAGAACATTTTGTGACAAAAATACAGCACTGGTGATAAGGCTGCCACTGTTGTTTATCATTTATTTCCTCCTCACCTCTACTAACCATTCTAAATTTCCCTTAAATTTGGCCTGTGCCTCTGCAGATTTAGGCTGCTCACTTGTTGGGGTGATCAAGACCCTTATGCCTGAGGGGTTTGAGTCATCTGATAACATTGAATGATCAAGAAGCTGAGAGAAGTGGTAGCAACAGAAGGTCATGATCCTTTGTCCAGTTCAGATCTGAGCCAGTTTTCAGACATAGAAACCTTTGAGGAGAGGCTTGATCCACACAAGAAAAGATAAAAAGAAGCTCTGGAACAACAAAATATTTTTGGTAATGAATCTCCTGTTTTTTTTTTTCCTAAGGAGAACTAGATCCCTGATTTAAGTAACCATACACTGGGGAAAGAATATGTAGATATATTGAGAAAGTCACAAAACAAAACCATGTATCGAAGATGCTCAGAAAATTTGTAGCAATATATTTTGTGTTAATAGCATATGTAAGAAATGTATGACAGCACTAAACCAAAATATGGGTGAGAGAAATTAGGAATGCACAATTTTAAGGTCCATATTTCATATGAATTGTGTCCTTCAATTTATTTTCATTACTTTCCCTTTTGCTTGAGTTATGGCAATGGTAAGTAAGTAGAGAGATGTAAAAGAGAACAATTAAAATGAAACAAAGACAAATCAAGATAGAAAAATGTGAGAAATTACTAGTTACTCTGGGATATCATTTTTGTCATGATTGTAAAAAGTAAAAATAGCTGTCAATTTCTGAACATTTATTCTCATTTATACTGTATAACAATCAAGTCATACCTACATGATTAATTACAGTTCACTACAATAATTCAGCACAGCCATCAACTCTTGTCTTCTCCATATCCTATGCTTATTGTACTATGCCATGCCATTCCATTTTCCTTTAATATTTCGTTTCTTAGTGAAGTCCTTTCAATGCATTATTCTCTTTATGTTGCTTGAAACAAAAATTATTCTGGAAAATTTTCTTAAGATGAACATAATTTTAAGAGTTACTATGCTAGCCTTATGCAATCAAACACATGAAAATATACATTCTTCCAGATTTACTGATGTGCATTCTAAATCATAATTTAACCACATGCTTTAGTCTCCTTTGGAAAGAGGTGAAATATAAAGTCAACAAAATGATAAGTGTCTATAATCTATGATACTCTATTAAAATATTTATTGGAACACTATCAAAATTCAATACCAAAATATCTATGACACAAAGTATGCTTTAGAAGATGTGAACATTTATGAACTAAGAAAATGTGGTGCCTTATTTAATAAAAAGCAACATACACTGGAGCTTATAAAAATGTATTTACTTTAACCCTCAGCAAGGCAAATGACTCATACATAATAGATAAAATATATTTAAGAGCAAAATTTATTCATAAATTAAACTAATTTTCAGTATTAAAAAGAATAACACTTGTTTCGATTTGTTAACATTTTACAAGGTACTGTAGGATCTTTAAAAATATAAATAAATAGGCTCGAATTCATAAAAATAATTTCATGCACACCATAAACCCATATCAGCATTATAGTAATGGATTGTCAACCAACAGTGCTTAGGAAAACATTACTGATAAATATCAATATAAGTATCAACTTCCCGATGCTAGGTCCAGAGTGACATAACTTTTTATTAATGACCTGAAACAAAGAAGAGATTTTTAATAAGATCTTAATAAATTTATAAAATAGGAATATAGAGTGGAAGTTTATGTAATATATTACCAAGTAAAAAGATCAAAGAAATACACTTTATAGTGATAAAGGTATAATCAGTTGAAGTGGAACATATGGAATTACAAAGTAGAGTTTTTGTGAAAAAATAAGAAAAGCATGCTATCAGTGAGATGGATTGTTTGGAAAATTATAATTTATTAAAATCCATAAAGGCTGCTGAACTGTAAATTAAATGAGTGAACACTGTGCTGTGGCACCAGGAAACATCAATATATGTGTGACTCAATATTCAGGGTTTGTCTCTCATTATAGAAAGCATTTCTATTTCTTTTCAAGTGTTCCTGGTGAGAACTAAATTACATATTTTTAAAAATAGAAGCTGTTATGATCGTGAAATATAAACAGCATTAAACGGCTTTACTATAAGCTTGATCTCATAGAAATATATAGTAGAATGGTGGTTACCAGAGCCTGGGATGGTTGTTGGGGGAATGGAGATATTGGTCAAGGGATATATCATTATGGTTAGATAGGAGGAAGATTCAGGAGATCTATGGCACAGCATTGTGACTCTAGTTAATGACGATGTATTGTTTTCTTGAAAAATACAGAGTGAATCTTAAATATTTTCACCAGAAAAATGATAACTATGTGAGTTAATACATTTTTAATTAGTTGAATTTAACTGTTCCACAATGTACATATATAGTTAGAACCATCATGTTGTACATAATACATGCATACACTTCTGTCAATTAAAAAATTTAAAAAGAGAAATAAATAGCATATAAACATGAAAGAAATCATGTATCAAAAAATTTTAAAAGATTGTTCATTTTGCCTGAGCAAAATCTTCACAGTAACATTGTTAGATATTAAAAAATAATGTACATTTCAGTATTTGATTTGTGTACTTTTACCATTACAGAATAAGTACATATTGTCTCTTCATTTATTATTTGAACATTAAAAATAATTTTGAGGTGCCTCAAACATTCACTTTTATGGGTTTATTTGAAAACAATTTACAAGGTGGACTAAAATAATCCTGCTAGTTGACACAGCTTGAGAAAGTATAAATGAACTATTAGGAATCTTAAGTGAGTGACTTTCTTAAACTCTTCATCTATTTTTTCATTGGAGTACCTTCTTACCAGAAAGAATAAATATATATTTTCCCCAGTGTAAGCTCTTCCCCCAAATTTACTGGTTCAAAATATTAGCTAATTTTTAGTATGCCTTTAGGTTATCTTTTTCACGATTAGTTTATTAGCTGTTGCAAGCACAATAGAGCAGAATCAACGGCTTGAAGAAACAGCTAATCCTGATGCAGTATACTTCATGTTAGAATATTAAGGAATAACTGGCTTTTTTCTCTATAGAGGCACAAGGAAGCTAGTGTTAATTTTATATAATTTCATTTTAGTCTTTAGCGATTTTTAATCCAATGATATTATCTAATCAATTGAAAATGTCTGACTATGCATATAATTACTCCATTTCCAGATCTATGACCTTATTCTCTGTATATTACCTTTGCTAGAAATACCCATAATTGTTTTGCATGGAGCATTCCAATTCATAGCCCAAGAATACATTTGAATTAATAGTCTAATTAAAGATTATAAAATTAAAACCATTTTTGACACGTATGGAGCATATCAAAATTTATCTCAATGAAAATTTAGCACAAAACATTTAGAGTATTTTTTCAAGTTCTGAAAATAAAATGTGAAAGTTAAATTAATAGTGTTGATTAAATTACCATAGCTACACTTCAATTTTTGTGTGAATAAAATATATTACAAAGACTCTTTTTTCCCTTCTGAGTATGAAACATTTTTCCAAGTTCTATTCATTAGAAAATGTAATCAAGATGAAAGTAAGGTGACTTTAGTTTGGTCACAAATGAGGACATCTCATTTTCAGAGCTAAATAAGAGTTAACTGTCCTAAGTGTGAAAAGCTATTTTTCAACTAAAATAGGAAAGGATCAGATCAGACCACCCGTGACCATTATCCATATCTAGCACAAATAGCCCTGGTGAGAGAACAAAATCAGTTCATTTTCTTCTTGAGAACAAGATATATTTGCCGGAGAAGTTTTGTTGTTTCTCTGCCTCTCACAGACAAATAAAAATAATAACCAGATTCTCCCCAGTGCCTAAGTCATTCACATAGTAAGGTTAGACACTAAAGGAGAGTATACCTCCTTTTGATCCATAAATTTACAGTCAATACATTGTTACAAAAAGGGAATCTTTAAAACAAATAGTATAGCTATTAAATATGTTTGTTTTCCAATTGTAAGTTTCTGTGTTTATATATATGTACACATGTATCAAAAGATGCTAGAAAATTAATAAAATTGTACGTAGTTATTTTTTTGCCCTAACCTCTATCTCTTCCATACCCCTTACCCTTCACAGGCCCTGCTAACCACCATTCTACTCTGCTCCTATCAGTTCAAGTTTTTTTACGTTCCATATATAAGTGAGATCATACAGTGTTGGTCTTTCTATGTCTCACTTATTTCACTTGAACATAATATGGTCTAGGTTCATTAAATTATACATAGTTCTTTGTGAAGAATTAATTCTCCCATATGTCTCATGATTTTTGTTTTATTTTTAAAGAGTTTATTGTATTTTGTTTTGATAAGACATATATTGTATACTCACAACTATAGATACTTAATAGAAGTTTAAAAAACAGAAAAGGGTAAAAATAATATAATATCACTGTTAGTATTTTGTACGTTTACACGTCTTTTAGCTATGTACTTTACTTAGCATTACAAGTAGTTTCCAAGTTCAGTTTTTGAAAGTTGTAATTTAAATGCTTTCACAATATGCCACAATAAGACACAATATAATATTTTGCCTACTAAATTTAATAATTTAATTCCTATTTATTTCATGTTAGTAGACTAGAAATAAATATCTTTATTCATGTAATATTCATATGTAATTCAAGTATTTGTATTGCAATATATTTTCTTACACTTTTAGTTATCAAAAAATGTGATAAGAATATTTAAAACAAATTATATTTTCTAATTACTCATTATATCCTATCAATATATTTCATTTAGTTAAGTCTCCAATTTGTGTCAGACTACCTCCCAAAAGCTACAAACATCTGCCTATACAATTTGCAATTTCCTTTTCAACTCATATGACTAACAATTTCTCCAATATACCCTTGTAACTGAAAAAAAATTAAATTATTTTTACAAAAACACAAAATGTTATTTACATGTATTTTTTCAAATATCTTCAGTGGTTCTTCATGTATTAGAGTAGGAAATATGACTCTTCTGAATGATAATCAAAATGCTCTCATAACTTGCCTATATTATCTTTCCTAGTTCTTCATGGATTTCTCTGACAAGAAAATTATATTACATCTACAGAGGCCAAAGAATCACAATTGTTTTTTATTATACTTTAAGTTCTGTGATACATGTGCAGAACGTGCAGGTTTGTTACCTAGGTATACACGTGCCATGGTGGTTCACTGCATCCATCAACCCGTTCATCTACATTAGGTATTTCTCCTAATGCTATCCCTCCTCTAGCCCCCCACCCACCAACAGGCCTGGGTGTATGATGTTCCCCTCTCGGAGTCCATCTGGTCTCATTGTTCAACTCCCACTTATGAGTGAGAACATGTGGTATTTGGTTTACTGTTCCTGGGTAAATTGCTGAGAATGATGGTTTCTAGCTTCATCCATGTCCCTGGAAAGGACATGAACTCATCATTTTTTATGGCTGCATAGTATTCCATGGTGTATATGTGCCACATTTTCTTTATTCAGTCTATCATTGATGGGCATTTGGGTTGATTCCAAGTCTTTGCTATTGTGAACAGTGATGCGATAAATATATGTGTGCGTGTGTCTTTATAGTAGAATGATTTATAATCCTTCAGGTATAAACCCAATAATGGGATTGCTGGGTCAAATGGTATTTCTGGTTCTAGATCCTTTGGGAATCGCCACACTGTCTTCCACAATGGTTGAACTAATTTACACTCCCACCAACAGTGTAAAAGCATTTCTATTTCTCCACACCCTCTCCAGCATCTGTTGTTTCCTGACTTTTTAATGATCGCCATTCTAACTGGTGTGAGATGGTAGCTCATTGTGGTTTTGATTTGCATTTCCCTGATGACAAGTGATGATGAGCATTTTTTCCTGTGTCTGTTGGCTACATAAGTGTCTTCTTTTGAGAAGTGTCTGTTCATATCCTTTGCCTGCTTTTTGATGGGGTTGTTTTTTTTCTTTCAATGTGCTTAAGTTCTTTGTAGATTCTGGATATTAGCCCTTTGTCAGATGGATAGATTGCAAAAATTTTCTCCCATTCTGTAGATTGCCTGTTCTCTCTGATGGTAGTTTCTTTCCCTGTGTAGAAGCTTTAATTTAATTAGATCCCATTTGTTAATTTTGGCTTTTGTTGTCATTGCTTTTTGGTGTTTTAGTCATGAAGTCTTTGCCCGTGCCTAGGTATTGAATGGTATTGCCTAGGTTTTCTTCTAAGGTTTTTATGGTTTTAGGTCTTACATTTAAGCCTTTAATCCATCTTGAGTTAATTTTTCTATAAGGTGTAAGGAAGGGGTCCAGTTTCAGTTTTCTGCATATGACTAGCCAGTATTTTCAACACCATTTATTAAATAGGGAATCCTTTCCCCACTGCTCATTTTTGTCAGATTTGTCAAAGATCAGATGGTTGTAGACATGTGGCATTATTTCTGAGGACTTTGTTCTGTTTCATTGATCTATATATCTGTTTTGGTTCCAGTACTATGCTGTTTTGGTTCTTGTAGTCTTGTAATACAGTGTTAAGTCAGGTAGCGTGATGCCTCTAGCTTTGTTCTTTTTGCTTAGGATTGTCTTGGCTATATGGGAGGATTTTTTGGTTCCATATGAAATTTAAGGTAGTTTTATCTAATTCTGTGAAGAAAGTCTATGGTAGTTTGATTGGGAAGGCATGGGATCTATAAATTACTTTGGGCAGTATGGCCATTTTTATGATACTGATTCTTCCTCTCCATGAGCATGAAATGTTTTTCCATTTGTTTGTGTCCTCTCTTATTTCCTTGAGCAGTGGTTTAGCTCTCCAAGAGGAGGTCCTTGTAACTTGTGTTCGTAGTTATTTATTTTATTTTCTTTGCAGCAATTGTGAATGGGAGTTCACTCATGATTTGGCTCTCTGTTTGTCTATTATTGGTTTATAGGAATGCTTGTGATTTTTGCACATTGATTTTGTATCCTGAGACTTTGCTGAAGTTGCTTATCAGCTTAAGGAGATTTGGGGCTGAGACAATGGGGTTTTCCAAATATACAATCATATCATCTTCAAACAGAGACAACTTCCTCTCTTCATATTTGAATACCCTTTATTTCTTTCTCTTGCCTGATTGCCCTGGCCAGAGCATCCAATATTATGTTGAATAGAAGTGGTGAGAGAGGACATCCTTGTCTTGTGCTGGTTTTCAAAGGGAAGGCTTCCAATTTTTGCCCATTCAGTATGATATTGGCTGTGGGTTTGTCATAAGTAGCTTTTATTATTTTGAGATAGGTTCCATCAATACCTAGTCTATTGAGAGTTTTTAGCATGAAGGGGTGTTGAATTTTATCGAAGGCCTTTTCTGCATCTATTGAGATAATTATGTGATTTTTGTCATTGGTTCTGTTTGTGATGGACTATGTTTATTGATTTGCGTATGTTGAACCAGTCTTGCATCCCAGGGACAAAGCTGACTTGATCATGGTGGATAAGCTTGTGGTGTGCTGCTGGATTCAGTCTGCCAGTATTTTATTGAGGATTTGTGCATCGATGTTCATCAGGGATATTGGCCTGAAATTTTCTTTTTTTTGTTGTGTCTCTGCCAGGTTTGGGTATCAGGATGATGCTGACCTCATAAAATGAGTTAGGGAGGTGTCCCTCTTCTTCTATTGTTTGAAATAGTTTCAGAAGGAATGGTACCAGCTCCTCTTTGTACCTCTGGTAGAATTTGGCTGTGAATCCGTCTGGTCCTGGGCTTCTTTTGGTTGGTAGGCTATTAATTACTCCCTCAATTTCAGAACTTGTTATTGGTCTAGTCAGGGATTCGACTTCTTCCTGGTTTAGTCTTGGGAAGGTGCATGTGTCCAGGAATTTATCCATTTATTCTAGATTTTCTAGTTTATTTGCATAGAGGCGTTTATAGTATTGTCTAACGGTAGTTTGTATTTCTGTGGAATCAGTGGTGATATTCCCTTTATCATTTTTATTGTGATTCTTCTCTCTTTTCTTCTTTATTAGTCTGGCTAGCAGTCTATCTATTTTGTTAATCTTTTCAAAAAAACAGTTCCTGGATTCACTGATATTTTCGAAGGGTTTTTCATGTCTCTATCTCCTTCAGTTCTGCTCTGATCTTAGTTATTTCTTGTCTTCTGCTAGCTTTTGACTTTGTTTGCTCTTGCTTCTCTAGTTCTTTTTATTGTGATGTTATGGTGTCAATTTGAGATCTTTCCGGCTTTCTCCTGTGGGCATTAAATGTTATAAATTTCCCGTTAAACATTGCTTTAGCTGTGTCCCAGAGATTCTGGAATGTTGTGTCTTTGTTCTTATTGGTTTCAAAGAACTTATTTATTTCAGCCTTAATTTTGTTATTTACCCAGTAGTCATTCAGGGGCAGGTTGTTCAGTTTCCATGTAGTTGTGTAGTTTTGAGTGAGTTTATTAATCCTGAGTTCTAATTTGATTGCACTGTGGTCTGAGGGACTGTTTGTTATGATTTCCATTCTTTTGGATTTGCTGAGGAGTGTTTTACTTCCAATTATGTGGTCAATTTTAGAACAAGTGCGATGTGGTGCTGAGAAGAATGCATATTCTGTTGATTTGGGGTGGAGAGTTCTTTAGATGTCTATTAGGTCCACTTGGTCCAGAGCTGAGTTCAAGTCCTGAATATCGTTGTTAATTTTCTGTCTCATTGATCTGTCCAATATTGACAGCAGGGTGTTAAAGTCTCCCACTATTATTGTGTGGGAGTGCAAGTCTCTTTGTAGGTCTGTAAGAACTTGCTTTAAGAATCTGCATGCTCCTGTATTGGGTGCCTATATATTTAGGATGCTTAGCTCTTCTTGTTGCATTGACCCCTCTACCATTATCTAATGCCCTTTTTTGTCTTTTTTGATCTTTGTTGGTTTAAAGTCTGTTTTATCAGAGACTAGGATTGCAACCCTGCTTTTCTTTTTCTTTCCATTTGCTTGGTAAATATTCCTCCATCCCTTTATTTTGAGCCTATGTGTGTCTTTGCACATGAGATGTGTCTCCTTAATACAGAACACTGATGGTTCTTGACTCTTTATCCAATTTGCCACCCTCTATCTTTTAATTGGGGCATTTAGCCCATTTAAATTTAAGGTTAATATTGTTATGTGTGAATTTGATCCTGTCATTATGATGCTAGCTGGTTATTTTGCCTGTTAGTTGATGCAGTTTCTTCATAGTGTCGATGGTCTTTACAATTTGGTATGCTTTTGCAGTGGCTGGTACAGGTTTTTCCTTTCCATATTTAGTGCTTTCTTCAGGAGCTCTTGTAAGGCAGGCCTTGTGGTGAAAATATCTCTCAGCATTTGCTTGTCTATAAAGGATTTTATTTCTCCTTTGCTTATGAAGCTTAGTTTGGCTGAATATGAAATTCTGGGCTGAAAATCCTTTTCATTAAGAATGTTGAATATTGGCTCCCACTCTCTCCTGGCTTGTAGAGTTTCTGCCGAGAGATCTGCTGTTAGTCTGATGGGCTTCCCTTTGTGGGTAACCCAACCTTTTTCTCTGGCTGATCTTAACATTTTTTTCTTCATTTCAACCTTGGTGAATCTGATGATTGTGTGTCTTTGGGTTTCTCATCTTGAGGAGTATCTTTGTGATGTTCTTTGTATTTCCTGAATTTGAATGTTGGCCTGTCTTGCTAGGCTGGAGAAGTTCTCCTGGATAATATCCTAAAGGGTGTTTTTCAGCTTGGTTTCATTCTCTCTGTCACTTTCAGGTACACCAATCAAATGTAGGTTTGATCTTTTCACATAGTCTCATATTTCTTGAAGGCTTTTTCATTCCTTTTCATCATTTTTTCTCTAATCTTGTCTTCACGCTTTATTTCATTAAGGTGATCTTCAATCTCTGATATCCTTTCTTCCACTTGATCGATTTGGCTATTGATACTTGTGTATAATTCACGAAGGTCTCTTGCTGTGTTTTTCAGCTCCATCAGGTCGTTTATGCTCTTCCCTAAACTGGTTATTCCAGTTAGCACTTCCTGTAACCTTTTTTCAAGTTTCTTAACTTGCTTGCATTGAGATAGAACATGCTCCTTTAGCTTGGAGGAGTTTGTTACTACACACCTTCTCAAGCCTACTTCTGTCAATTCATCAAACTCATTCTCCATCCAGTTTTGTTCCCTTGCTGGTGAGGGGTTGTGATCCTTTGGAGGAGAAGAGGCGTTCTGATTTTTGGAATTTTCAGCCTTTTGGTGCTGGTTTTTCCTCATCTTGGTGGATTTATCTAACTTTGGTCTTTGATGGTGGTGACCTTCAGATGGGGTTTTTGTGTGTATGTCCTTTTTGTTGATGATGATGCTATTTCTTTCCATTTGTTAGTTTTCCTTCTAACACTCTGTACCCTCTGCTGGAGGTCTGCTGGAATTTGCTGGAGGTCCACTCCAGACCCTTTTTGTCTGGTTATTACCAGCGGAGGCTGCAGAACAGTAAAGATTGCTGCCTGTTCCTTCCCCTGGAAGCTTTTTTCCCCGAAGGGCACCTGCCAGATGCCAGTGGAGCTCTCCTCTGTGAGATGTCTCCCAGTCAAAAGGCATGGGGGACAGGGACCCACTTGAGGAGGCAGTCTGTCCCTTAGCAGAGCTCGAGCACTGTGCTGGGAGATCCATTGCTCTCTGCAGAGCCAGCAGGCAGGAAGGTTTAAATTTGCTGAAGCTGCCCCCCACAGCCACCCCTTCCCGCAGGTGCTCTGTCCCAGGGAGATGGGAGTTTTATCTATAAGGCACTTACTGGGGCTGTTGCCTTTCTTTCAGAGATGCCTTGCCCAGAGGGGTGGAATCTAGAGAGACAGTGTGGCTAGAGCGGCTTTGCCAAGCTGCAGTGGGCTCCACCCAGTTTGAACTTCCTGTCTGCTTTGTTTACACTGTGAGGGGAAAATCGTCTACTGAAGCCTTAGTAATGGTGGACGCCCCTCTCCCCATGAAGCTCGAGCATCCCAGGTTGGCTTCAGACTGCGGTGCTGGCAGCGAGAATTTCAAGTCAGTGGATCTTAGCTTGCTGGGCTCCATGGGGGTGGGTTCCATTCAGCAAGACCACTTGGCTTCTTGGCTTTAGCCCCCTTTCCAGAGGAGTAAACCGTTCTGTCTTGCGGTATTCCAGGTGCCACTGAGGTATGAAAATAAACTCCTGCAGCTAACTCAGTGTCTGTCCAAATGGCCACCCAGTTTTATGCTTGAAACCCAGGGCCCTGGTGGTGTAGACACCCGAAGGAATCTGCTGGTCTGCAGTTTGCAAAGATTGTGGGAAAAGCATAGTATCTGAGCTGGAATACACTCTTTCTCATGGCACAGTCTCTTACAGCTTCCCTTGGCTAGGGGACAGAGTTCCCCAACCCCTTGCATGTCCAAGGTGAGCCAACGCCCCACCCTGCTTGGCTCACCCTCTGTGGGCTGCACCCACTGTCTAACCAGTCCCAATGAGTTAAGGTTGGTACCTCAGTTGCAAATGCAGAAATGACCCACCTTCTGTGTTGATCTCGCTGGGAGCTGCAGACTGGAGCTGTTCCTATTCAGCCATCTTGCCAGCCACCACATTATTTTTGATACTTACCTATCTATGCTCTTGATACTCTCCTACGAATTTGAATTTCCACATCTTCCCAAACCCAGCAGCAAAAGTGACCTTTTCTCATTAGAATTCCTGTGGCATTCACTTACACAACTATGCATTTAATGGCTACTTGTACCAAAATTCCTTTTAGTTTTTAGGTAAAATTTTAGTTTTACTCTTTATATACCAGCTCATATGAAGCTCTTTGGAAATGAGGGCATTATATGGCCTTATTTCTTTGTCACTATAGCTGTGGATGTGCATAACATGCAGCAGATGCTTGATAAAATAATTGTTTTTGTACTCACTAATTGTTTAATTCACCTACACAAAAGGTTGTGGTTATATAGAATGATGCATAAGAGAAAGGGTATTAGTCATCTGTATGAACAAATATACTTTTAACTTTGTTCCAAATTATTTGTCACAGATATTTCTCATAATCTTTATTAACCAGGTGAATAGATCCATGTGAAATAAATTGAAGGCACACTTAGAAATTTTTACTTATATAGAAACATAGAATAAATTTACGTATTCTATTTTATACATAATATAGAAAAAACTCTGAAATTGCTGTAAAAAGCCCTTTTTCTAGATAACTTCTGCCTCTCATAAGCTAGGGATTCAACTCATGTCACTGAGACTGCTTTATCATCGTTAGAAAAAAAAGGCTATATGTCCTGCCCTTTCTCATGGTTATTCTGAGAACAAATTAAATAATGAGTATTATAACACTTTGAAAATTGTCAAATATCTGTTAAACATCAACCAACATTTTTCCTTGTACTTGCTCTTCTACCATGTTCAATATTATCCTACATGTTCCTAATAATACACTTAAAAATTAGTTATATTTGTGTTCATAATATAGACAAATTATCAGAGAAGATGACATAAAAAATATACCATATTTGCGTATCTCATATCTTTAAGTTGACTATCCTATTGGTTCCAGTTGCTGGAAAAAGTAGTGTTATGAATTTCAAATCTTCCCCAACAACACAATTTCAAACGATAATAAATGAATCACTTCCAGGATTTTTGTCTGTGTTCAAAATTCTAAAAGGAGTCCTAGGTGTTAGTAATTGTTTAAAAAATAAATAATCACCCAGACAGTGAAATTAAATACTTGCTATTCTGTTGAATTTTTTTTTGTAGAAATGTTTCCAACAATTTAACAGATCTTCCACCTCTCTGGTTAGCTACTAATAACTAAATTGCTGTTTGCTAATAAAATAATTATGTTTTCTATATTTGAAAAAGAGGAAAATTATAATCATACTTTTACAAAGTAAAGAATTTCAGAATGCAACAAAAATAGTGTGTAACTTTTTAATTCTCCTTTTAAAAATGTTAACATTAGAAGGAATGGTATCTTGTAATGGAGAGTCCAGTCTGTAATTTCCAAACAGCTGTGGCTTCCTGAAAACTGACTTTCAAAAACTAGGTTATTAAATTGATCCAATTTTATTGGGGAAAAAAAGGCCTAGCTAGCTCATATCTGGATTAGCACTTGCATATCTTCTAATCTGTGGTGGGATGACCTCAGGACAGACATCTGTTTGGATGTCTTGGATGAGTTCACATACAACCATCTGTTCATGGAAGAGTAGCCTCCTCAAAATTGGTCAGAACCTTTGATAAACAGACACTGATGGCACAAATTTTTTTCACTGTTGATGTACTCTCCTATTACTTTACACTGAAATAAAAACAGGAAAAATGCTGTGTTCTAAGGTATATCAATTCATTTTAAAATAGCTAAAACAGTCTGAATCCTACTACAGTTTATCCCCAATATAAATGAAAGCCCCAAAAAGCAAACAATGTAAAGCTGATGTTAAAAGTTTGATTAAATATCATTTAGAAATATATAAAAATAACAAATATATCATTAACAAGCAAACTATTGATTACAAAATGGCACTAGTTGTTACATGTTAAAGAGAATGGGGCAGAAACTGAAAGAACAAGTATAGCATGATAACTCTAGTATATAATACTGTATTGTATACTTGAAAATTACTAAAAGTAGATTTTAATTGTTCTCATCACAAAAGATAAGTATGTAAAGTGATAGATATGTTAATTAGCTTGCTTTAATCTTTCACAGGTATACATATAATCAAAACATCACATTGTATACCATAATATACAAATTTTCCTTAGTCAATTAGAAATATTAATTTAAATAAATATATATTTTAAATAAGCTGAACTAGCTGTGATTGAGAAACAAAAACAACATAAGACCTACCATTTTTTCAATGGGTAATAATAAATATGAAGGGTACAAATGACCCGCCACATGATCAGAATCATGAATATTTTAAATTTTCCATAGACAAATACAACCATAATAAACAGTATTTATTTTTTAAAAAGCAAACATTTTGTTAGAAATATGTCACTTTTGAGCTACTTGAAACAGCATTGGCCTACTGTTAAGCTGTGTCTCTAGTGCATTATTTTAGGGGCTTTCAATATGCTTAAAGAAACACTTGTGATAATCATTATATAAGTCACTATAGGTTATTTGTTTTGTATAAACACAAAACCTCAGTAGTTAACACAATAAATGTCATTTTTCTATGGTGAAGTTTTGTCTATTTGTCTTTATTGTTTTTGTACATTTTCTTTGCTCATACAAGCTCACTGCATGTCTAGGTAATCTGGTAAGTGAGCTGAATTCCATATTGTGGCTTCATCTCAACCCATCCTTGCATGATAACCACATATATATGTGAGCATATATATGTATACATACATACATATATATAATATTCTCATTTAAATACATGTATGTACATATATATGCTCACATATATATGTGCTGATCTATGTATGCTATCTGTATATATGTATGTGTGTCTATATATTTGGAAGAAGGTCAGGCATTAACCAATGTGCCAACTTTTGGATGATCTTGAAAATTTTTTTTAATTTTAGCATCTCTTATCTTCTGTCAATACCTTTTTTATTAGTCATAGTTAAGAAAGTAAAAAATAGATTAAGTTCTAATTCACTTTTGTCAGAACATTTTTCTCATACTATACACGACTTTCACCTTCTGGGAAAAGATATAATTTAGGCTTTATGCCTTTTTAAGTTATTAAGATGTTTAAGCTCATATATCTTTTATAACTATGGCGATTGAAGTGTGGTGTTTGAAAGAAACAAAAACAGGTTACTTTAAATTTGGTGATCAGGTTATCAGATTTGTGAGTTCTTAAATACATCTTTTATTTGCCAGGCACAGTACTAAGCATGAAGCTCTTGTTTCATTATGTGTCTTTCTAAATTATTTCTACAAAGAAAAAATTGTGATTCGTTTAATTTTACTTCTTTTCAGTAAACTAATCTCCTAAAATAATGAGGTTCTTTCTATCCCCATATTATGCAGGGCCAGGTATTTTGGGGAAAAAATGCACAGAAAAAAATACAGAAAACTGTAAGATTTAGATAATATCTAATGAATATGATCTTAACTATATAACTTCCATAATAGTTATATTACAGATAAGGAGATCAAAAACAAATGATAACAGTCTATCACATTCTTCATTTTATTTATAATAATAGGTACAGCTTTACTTTTTGGTGACTATTTAGATCTAATCTTCCTATGTAAGAAATGAAAATAAAGAGAAAACATTCTAAATTAACTAGTTTTGTTGTTCTTGAGATTGCTAATCCAAAATAAAACTTTGTCAAAATTGTACCATGGTGTTCTCATGTATCCATATAAAATACTAATCTAAATAATTTTAGCATAACTTATCTTTGCAAATATCTGTCAAATGGCAATTTTTGTTAATTCGTCCATGTTTTTCTCTATTAAAAATGATCCTTAAATTTGAAATAATGGAAATTATCCACTTTTTACATCATCGTTTATACTTCTGGGTTTTATGAAGTAGATATTCTTAACACTTGAGGGACAGCAATAATTCTTCTTTGTCCTAACTCAGTTTCCTTAACTCTCCATCTTCTAAACTTTTCATACTTTTCTCATTAAATTCGAGAAAGCAAGATAGATTGATGAATAATTAGATATGTAGTTTTTTTTGCCCTTTTATATTCAATTCCAATGTAACTTTTTTTTTTTCAGTTCTTACATCAGTCCCACACTAATAAATATCTGTAGATTCTTACTACTTGGTAGGGGAAACTCTCTGCACCGTTTTTCCTGTTATTTTGTTTCATTTTTTGTTTTTAATAAGTGCACTTAGTTATTAGAGATCTGTCAATTTTCAATATAGTTTTTTTGCATACATTTATCAAACTGTTTAAAAATCTAGATGGAAATTTGATTAATGTTGCATTGAGTTTATTAGCATAATTTGTCATTTAGCTGCGCTATTTTAAATATTTATTCAGACCTTATTTCGTATTCCTTAATAGAGATTTTATATATATATATTATATAAAACAATATGTTTTTAATAATTTATATATGTGTGTGTATATATATGTGTGTATTTATATATATGCAGTGTGGAGTGTGCAGTGGCGCCATCTTGGCTTACTGCAACCTCCGCCTCCCGGGTTCAAGTGATTATCTTGCCTCAGCCTCCTCCTGAGTAGCTGGGATTACAGGCTCACGCCACTAGGTCTGGCTAATTTTTGTGTGTTTTAGTAGATACGGGATTTCCTCATGTTGGCCAAGCTGGTCTCAAACTCTTGACCTCAAGTGATCTGCCGGCCTAGGCCTCCCAAAGTGTTGGGATTACAGGAGTGAGCCACCGCTCCCGGCTGAGGATATATATATTTTTATTAAGTAAGTTTTTAAATTCTTTATATTTTCTGCTGTCACTATAAATGGTATCTTCATTTTTGCATGACTGTTTCTGTATTGAAACATAGCGAAATGCATATGTCCTAAGTGTATATTTGTTTCTACTTTGAAAAGCATAAACCTGTGTAATCCACACATGTATCAATATATAGACTGTTTTCTCTACCCAAGAAATCCTTCTCTTGCCTCATGCCAATCAGTTTCCATTTTTGCTGATGCACATATTTTTCTCATCCTTGTCAATATAGATTGTTTCCCTATTCTAATACTTCGTCAAGGGAAGTTAAGCAGTATGTACTCTTATGTGCCTGACATCTTCCACTCAGTTTAATACTCTTGAGATTATCCATATTATTGTATCAATAGTCCATTCATGTTATTACTTAGTAGTATCTCATTGTATGACAAGGTCAGTTTGTTTATCCTCCTGTTGAAAGAAACATGGACTGTTTCTACTTCTGAAAAATATAATTGAAGTAACTGAACATCTTAGTATAAGACTGTGTGGACTTCTCCATTTTCTTCCTCCCTTCTTTCCTTCCATCCCTCTCTCCCTTTCTTACTCCGTCCCTCCCTTTCTCCCTCCTTTCATCCTTCCTTTTTTTTCTTTCTTATTTTCTTCCTTCCTCCTCACTTCCTCTTTTTGTCTTTCTATATTTCTTCCTCCTCTCCTTTCTTCTTTCTTCCTTCCTCACTTTCTCTCTTCCGTCCTTCTTTCTTTCCTTTCTTTTTTTGATAAATATTTAGAAGCAAAATTGCTGAGTTATTGCATAAGTGAATGTTTAACCTCAAAATATTTTTTTCCAACAGTTAAAAAATAAGTTTGTGCCATTTTATTCCATCAGTAAGAAAATTCAGATGGCTTCACATTCTTATCAAATTTTGTGATTGCCAGATTTTTGTTTTAAATTTGTTTCTTTACTATTTTAGAAATTAAAAGTATGTAGTTACCTTTAAGAATTGCCATTGCTATACCCACAAATATTGGATTTTGTGTTTTTATTATTAAGTTAAAAATGTATTTTAAAATTTTTATTTTGATTGTTTTCTTTGCCTCTTGGATTACAAATGTGTTTTGTCTAATTTTTAGTTTTTTGAAGATTTTCTAAAATCTTAACATTTGATTAATAGTTGATTTATAATAATATACTTTTGGTGAACATGATCTGTATTATTTTGATTCTTTGAAATTTATAGACTCTTTTAAAAAATTATACATTCGGGGGTACATATGCCAGTTTGTTACATGGATATATTACATAATGGTGAGGTTTGGGGTTCTAATTAATGTCTCCATCACCCAAATAGTGAACACTGTACTCAATAGATAATTTTTCATCCCTCACCCCTCACCCTTTTTGGATCCCCAGTGTCTATTATTTCTACCTTTATGTTCACGTGTACCCATTGTTTAACTTTCACTTACAAGTGAGAGCATGTGGTATTTGATTTTCCATTTCTGAGTTATCTCACTTAGGATAATGGCCTTCAGTTCCATCCATGTTGCTGCAAAAGACCTGATTTCATTCATTTTTTTGGCTGCATAGTATTCCATGATTTATATATGCCACATTTTCTTTATCCAATCATTCATTCATGGACACTTAAGTTGATTCCATGACTTTGCTATTTTGCATAGTGCTATAATAAACATATGAGTGCAGGTTTATTTTTTATAAAATAATTTTTCCCTTTGGGTAGATATCCATTAGTGGGATTGCTGGGTCAAACAATAGTTTTATTTGTAGCCCTTGAAAAATCTCCATAATGACTTCCATAAAGGTTGTACAAATTTACACTCCCATCAGCAGTGTATAGGCATTCTCTTTTCCCCACAGCCTCACAAACATCTGTTGTTTTTTCACTTTTTAATAATAGCCATTCTGACTGTTGCAAGATGACATCACATTGTAGTTTTAATTTTTATTTCTCTGATGATTAGTGATATTGAGCCTTTTTATATGTTTGTTGGCTGCTTGTATGTCTTTTTTTGAGAAATGTCTGTTTATGTCCTTTGTGTACTTTTTAAGGTTATTTGTTTTCTTTTTCTTGTTGAGTCATATGACTTCCTTGCAGATTCTGGATATTAGTCCTTTGTGTCAAGTTTTGTTTTGGTCCTTGGTGAATGTTTTTTATAACAATTAGTATTTGCCTACAAAGAAACCTCCAAAGCATTATTGCCACATAGGCAAAACTTGTGTGTTTTTTCTTAAATAAAAGTTTTATATTGTTGAGATTAGATTTAGCTTAGGTTTAGACCAGATTAGATTTAGATGAGATTTATACTGGCAATAATTTCCTAGGTATGTTTTCTTAGCTTCTCTGAAAGAGGCAACCTTTTCTCTGTGCTATATGATTTTTGAAGACATACTTAGATGTTTATCATTATTTTTGCTATATTATAAATTAAAACTGGACTCGATCATTTTACATGTTTAATTCTAGGTATACTTAATTTTCATATCAGATTTTTATAAGCTACAATTAGTCTAGTTTCCACTACTCTTCAAATGTCTAAATTTCTTTCTCTCATTTTTTTCTCTTTTCAAGACAAGTTTAAAATGTTAGTTCAGTTTCTTGGCTGCTAAAAACTCATCATTAATTTTATTTCCCTCCTAATTTATAGCAAGCTATTAGCCTTCCTGTCTCATTCCCTTCAGCTACATTTGTTGCCTGTAGCTTTTATTTATGTCCTTCCTTATTTTCCTTTGCTTTTCAAGCTTTAATCAAATAAATGTGTGTGAACATGTATGTGTATATATATTGCATCTTATTACTTTTATTTGGTGCCAAACAATTAATGATTTTTGAGATTTTATATTTTTCTGACTTCATGTTGTCTTTTTATTTTAAATATTATTATATTTTATGATGTGGAATACAGCCATAAATTAAAAATTCCATCCTAACAGTGGTATAAAAGACATTCCCTCTGGAGGATAATACGTTCTCCCTTTCCATCTTGTTTCTCATCAAACACTGTAACAGAATTATAAAGCCACATTTTAAAAGATATATCTTAGAAGTTAACTCTGGATAGACTGTTATGGCAGTGATACTAGAGTGCCAAGAAAATTGGCAGATTGTTGGACAGGTAAACCAAAGTATCTACGTAAGTAGCCTACATAAGTAGAGGTGAGAAGCAAAGATAGTTGCTTATAGTTTTGGCATGATGTGTACTTGTAAATAACAATCTCATACCATAAACAATTAATATGCTTTTGTTGTTTTGTTTTTTCTAAGACAGTCTCCCTCTGTCGCCCAGCCTAGAGAGCAGTGGCGAGATCTCAGCTCACTGTAAGCTCTTTCTCCTGGATTCAAGTGATTCTCCTCCCTCAGCCTCCGGAGTAGCTGAGATTACAGGTGTGGGCCACCATGCCTGGCTAATTTTTGTATTTTTAGTAGAGACGGGGGTTTCACCATGTTGGCCAGGCTGGTCTCGAACTCCTAATCTCAAGTGATCCACCCACTTCAGTCTTTCAAAGTGCTGGGATTACAGTCGTAAGCCACGGTGCCCAGACTATTAATATGCTTTTCAATGACTGCTTATGAGTTGCTTTATTGTTTTGGTCAAAGTGAAAAGCAATTTTTATTCACATCTTGCTTCAACATCACGGCATTTTTTCAATTTTCTGACTGATTGACAAGTAACACAAAGAATTTCTGAATGACAGCAATGATTACTAAGAAATCATATATACAAAATATTAACACTTATTTTCCAAATTTGCTTGAAAGAACATTAATTTATTAGATATCTTTTAAAAACCATTGTTTGATAATTCAATAGGAGGTAGTGGATAAGAAATTATATTTTATGAATTAGTTGCTCAAATCTATACTGAATTTGAATATAATAGGATTGCGTTAGTGGATAAGGAAAGACCAATGCATACCCTACATTCCTCTTTGCTGAAAAACAGATTCCGTTTTCTATTAATTCTATGTAATTGTTATGCAAATGAGGAAACTACATCCTTCAAAATGTTTGCAAACCAGGAAAGATCATATGTATATTCAAGTTAGAGGAAAAAGTGGAAAGAATAAGGGAATTTTTAGAAAAACAAAGACGCTCTGGGAGTGCAGTCATGAATTGAATTTGCCATCCTAAACAGCAGTACTTACGACTAAAAACTGTTTAAACATTTAAAAACTTTTAGAAGATATTTTAATCGAGAAAATAATGCTGCAATTTAGCAGGATTTCTGCAGATTTTACTAGAATTCTATTTGTGTGATATTTTCTTTGTCTTCTGTAGAAAAAAAAAACAACAACAACTCTTCCATAAGAATTTTACCATTGAAAACTGGCAACTGAATACTCAAACAGAGCAAACACAAACCCTATGGAATTGGGTGGTGGATATTTGGAAGGAATGTTTCTTTTAGCCAAGACCAAGTTTTGGAAACAAACTGACAACACTAACTGCCTTTTAATAAAAATCATTTCACTGCCTCAATATGCGTGGCAAACGGCTGCAAGTGTCAGGTTCAGATAAGCTGAAAGCAAGATGGCTGAAAGGTACATTTTCTAATCAACTTCCTGAATTATCTTTGACTCCTGGTATGGCCTCACATGTGACTTAATTATGAAGCATAACATGCAATATTTTCATAACAAAAAATGAAAATTGGTCTTTTAATTCTTTGGAAATGGTTCATGATGTTATCCTTGCCCTGTTACTTCAATGAATTTCGGATATATTCTTCCCCTTAAACTTTGTCTTCTGACTAAAAAGTAGCAGACACCAATTTTTGGTGACATCACTCTATTCTGTGTCCATTATGCACATTTTGCAATTTTTCAAAATTATGTACTTCAGTAGCTAACATATTTTTTTTTCGTGAGGCCATAGTTCAGTAAAGTTTTTAAAATACATTTTATCTGGTACATGGCCAAAGTGGTTTACTTTTTAAAAAATCTGGAGAGTAAAGACATAGAACTTCAAAATAACATGCAGAGGTGTGTTTATTAAGAGTATGATGGAAAAATATGGTTTAGATTATGTTTCTTTCCTGCTCTATATGGTAAAAATTGTAGAGGTTTCACATTTATTCTAATCTTTCTTTTTCCTTGTTCCATTTCATTCTATTCTTCCTTCTTTGGATCTTTCTTTCTCTTTCTGAAAGACATACTTAGACCAAGAAAAGACATAATATAGAATCTGTATTTCCAAAGCTGGACCTAGTACTGAGAAATTTATGCATAGAAAGATGACTAAGAGCATTTTAGGAAAAGGTATGAGTTCAGAATTTAAAAAGCTTGGCTGGTTCAAGAAACTAAAAGAAGGCCAGTATAAATGAGAGTTTTAACTGATAAAATTTTAGCCATTAAATTTTGATGTAACTGTAAATGATAAAATATGGAGAGGAGAAAAATGATACACAAGTAATTGAATTCCTCAGTGGATGTCAGGGGAGTGATTGAGAAGTAAATGGGTGAAGGCAGTTAAGAAGGGATGAGAATAGTTTAGCTATGAGTAATGCACAGTAAAAAAGAAATTTTGATCTGATGGTTTCTGTGGTTGATTGTGGTCGTGTCTTTTAGGACACTAATGATCCAGATGTGGCAACTGTGGTATACCACTTTACCGCCCAAATACTGGTATATGAAACAACAGAAATAGTTTCAGACTGATGGGGTTATAGGAGAAGTATTGCCCAATTGACAGCTGTTTTCCATAAAAGCAAAGAAAGAAAATGTAATTTAAAATATTATAGATCCAGACATATAGAAAAGTTTACTATAATAATAATAAAGTAGTGAAAGGTATGAAGAAAGTAGTGAAAGGTATGAAGAAAGCAGTGAAAGATGGAGGATTGGATTGGACTGAGAAATGTTTAGAAAAAATATTTTAGGTTGGATTGAAGGGATGGTTCTTCTGTCAGGGACTGGGGTTGGCATAACTTTGAGGAAAAATGAACTAATTTTGCCAGTCTGAGATGATAAAGGATAAACGGGCCGATTGCTATGTCCCTAATAAATTCCCTCAGCTATAGCGGCATCTATATAAAGGCTCTTTAAAGCTTCATGATACTCTTACACAGAAAATAACTTCTTAATGTTTTTTGTTTCCGAACTGGTTATTTCAGTGAAGGTTAAATGCTGATAAGTGTTGTTTATAACAATAAAAAAATCATAGAAATCAAAAGACTCAAAGCAATGGGTTTCTCATGATGTATATTCACAGTCTAAACAGGCAGTGTATTAATTTTCTAGGGCTGGCTTAACAAAATACTGAAGATTATGTGGATTAAACAATGTGTTTAATTTATCATAATTCTGGAGTCTGAAAATCTGAGATCAAGGTGTTGGCAGGGCCGTTGGTGTTTTGTTTCTTCTTTACTTGGCTTGCAGATGGCCATCTTCTCACTGTCTCTTCACATGGTCATCTCTGTTTCTGCACGTGTGCCTGCTGTCTCTCTGTGTGTCCAAATTTCCTGTTTCTATAAGGGCACCAGTGGCATTGGACTGGGACCCACCCTAAAGACCTCATTTTAACTTAAGCACTCCTTCAAAGACACCATCTCCAAACATGGCCACACTCTGAGGCACTGGAGGTTACAACCTCAACATATGAATTTTGGGGAGAAGCAATTCAGCCTCAAACAGAAGGATGAGGTTGATATGATTCTATTTAACCGTCATTCCATATGGGTGCCTTTTATACCGGTAGAATTTTTTTTTTTTTTTTTTTTTTTTTTTGACGGAGTCTCGCTGTGTCACCAGGCTGGAGTGCAGTGGAGCGATCTTGGCTCACTCCGCCTCCCAGGTTAAACCCATTGTCCTGCCACAGCCTCCTCAATAATTGGGACCACCAGCGCGCGCCACCACACCCAGCTAATTTTTGTGTATATATTTCTTTTTTTAGCACGGGCGGGGTTTCACCATGTTAGCCAGGATGGTGTCCATCTCTTGACCTCGTGATCCGCCTGCCTGCGCCTCCCAAAGAGCTGGGATTACAGGCCTGAGCCACCGCGCCCGGCCGTACAGTTTGTATTCTAACACCAACTCATAAGGTAGGTGATGTGCAAAGACTGCAATATATCTAAGGAGGGTGCCACTATTGCAGTTGATATTTTGCTCTCTTAGCACTTCCAGAAAATGCAGCAGGAAGTATAGGCAACTTGCATAGACAGAATATGTGGTGTTTCATTTATTATAGCCAAGATAAAACTGTAAACAACTTCGAGAGTGTGTGTATATATAAATATACACATGTAATTCAACCTATCATAGTGTTAAAGAAAAATAGAACATAAAAAGGAAGTAAAATTTGAAGAAATGTAATATATATATAACAGAAATATCATCTTCACTGTATAATCGTAAATTATTTTTGTTTTCTCATAATACAATATTGTGTTTACATTTAGTAGAGGGTAACATTTGGGCATAATTTCAACTCTGTGTAAAAATTATAATACCACCTCACATCTCATGTTAAAATTTCTTATATAACATTATTTTTATTGCTTGGTACTTTAAAAACAATATCCATACTTTCAGGTAAAACTGAAAGGTAAAACAAGCAATGACAATAGAACAATAATTTTAAAAAATCCTACCTGATCTCATCATCTATGTAAAACACTTTTCACCCAAAAGTTATTTTCTCTAAATTTTAAGTGATTTCAGCACACTCTTGGTTGCCTACTTACTATTTCTTTGAAGTTCACATATAAATCCATTTACCTTGAGTATAATGATCGATAATCAAAATGAATGACCTGAGTTGGGAACATAGAACTTTTGTAGCTCTGCATAGCCAGTCAAATTAAATTCCATCAGTATTAAAACAAACAAAAATAAGACTATTGGAACTAAATTCTTTCTTATTATTCACTAATTCATTTGTTCAAACCATGCTTGCCTTTCTTCTGCATGTTCCTTGTAATACTTCTTTCTTGCATATTCTACCATATTAGACTTTTGCAACTTTGAACTTCTTGTCTCCCCACTCCCCCTTGCACCACACCAAGAATATAAAATCTGAATACGTTTTAAAAAATTCTTCCTATTTTATTGCTCAACTAGAACATATTATCTCATTTTAGTCACAAAAGACTTGCACATATGTTGTATATACTCCAAAAAAAAAAAAAAAAAAAAACTTTTAAGTTTTCCTGATTCTCATCACTCACAATCTAGGTAACAAATCAGTCTTCCTGACCAAAGATGGATATGTTGCCAGATATATGAATTATCTCCACTAGTTTTTCTGTAGTATTTACTTCTCGTGCAGGTATCAGTTGTGTGTCATATTACTTTCCTTTTGTTCTGTCTTTGACAGCTCTTAAAAATCATATTATTATATCTACCAAAGTATTTTTCATGTTTTGCTTTCCCTCCTTTTCTTTAATTTTATTTTCTAATAC
The DNA here is from genome assembly GCF_029289425.2 of Pan paniscus. Taxonomy (NCBI): domain Eukaryota; kingdom Metazoa; phylum Chordata; class Mammalia; order Primates; family Hominidae; genus Pan; species Pan paniscus. The sequence goes on along the minus strand of NC_073263.2, from coordinate 58,689,637 downwards.
CTTTGGTGTTCTGCATGTAATTTTTATCTGCTTTCTTTTCACTGGAACCTTTTTCAGTTTTAGCACATATTTACCTTAAGAATTAAAATATACCACAATCCTGAATGGTAATTTAAGAGAAGCTTAAGATAAATTAATGATCAATTAATATGTGATTTAAGTCATTGGTATTGCTGTGAAATTATTACTGGTAAAAAACCAATGCAGTCAATGTTCATCAAAGACACTGATATTTTAAAAATTTAATTCAGATTACCCTTAAAATTGTGTGTTTATGTTCCAGGGTTCATAATAATATTTATATATGTTTTCTCAAATCAGCATTTAAGATTCATAAATACTTATAATTCAGTGAAATTTTTAATTAGGATTTTTAGGAGCTTTCCTATATTTTTCATTATCAATAAACAGTATGTCATTTAAGTATATAAGCCATTAAACATTAAACACTGGAGAGCTAACCAGTTTATTAAATCAGAATCTATTACAATTCCATACCAAATTCTAACAAACCCATCTACAATTGAGGATGAGGATTGGCTTAATTAAGATATTGACATGGGTGTTAAAATATAGCTATATTTTTATCTACACGTGTTGTTTTAGATTTTATTAGTCAAAATATGTTTTTTCTTTCTCTTCTGGGTTCTGTCCTGTCCCACTGATATAAGGCTTTACTATGCAACTTGCTTTAATGGAATGTGTGTGCTATTGGCCATTGGGAGTGTGAGCCATTTCCAAATACTGTATTTTATGTCATATGACCCGGTTTTTATTTATTTATTTTTCCTTTTCTTGGACACAAGTTTCATATGTTTGACCAAATAAAGGAGCTACTCTAAGTTGCAGACTATTTAGGTTTACATCGATTATTATTTGTCTCTATTTTAGCTTTATTTTTAATTGATGAATAATGATTGTATATATTTAATGGATATGATGTGAAGGCTTCAATACATTTATACATTGTGAAATAATCAAATCAGACCAATTACCATATTCATCACCTCAGCTATTTATCATTTCTTTGTGATGAGTAGATTCAAAATTCTTCCTTTCAGCTATTTTGAAATATAAAATAGATTATCATCAACTCTCATGACCATGCTGTGCAATAGAACACCAGAACTTACTCCTCCAATCTCACTGAAACTTTCCACCTGTTGACCAGTTTCTCCCCTTTCCCTGTCCACATCCTGCCCCCAGCCTCTGGTAACCATCATTCTACTCTCCACTTCTATGAGTTTGAATTTTTAAATTACACATATAATGAAATCATATAGTATTTGTCTCTCTTAATATTTAATTATCATAAATAATCCATATAGTTCAGAATTCATATACCTCATATAAATGCCAACATTAACAGTTTTATACAGTTTCACTCAACATAATACCCTCTAGGTTGATCTATGTTGTTTCAAATGACAGAATTTTCAGTTTTTTAAGGCTGAATATTGTGTATATATGCCACAGTTTCATATACATTGGAATGTGTATATATACACATTAGGTTTTTCCATATTTTGGCTATTGTGAATAATTCTGCAATGAACATAGGAGTGCAGACATCTCTTCAACAAGCTGATTTCAATTCCTTCAGGTATATACCCATTCATCAATAATTGATGAATGTAAAAAGTCATAGTAAATGGAAACTTTGCAGAAGGTGACTTTGAATATGTAGTTTGGCTGATCATTTTCCCACAAACTGCTTAAAACTGTTAATGTTGGCATTTATATGAGCTATATGAATTGTGAACTGTCTGGATTATTTAAGATAATTATATTTGAAAACATTTATAAAAATATTAAAAACAACATTTTGTTTGTGTTGATTAAACAAACTCTGTTACCTTTTCATCGGATTTTATTGTAATATATAATTAAAATTTGAGTTATTTCATAATTAATTCATCTTGTTAAATTAAAAATAGTGCTTGTTATATTGTTTTTCATAGTACTCACTCTTAATTTTAATGCCAGACCATCTCTTATGAGGAAACATGAGTGAATAATGTTCTTGTGCTTTCTTGACTCTAGGGAATAAACCAGGGTTACAAGTGTTGCTGCCTCACCATGGACACCCCACAGGACAATCCACTGAACAAATAACCCTTTTGTGTGGATCCAGGATACTTTTCACTTCCTAAACATAAATCCCACCACATCTGTTCGACCAGCTCTGCTCCAGGATAAAAAAATATATATTGATGAATTTCCAGCCTTGTTTTATATTCTGTTGTTCCCGGCAGCAGATTTATTTTTTATAGTTGTAAACCGCAAAGTCATTTTTTAGTGCTGTCTTTTGTTTTATAAAATCTTCCCTATAAAGACAAACTACAGAGCATTATCAAGATTTTCTGTTAAATTGTAAAGTTCTTTATACTTAAATTTAAATTAAGATATATTCTTTAAGTACAAATGATATTTTTAAATTTATCTAAGAGCCTGGTGGAGTATGAAGACAAAAAGAAAGAAAACTCTTAAAGAGGGTCACCTTCACTGATATTGGCAAATCCTTGTGTTTTCTGTCTGAAAGATGATTCATGAATGTTTTGCATCACTTTCCTTTAGAGAAAGAGTGCATTCTTAAAGCATAAACAATACCTATTACAAAGCAGCTTCAGTTTTTTTGTACATTAAAATATATATACAATATTTGTATATATTGTTCTAAATCCCTTGCTCATTCTGAAAAAGTTTTTTTTTTCTGACTTGTTTACAATGACTCTCTTTGTCTTTTTACTGAAATCAAGTTAGTACTATCTTCCAAATGACTAGTGTGTAGAGGGAAATTTATAGCACTAAATGCCCACAAGAGAAAGCAGGAAAGATCTAAAATTGACACCCTAACATCACAATTAATAGAACTAGAGAAGCAAGAGCAAACACATTCAAAAGCTAGCAGAAGGCAAGAAATAACTAAGATCAGAGCAGAACTGAAGGAGATAGAGACACAAAAAACCCTTCAAAAAATCAATGAATCCAGTAGCTGGTTTTTTGAATAGATCAACAAAATTGATAGACCGCTAGCAAGATTAATAAAGAAGAAAAGAGAGAAGAATCAAATAGTTTAGAAGATTTTTTAACATTTAATATTATGTAGAATTTTTTAGCTAAATATGATAAGTTTTTATTTAATCTCCAAAGGCATCAATATAACATCTGAATTGAAAAATATGGTGTAGGCATCACCTCTTATATAATAAAGCCATCAGTGGGTATTAAATGTCACTGGACTAATAATGGCTAATTACTTAAAAAACTATTTCTCAATATTGGTTATCTAACATATACTAAAATACCTTTAAGAGACACCTCCAAATTATTATATGTAGTTTTGGCCTATTTTAATGAATTAGTAGTTGTTTCTTTCATGACTGAAAATATATCTTAGTAACTTCTTGATATTGATTCTAATTATTTTTATCCATCAATATCATATACAAAATGTATAAATTTTCCACTTGAAAATTCTTAAACTGTTTTTGAACATATAGTATATATCCCCTAGGCTTTTCTTTCTTAAGATTAAACATAATTTCATGTTTCAAACAAATACAATTTCCCTCAAAAAAACTTTAATCGGTTTATTTATAATTGTTATAAAGTTGAAGTGCTGAAGCTTATTCACTGAAACATTTTGACTTGCATTAATGTTTTAGGTCCTTGAATATATGATAAGAATTCAAACACAGATATATATATATATATATATATATAGAGAGAGAGAGAGAGAGAGAGAGCCTTTGGGGAGGGGCCCTGCCTTTTGCAGCATAAGCTCAACTACACTTTAAATACATATATATATATATATACACACATATATATATATAGATTTTCCGCATTTCTTCCTTCCTGTACATTTATATGGGTGACCATGAGCAAACCAAAAACTTTCAGACGTTAGATTCTGAGCAAGGCTGTTGTTGTTCAAAAGATGACTTATTTGTAATTGTGTAGCTCTTTGGTTTGAGAGATATACTAATCTTAACATCCAGCTATCCATTTTGTCCTTTTCCACTGCCCTGCACACCTCTGCTGGGTGTCCACTGCTCTGCACACCTCATGGATTGATTATCCCTGCTGACCTGGGCATTTATATTTTCTTACTGTGAACTGATGACCAGGTGGGCAAAGCTGGGGACAGGAAAGGGTGCTATCAGAAAACTCCACTTATGGAGGCTCTCTCACTTTCTTCCTATGTTTCTTTACACCAAACTGCACTTTCCAACCACCACTACCACTACACACACACAGGTACATTTTCTAATTCCTAAGTCAAGGTTTTGTGTGTGTGTCGTGTGTGTGTGTGTGTGTTTGTGTGTGTGTGTGTTTCTGTGAGAAGTCTGGTCTATTAAACTTCCCGGTCGAGTTGTGGGTAGAAGCTTATCAGCCTATGCTAATATGCCATCCTGTCTGGAACAACAAAAAAAAAGTGTGAAGTTATCTTTCTTTTCTAGGGGAAACCTCCCATGCTTGAATTTTCTTTAATTAATTTATTTCTAGGAAAGCTCTCCTTTGATGTTAACTTCACACATAAAAATCAATAACATAGATGAAATAATTCAGAATGTTCTTGGGTCAGAACAATGAATACAAGGGTATAGATGCTCAGAGAGCAGATAGAATCATGGCAGGACATAAACGGATTTCAAAGGCCTGAGTGTGAGACACATAACACAATGTTGATATTTGGGGTGTAGGCTGCTCAAATGTATTTTCCAAGATGCTGAGTTTATTCATTAATTTTAAGGCAATATAGCTACTTAAAACTAGAGAATAGATTCATATTTGAGAATCAAGTCTTGTATTTTTCTTTTTGGTAAAGTCAGCAATATGATTTTCTTTAGTTATCAGAGCTTATGAATACGATTTGCTATTTTGGATGATAATTGTTTTGCTACTTGTCCAAAGGAGCTAGGGAAAGATAATTTGGATATCAGTTTGAAAGACTTTTTAATTAATTATGTTGACTATTCCACATATGCCTTATGGTTAAATTAATTTATTAATAATATTAAATTTCTACACATTTTAGAAACACTGGAAATAAACATTTTTGGCTAATAAAATAAGCATATGATTGTAAATAGTTTTCACACTAGATTATCTGCTCTGTGCCTTACTCGATATATCACTATTCTATCCCCAATTCCTAGCACGTAGTATGTACTCAATAAACACTTGTTAAATAAATGAAATGTTGATAATGAGTTAAGCCTATTATTATCTACATTTTTATTTTCAGATAGTGTTTTTTTTCATATAGATCACTTATTCCATTTCAGATTATGGTGCTACTTCTGTTACCCAACCTAGACATAACTATTTGTTCTTTCATCATGAAACACATGGAAAAAATTTTAAAGACAACCCCGGCTGCTGGAAAACCACAGTAGAGTGAGGACTAGATTATATGAGGGAATTGATTTCATTTTAGTTTAATCTTATCCTGATATAGGAAGCTCATATAAACAAATATCTCTATTTCCCTACAAGAAATAAATTTCCATTTGCAGCTGGTAAATTGTAATCAACATTGTTTTGCTGATGTGACTTCTGTTAGAATAAGTAATTTAAATGTTTTGTAAAGACCACCCACACATTAAAATACTATTTAACAAATATGCACATTTAGTTTGAAGTTATTATGTAGCAATGCTTGAATACAAAGTGATAGATATTCTTAAAAATGGTATGCATGTTTCAAAATATTGTTAACTTGTATCTAGAAAGAGGCTATATTTTACATGTCTGTCAGCACATACTTTTAAAAAGATATTTTTAAGAATGGCCATTCTAACCGGCTTGAGAATGGCACATGTATACCTATGTAACAAACCTGCACATTCTGTACATGTATCCCAGAACTTAAAGTAAAATTTAAAAAATATATATTTTGTGGGGATATTTGGGGGCTGCTGGTCCCCACAAAATTTCAGAATTTATATTTTATTCTAGTAGTAGCCAAAATACTTTGATAAACTTTTTATTTTAAATGAAATTACAGTATTCATCAGATACCAGAGCATAAAATTCATTTAATTAGGGGATCTTTGATTAAAAGATCAGGGAGAAATGTTAAACTATTTTAAGCAACCCTTGTACTTAGCTTAATGAAATTTGGGTAGAGGATTTATTCATTTTATAGATGAGGAAACTGAGGTGCAGAAAGAGAAAAGTTTTACCATATTCCACTTTAATTTTCCCCTTTCTTTCTGCTTTGGTCTATTTCTGGCCTGGTCTGGAAAAACAATGAAATTATCACTGATTGACTCCCCCTAAGAAGAAGAAAAAATAAACTGAAAAGTGTGGGGACTGGGGAGCAGATCCTTTTCTAAATAAAGTGTATATTCTTGCTGCAATTGGTTATACAAGAACCGACTGATAAAAATTGTATTTTTCTTTTTTGTTTTTGTTTTTCTTTTTTTTCTTTTTTTTTTTTTTTTTTGAGACGGAGTCTCGCTCTGTTACCCAGGCTGGAGTGCAATGGTGTGATCTCGGCTCACTGCAACCTCCGCCTCCTGGGTTCAAGCAATTATCCTGCCTCAGCCCCCCGAGTAGCTGGGATTACAGATGTGCACCACCACGCCTGGCTAATTTTTTGTGTTTTAGTAGAGACATGGTTTCACCATGTTGGTCAAGATGGTCTCAATCTTCTAACCTCGTGATCCGCCCACCTCGGCCTCCCAAAGTGCTGGGATTATAGGCATGAGCCCCCGCATGTGGCCAAATTGTATTTTTCAAAGTATTATGATTATAATTTATTTTCATATGTTAAAAATATATTTTTTAAGCTATTGATATAGAAAAATACTTAATTTTAACACTAAGTCAACATTATTTGGAGACAAGCTACATACTACTATTAAGTGTCCCATAGCATCACTCCAAGAAAGAAGAGTAATCACCTTTAATAAGTTTTATTTAAAAAAAAATTTCTTCAAGGAATCAGCATTATGTTCAAATATATTACTGTTGTGATTTCTGGAATTGTGGTCTCAAAAGAAAACCTTTGGTTGTTAGGCAAATAATAATGTAATACTTTTAAGTACAATTGTTCATATTACATTTCACACTTAAAAAGTTATAAATTTTTAAAAAATAAAAAAGTGTCAAGTATATTCTAATGATTTTGGAATTCTCCCTTTCAATAGAGATTATAAGCTAGGTTCTCTTAATAAAGAATTGGTTTTAGCATAACTAATAGAGCTTTCTAACAGGGAACCGTACTTGGCACCTAAACCCACAGGTATTGATTTTATACTTATTGAGTGAACTTAGAATAGGTATGTTCTAAAACTTCCACAAGTAAATAAGTCCTTCTGCAGGCCAGGATTGAAAATGAAGCTGTAAACAAACTCTGAAGAGCTGCCTTGATCACTTTGAAGTAGACATATATACCCTCAAATAATAGAGACTCTCCTCCCTTACATCTCTTTTTATTTCTGTGCTCCCCCATTTATCCTTCTACAATTATTTCCTCCTAACTCTTTCTGAGAATGCAGAAGTGGCTGAGAGGATCTTGCAAAAATCCAAAATGTATAATGTGTTATTCTTTTTAAAGCAAGAGATTTTTGGAGAAACACGGGCCTCTTTTGAGGCTTGCCACACACAGAAAAATAAAATAAAATAATAAAAACAATAAAGCAGGTGAATGTAGTTACTACTAAAACATTCACAGAGTACTGCAATTCTAGGCTCTTCAAGAAAAATAGTTGTCTACTCCACCTAATTATAATTTAGCATCTCAAGCTTTTCCTTAGGTCCTCAATATTATCTCACTTTTTACTTTAAGAGCAGTTGTGAAACAATTTTTTAGGCCAAGGTGATCTGTCCCTTTGCATGGCATGGATCAGCATCACAGAAAAATTATAGAAGGAAATACATTACAACTTTCAGAAGACTGAGACATTCCTCCATACTCTTAAAAGTATTATGAAAATTGTAGAACATTATAGCTTCTTGTTCATTGGTCATTTCTGCTTTAATCTCCCAGGCACATCAACATTCATGGCCAAAATTGAATGCATTATATTTAGTTCTAAACCGAAGTCCTCCTCTCACAATAAATAATTCTATTTTCAAAACTATTTCCAAAACTAATAACCTGGAGATCGCTTGTGATTTCTCTTTTGTCTTTGGTGACACTATTAAGACACTGAGTACTGACAATTTATTTCTGAAACATCTCACAAATTCATCTATAGTTATCTTTCTGATAAAGACAATGATCAGATTATCTGCTGCCTGAACTAGTACAACAAAATATTAAATGGCTTATCAAATTTGCACAGTGTAGTAGAATTTTCCCTTAAACTATGTCTGCTCTGCTTTAATTCATTCATTAGATTCCCAAGCCCTAAGAATAAAGATGCCTGACATATGCAGCCCTGAATCATGGAGGTTTGCCTTCTTTCCTGCATCGTCTCTTGCATTCTCCCAATCACACATTCAGTGCCCATAAACTCTGAACTTCAGATATACTGAACTATTTTGCCCATCAAAGTCACCAGCTATCTCTTATTTATAGGCTTTTGCACATGCAGGATTGTGTCCAAAAGCCAGCCTCTCAACATTCATTCCCCCCGACTACAAGTCATTCTCCAGATTTTCCTTTTTTTCTGTGCAACCCTTATTTATCTTCCAAGTCTCTCCTTAAATAGCGGTTCTTCTGAGACACATTTCTGGCCCTGAGACTAAGTTAGTTCTTTTTTCATTATTATTTTTATTTCTTTGCTTCTGTTGCATCCGCTATTTCCCTTATAATAATAAGGTATAATACCTTACTACAAATACCTATTTTAGTTATCTTTTCATTGTACCCAAATTCTATGAGAACATGGCTGTGCCTACCTGTCACCTACTAAAGAAAATGAGTACCAAATGAATAATAATTTTTAAAATGGAATGAAATCCCATAGTTAACAAACTATCCTAATTAGAAATGCCATTTGAAAGATTGTTTATCTACAATAAGATAGGGACATTTTGTAAAATGAAATAAAACAAAATTACATTGGAAGAGGGATGTCTATTTGTAAGCATATCAGTGTTTTAATGTGCTTGCAGACACCCGGGATCATGCTACATCTTAAAATCTTTTCTTTTTAAAAAAAAAACGCAAGAGATATGGAAGGCCTTTGAGTGGTACTTTTTATGTAATTCCTGTGACTAACAGCTTTTTTATTAACATAATCACATTACTTTGAGACAAATAGTTGTGGAACCCTGTGGAGCATAGAGAGCAAGGGCCAGTCATTCAACGTTTAAATTGGTAGCACCTTAGAAAATTGTAGGAATGTGCTTTCATAATTAACAAAGAAATGAAAGAGTATAATAATGCCATGTATCAATTTTATTAGGACTAGATTCCAAGCTCAAGAGCATAAAGTGAGTGCTAGGACAAGGAGTCCTTACCTACTTTCAATTTTATGGGTTAACTGCTCAAATAATCTTGGACGTCATTTTTTCTTAATAGAATTCCATCAGCCTTATAATAGCTAGTAGATTTAGGTGCAAGATTCTAGCAAGATCATGGTTTTCTTCTTACAGTTTAGAGGCTGAACTTTTTTTTTTTTCATTTGCTGCTTGTAACAATTCTCTGCCTGCCTTTCGGTATCACTTATTCATCATTCAGGAATCAGTTTAAAAAGTTACTTCCTACGAAGTAACTTTCTAGGTTCTGTAGAAATTAGTCGATTATAAATCAGGAGACTAAGGGACGAGAATAAAATGTTTGGGAATAAAATGTATTCTAAGGTAAGTAGAATAACTACGGGTAGTCCTATTATTGTTGGGATAAAGAAAGAGATGAATAGATCTTCATTCATTTTAATTCTTCAGGGGTCTCTTGTTTCTGTGATTCAAAGGTTTTTAGCATTGGATTTGCCTGGTGAGTAAATTTGGGTTTTTCTTTTACTGGAAGTAGGATGAGCAGTGATATAATTATAGATAAAATAGAAATATGTAGATGAGTAGAGGTTTCCAGTTAAGGCATCTCACTGGGGAGAGGTTTTTGGCTCTCAGTCTTTAAATTAAAAGGTTAATGCTAGTTAGCTTCACATCGATATTATAATATGAATGCTGACAAGTTTTTGAAGTGTTTAGGCATACTATTTCAAGAATAATGGGTACAAAGCTATGGTTAGACCCGCAGATTTCTGTGCATTGGCCGTCATAAAGTCTTGGTTGTGTAGATGTTAAGTTTGTTTTGTTTAAACATCCTGGAATTGGGTCTCTTTTCAGGCCTAATATGATATAGCTCATGAATGTAAAACATTTGATGAAATTAGTATGTGAATTGATATTTCTATAGGGAGGGCTATTCAATTGCCTACTTTGAGTAATCATAGCTGTGCTGGCTCTACATCTGTTGTAGGAATTACATATAGTCAAAATTTAGACTTCATAATCTGTATATTCATAGCTTCAGTATCATTGGTGGCATACACTTGACAGTAAGGGAGAGGTTTGTAATTTCATCTGTTACATGTAGAATATATAATGATGGGAGGGGCTTTCTTTATAGCCTCTTCCCTAAAATGAATAGTCTCCCTGTCTCATAGAATTTTCATATATGTATTTAAAGCACTTATTGCAATATGTTACTAAACATTTACTGATTTTTCTCTCCTCCTTACTCTTCTATATGGGTCCACTAGCATAGGAATTATGACTTTATTCATTTTTTCAATAGTATGTCCTCAGTATTTAATCTTATGTTTGAAATACAGTAGGCATTTAATACATATTTGTTTAATTATTTCACAAAAAATTCACAGATATGCACAAAGACATAGCTGGAAGGAATGAGGTTATTTTTGTATTATTGAATTATACTTTTTCTTTTTTATATGTAAAGTTTTTGGGACACATGAGAAATTTTGTTACATGTATATTATGTGTAGCAATCAAGTTAGGGTATTTAGGGTGTCCTCCACCCGAATACAGTATATTTTTGTTAATTATAGTCACCGTACTCTGCTATCTAACACTGAATTTATACTTTTCTTTTTAATGTATTTTTATTGTTGATGTTTTAAAAATTATTATATATTTCTATTGTGATTAAAACATTTTGATATTTTTATAAACTTTTACAGTTTTAATGTGACAGTAAATATAAACTGGGCCTTGTTATGTACTAGACACTGTTAAGAGAGCTCAAAACGTAGTAATGTTTCTGCTTCATTTTACTAATTCATGAGAAGTATTTCTAAATGGTGCTTGTATTAAATTCTGTATCATATCTATAAGTTGTATTAGGAAAGCTTGTCTTTATAGTTTGATTTCTGTACAGTATGAATATAACAGAAACCTAAAGTTTTACATGATGACAGAAGTAAATCAAACTAGTGAATTATGTATATTTACCATGCTGATCACAACATTGTTGTAGAATGCAATTTTGAAGTCTGTGGCTAAGTTACTTAACATCTTCTGCCAATTTTTTTAATTAACTATTGTTTTTTAAGCTTTAAAACCACATCACATATTGTTGAAATTGAATAAATTATAATATGTATTAGCCATTATTTAAATTACATCAGCACTGTGACAGTAACAAAATACCAATAAAACTTTTATTTGCCCTATAATCAATCATTATGATTGACCTACTACATTTAAATGACTTTATGTGTATTAATGTTGTAGTAGCCATGACATCTACATCACCAGTGATATAATAGTAAAGCCCTTATTAAACAATTTTCCTTCATTAATTCGTTTACACCAATCATTTTGCTCAAAGTGGGTAAAAGGAGTGGATAGATACAGCTTATACTGATGAAGCAGGATGATTTTCTTTCTCCAAAGAAGATGTCAACATCTTGTGAATATTTTTCAAAGACACATTTAAAATGGATTCCAAATTATTTATCTGTTTTGGTAATCTATTGCTGCATAAAAATTATCTCAAAGTTTTGTGGTTTAAAACAGTACCATTTGCTATCTCGCAGTTTCTGTGAGTCACATATCAGATGATGGCTTAAGAGTGTTCTCTACTTTGGATATTTCATGAGATACAATCAAGAAACCAGCCATATTTGCAGTTTTATATGAAGACTTGACCTGGAAGCTATCAGTTTCCAAGCTCTCTCACATGGCTGGTGGCTGGATTCACTTTCTCCAGGGTTGTTGGACATAGGTTCTTGCTAAATGAAGCATTCATTCTGTAGGGCAGGTTACAACATAGTAACTTGCTTTATCAAAAAAATGGTAAGCTTGAAAATCCAAAGGAAGTGTGTACCAGCCAAAGCTGTATCACAGTTTTGTACAACCTAATACTGGTAATGATATCCCAGAATTCTAAGAATGTTGCTCCAAGCCATTCTCAAGAAAGAAATTACTAGCCCTGTTTAATACACAGATGGAGGGTATTACACATGCATATGAATGCAAGGAAGTGGGGATTATTGGGAGCCACTTCAGAAGTTGCCTATTACAACATTGGTGCAAGAAGATAGCTCCTGTGATCATGTACACTCTGCCAAATTGCTTAAATTTGCCTAGATTCAAGTTTCAGCTCAATTATTTATTTTCCATGTAACTTTGGAAAGTTGTTAACACTATAATTTCCTCATTAAAAAAAGAATCACTAAACTTGTGGTAATAGCTACTTATCTCACAGGTTTTGCAAAAAGAATATAGTTTCTCAGTTTTGACACTAGCAACATTTTGGAGCAGAGTTTTTTTTTTTTTTTTTTTTTTTTTCTGCAAGAGTTAGTCCTTTCTAAGCATTGCAGGATGCTTAGTAGCATTCCTGGTTTCTACCCATTTTATCAGTAGCCAACTCCAATATTGACAAACAAAAAATGTTTCCGTTGCAAATGTCCCCTGGGAGGTAACATCACCTCTAGTTGAAAACAACTGGATTAAATGACTTATTGTACATAAAGTTATTAAGACAGTTTATGTAAAAGCTGTATAATATTATTTTATAATATTATATCTGATTTTCAATTATTTTTACTCACTTAAGCACTTAAAGAAAGGGTAAAACATCCAGCAACAAAATTAAAACATCTGAGCTAGAGGTCAAATCAGATAGTTAAATGGAGCATAGTATGACATGCCCCAGGCAGCATGGTCTATTGAGAAACTCTCATGGGGATGTCTACCCAGTTAGTTTCCTTAATGCTTAAAATTTGGGTGATTTCTGTTATTTACTTTATTTCCATTTATACTTTTGCTTTATAGGCACTTAGGACATCTTCTTCCAAAATACAAATAACTTTAAGAATAGGAATTCTTGAGTGACCTTTAAATATTGTTTTATAACAGTCTACTCAAGTTTGACTATGAAATACTTTCTTCATCTGTTCAAAGAATTTGAATAGTGTACTGAGGAACCATCAGAATCAGATAATTAAAGTCTAAGTTGAAGTTTGAAGATTTAAGTCATTGATTGTGTAGGACAGAGACAGAAAGAGAGGGGCAATGAAAAGTTCTGAAACATTGTTATAAGAAATAATTTATGTCATCTTGAGGAAAAAGTGCTAGATGTAATTATAGACTTGTTTTATATTGCTTTTGAAGATAAATCCAACTTTATAAGATATTTTAATAAGGCATGTTTTTTAAATTACTCAATTCAATCAAATGTCTTAATGTTTGTGAAAGCTTTTCTTTTCAAAATTGGAATATATGCCTATGTAAGAGTTCATGTTAATGCAAATAGTGAAAATGTCACAGCGAAAGCAGTTTTTACCAGTAATTTATTGTGTAGGTGTAAGAATATGGTTATTAAGATTTACCAAATATGTGTTGCATCTGATATCTGTAATAAAATTGCCTTGCTTATTGAAATAGCCTAATACTGAAGCAGTGATACTTCTCTTCACGTCCAAAGTGAATAAAAGAGGAAAGAAGGTAAACAAATGCCTTTTGCTGGGGGCAGGTAATAAAACTGGTTACAAAATAATAAGCTTCCCAGACCCATTATCATGAAAATCACTACCAGGCCTTGGCCATCTATGCATAGATATGAGAGGTATTAAAAGGATGTCTATTTTACTTTCTGCCTTACTTACTTCAGAAAACACATGCTTTTGCTATAGTCAGTTATATGGATCTTTTTTATTTCTCATATTTTTAAACAAACTCTTAGCCTTCTTTTTTTTAATGGTCTTTCTCAGTATTTTCAGAATGCTTTAAATTCTTGATTTCATTTTTATTTGGTACTATCCCAGAAAAGTAGATTATATCTCAGAGCCCTTTTTAAAAAAAAAAATAATAATAATAATACTTTCCCTGCACCATAAAATTTTACTTGTTTCTTCATGTATTTAATTGATTCCAAATTATATTCAAAATGCTATGGTCAGTGCAGTGGAGAATATGAAGATTGGTGAGACACAGTTACTGCTCTCAAAAATTATGGAAGAAAGTATTTGTATACATTCCACCACATTATAAAGCAGAGTATAACTATTTGCTTGTTGTTTTTAAAAGGTGAAACAAGGTAGCACATCCATAGTACATCTGATTGGAGTGAGTACAGGAGGGAGGATTTTGCCTTTGAAATGGGCTGTACATAATAGTTATTATTTAATCAGATAGAAATGAGATAATTGTAATTTCCAGCAAAATTATAAACACAAAGAAAGGTGTGTATGTCTTCAGGTAAGGTGAAGGCAGTGTAGTTATAATACATGAAAGGTTGGAAATGGCAAATTATAAGACTATCCTGAAAGACCATGAATATCAATAAAGAACAGTCTAAAGAGGAGGGAGGAGGAGCAAGACAGCCAATTGTTCCCCTTGCTGGAAAACCAAATTGAACAAGTAGCTACACAAGAAAGCAGCTTAATAAGAAACAAAAATCACGAAAAATCAGGTGAGCAATCACAGTGTTTGGTTTTAACATTGTAACAAGGAAAGAAACACTAAAACAGGTAGGAAAGACAGTCTTGAATCTCTGACACCACCCTTCTGCCATCCTCCATCAGTAGCCACATGGCATGGAATGAGAATCTGTGCTTGCGGGAGGGAGAAAGTGAAGCCACTGGGGTACTTTGGGTTGGAACTCAGTGCTTCCCTGTCACAGTGGAAACAATACAAAACAGAAGTCAGCTAATGGCTGCAGAGGGAGCATGTAGATAAACTGTAGCCAGAGGGGAATCATCTTTCCCAGGGTCAGAACCTGAGCTCTGGCCACACAACCAACACACAGGCTAAAACACTCTGGTGCCCTAAATTAACTTGAAGGGCAGTCTAGGCCATAAGGACTACACTTTCTGAGCAAGTCCTGGTGCTTTGCTGGGCTCAGAGTGAGTGGATTTGGGGTTCATGTTGCCTAGTGAAACACCATCTGGGTTGGCCAAAAGAGTGCATGTGTAATCCCCACCCAACCCCAGGCAGAACAGCTAGCAGCTCCAGGAGGGACTCCTTTCTTCTGCTTGAGGAGAGGAAACAGGTAAAGTTGACTTTTGTCTTGCAACTTGGATACCAACTCAGCTGCAGAAGAATAGGGTACTAAGGAGAGTCCCCATTCCAGATCCTAGCTCCCAGGCAATATTTCTAGACACATTCTGGGCCAGAAGGGAACCTGCTACCTTGAAGGGAAGGACTTCATTTTGGCAAGATTCATCACCTGCTAACTAAACAGCCCTTGGGCCTTGAATAAACATCAACAGTAACCAGGCAGTACTCTTTGCAGGCCTTGGGTGAGACCCAGTGCTGTAATGGCTGCAGGTGTGACCCAACACATTCTCAGGTGTCACTCCAGAAAATGAGGGCATTTCAATAGCACAAAGAAAGAATTCAGAATCCCATCAAACAAATTTAACAGAGATTGAAATGCTTTTTAAAATATCAAGCAGAACTTCTGTAACTATAAAATTCAATTGACATACTGAAGAAGGCATCAGAGTCTCTCAACAAAAGAATTCATCAAGTAGAAGAGAGACTTGGTGAGCTTGAAGACAGGCTATTTGAAAATACACAGGAAGAAGAGACAATAGAAAAATAATGAAAAGAGTGAAGCACACTTTCAAGGACTGAAAATAGCTTAAAAAGAGGAAATCTAAGAGTTAGCCTTAAAGAAGAGGTAGAGAGATCAAGTTACAAAGTCTATTCAAAGAGATAAATACAGAGAACTGTCCAAACCTATAGAAAGATAGGAATTTTAAAATATAAGAAGTTTATAGAACATGAGGCAAATTTAACCCAAATAAGCCTACCTTAAGGCATTTAATAATCAAAGTCACAAAGATTAAGGGTAAAGAAAGATTCCTCAAATAAGCAAGAGAAAAGAAACAAATGACATACAAAGGAGCTCTAATACTGCTAGCAGCAGATTGCTCAGTGGAAATCTTTCAGGCTAGGAAAGAATGGCATGACATATTTAAAGTGCTGAAGGAAAAACCTTTTTCAAAGAGAAGTATATCCAGTGAAAATATCCTTCAACTATGAAGGTGAAATAAAGGCTTTCCCAAACAAACAATAACTGAGGATTTCATCGACACCAGACGTATCCAACAAGGAAAGCTAAAATAAGTTGTTCAAAGACGAAGAACTTTTCAAGACAAAGACAATATAATAACATTTAAAACAAACAACAAAAAGTTAAAAAGTGGGGAGATGCAGTTTAAGTATAGAGTTTGTTTGCTCTTTGCTTGCTTGTTTGCTTGTTGGTTTTTGCAACCAATGTTAAATTGTCATTAGTTTAAAATAATGGATATAGGATGCTACTTGCAAGCCTCATCGTAACTGAAATTTAAAAAACCTACAAAAGATACGCAGAAAACAAAGAACAAGAAATTAAAACATACCACCGACAGAAAATCACTTTGACAAAAAGGAAGAGAGGAAGAAAAGAAGAAAGGAAAAAAACCACAAAACAACCAGAAAACAAATAACAAAATGGTGGAAGACTTTACCCATTAATAATTACATCAAATGTAAACTGACTAAATTCTCCAATCAAAAACCATAGAGTGGCTGAATGGATAAAGAAAAAGGTTCAGCAATTTGTTGCTATTAGAAGTATACATCACCTAGAAAGACACAGAGACTGAAAATAAATGGATGAAAAAAGATACTCCCTGCAAATATAAACCACAAAAGCAATAGTACCTATAATTGTATCAGGTGAAATATTCTTCAAGTTAAAAACTATTAAAAGAGACAAAGCAGGTCTATAATGATTAAAGGGTTAATTCAGCAAGCGGATAGAACAATTATAAATATACATGCACCCAACACTGGGGCACCAAGATATATAAAACAAATAGTATTAGAGCTAAAGAGAGATATAGACCCCAATACAAAAATAGCTGGAGACTTCCAACTCCCTAATTTGCATCAGACAACTCATCTAGACAGAAAACCAAAAAAGAAATATTAGACTTAATCTGCACTATAGAACATATAGACCTAATAGATATTTACAGATCATTTCATCAAGTGGCTGCAGAATACACATTCTTCTCCTCAGCACATGGATTATTGCTAAGAATAAATCATATCCTTTTTTAGACCACAAAATAAGTCTTTAAACTTCTAAAAAATTGAAACAAATATCAGGCATCTTCTATGACCAAAATGGAAAAATCTTGAAATCAATAACAACAGGAATTTTGGAAACTATACTAATACTTGGAAATTAAACTGTATGTTCCTGAATGACTAGTAGATCAGTAAGGAGATTAAGAAGGAAATTAAAAATATCTTGAAACAAATGAAAGTGGAAACATAACATACCAAAACCTATAGGATACACCAAAAGCAGTAGTAAGAGGAAAGTTTACAGCAATGAGCACATACATCAAAAAAGTAGAAAAAACTTCAAATAAACAACCCAATGATGCATCTTAAAGACTAGACAAGTAGAAACAAATCAAACGTAAAATTAGTAGAAGAAAATAAATAATAAAATTCAGAGCAGAAATAAATGAAATCGAAACACAAAACAAAAAAAAAGAAAAAAATTAAAAAGAAAACTTTGTTTTTTGAAAAGATAGGCAAAACCCATAAACATTTAGCCAGGCTAATTAAGAAAAAAAAAAAAAAAGCAGACTCAAATAAATAAAATTAGAGCTGGAAAAGGAGACATTATAACTGATACCACAGAAATTCAAAGGATAATTAGAGGTAACTATAGACAACTAAATGCCAATAAATTTGAAAACCTAGATGATATGAATAAACTTCCAGACACATACAACCTAGCAACATTGATGCATGAAGAAATCCAGAATCTGAATTGACCAGTAATAAGCAATGAGATCAAAGCTGTAATAAAAATTCTCCCAGCAAAGGAGAGCCTGGGACTCAATGGCTTTACTGCTAAATTTTGCCAAATATTTAAAGAAGAACTAATGAAAATCTTACTCAAAGTATTCCAAATATAGAGGAGAAGGAAATACTTCCATACTTATTCTATGAGGCTAGTATTACCCTGATACCAAAACCACAGAAAGGGACATCAAGAAAAGAGAATAAACTGTAGGCCAATATTCCTGATGAACATTGATCCAAAATGCTCAACATAGTACTAGCAAACCAAATTCAACAACATATTAAGAATATTATTTATCACGACCAGATGGGGTTTTCCCATGGATGCAAGGATGGTTCAACATACACAAATCATTCAATGTGATACATCGTATCAACAGAATTGAGGACAAAAAGCATATGATCATTTCAACTGATGCTGCAAAAGCATTTGATAAAATTAAACATTTTCAAATAATTAAAACCCCCCAAAAACTTGGTATAGAGGGAACATTACTCAACACAATAAAAGCCATATACAACTGATTCATAGCTGGTATCATATTAAATGGGGAAAAACTGATAGCCTTTCCTCTAAGATTTGGAAAAAGATAATAATGCCCACTTCCACCATTATTATTCCATATAATACTGGATGTTCTCACTAGAGCAACTGGACAAGAGAAAGAAATAAAGGGCATCCAAATTGGAAAGGGAAATTTCAAATTATCTTTGTTTGAAGATGATATAATCTTATATTTGGAAAAACCTAAAGAATCTGCAAGAAAATGATTAAAACTGATAAATTCAATAAAGTTGCATGATATGAAATCAACATACACAAATATGTAGCATTTCTATATGCCAACAGTGAACCATCTGAAAAAGAAATCAAGAAGGTAATAAATACAAATGAAATAAAGTACCTAGGAATTAACCAAAAACTGAAAGATCTGTATAATGAAAACCATAAAATATTTATGCAAAAAATTGAAGAGGACACAAAAAATTAAAGGTATTCCACGTTCATGGATTGGAAAAATCAGTATTGTTAAGATGTCTATACTACCCACAAAAATCTATAGATTGAAAGTAATCCCTATGAAAATGCCAATAACATTGTTTACAGAAATAGAAAACAGAATCCTAAAATTTGTATGTAACCACAAAACACCCAGAATAGCCAAAGCTATACTAAACAAAAATTACAAAACTAGAGAAATCACAGTGTCTAACTTCAAATTATAACTGCATCAACTAACGAGCAAAATCACCAGCTAACATCATAATGACAGGATCAAATTCACACATAACAAATTATAATATAGAGATATCGTAACCAAAACAGCATGATACTGGCATAAAAACAAACATAGACCAATGGGACAGAATACAGAACCCAGAAGCAAAGCCACACACCTACAGCAAACTCATTTTTTACAAAAGTGCCAAGAATATACATTTAGGAAGCTACAGTTTCTTCAATAAATGGTGCTGGGAAAACTGGATACCTATATGCGGAAGAATGAAATTAGACCCTTGTCTCTTGCCATATGAAAAAGTTAAATTAAAAGAGATTAAAGACTGATACTCAAGACCTCTAATATGAAATTACCACAAGATAATAGTTGGAAACTCTCCAAGATATTGGCCTGGGCAAAGATTTCTTAAGTAATATCTCAGCAGCACAGGCAAGCAAAGCAAAAATGGACAAATGGGATCATATTAAGTTAAAAAGCATCTTCACAGCAAATGAAAAAATCAGTAAAGTGGAGAGACAACCAATAGAATGGGATGGCAGAAAATCTTGGCAAACTATTCATCTGACAAGGGAATATGAACCAGAATATATTTTATAAGGAGCTCAAAAAACTCAATAGGAAAAAATCTAATAATCTAATTAAAAATTGGCAAAAAATCTGAATAGATTTTTCTCAAAAGAATATAGACAAATGGTATCCGGTATATGAAAAGGTGCCCAGCATCACTGATCATCAGAAAATGCAAATCAAAACTATATGGAGATTTTATCTCACCCCAGTTAAAATGGTATATATCAAAAGACAGGGAATAAAAAATGCTGGTGAGGATGTGGAGAAAAGGAAATCCTTGTACACTGTTGGTGGGAATGTAAATTAGTACCACACCTGTGGAACATAGTAGGAGGGTTCCTAAAAAATGTAAATATAGAACTGTGGTATGATCCGGCAATACCAATGTTAGGTATATATTCCCCAAAAAGAAAATCAGTATATCAAAGAGGTATCTGAACTTTCATATTTGTTGCAGCTCTGTTCACAATTACAAAGATTGGGAAGAAAACTAAGTGTCCATCAACAGATTAATGAATAAAGAAAATTTTGGATGTAAACCCAATGGAGCACTATTTGGCCATAAAAAAGAAAGATATCCTGTTATTTGCAGCAATATTGATGAAACTGCAGGTCATTATATTAAATGAAATAAGCCAGGCACAGCAAGACAAACTTTGCAGGTTCTCACTCATGTGTTAGAGCTAAAAATCAAAACAATGGAACTTATGGACATAAAGTTATGGGATTATTTATGGGATAAATATACACAACTGCTATGTACTAATAAAAATAAAAAATAAAAATAAACAGACCCTAAAAATCTGTTAGTTTTGTTTGCTGTGAAGCCAATATTTATTATTTGCTTTAAAACACAATTGAAATACCTCTTACTCTTTGTATTAGTTTCCTAGAGTTGCCACAACAACATACCACAAACTGTGTGGCTTAAAACAAGAAAAGTTTATTATCTTCTGGTTCTTAAGACTAGAAGTCTAGGTATTTCCAAGACCATGTTCTCTCTGAAGTTTTAAAAAATATTTCTTTCTTTCTTTATCCTATCTTTAGAAGGTCGCTGGTACTAATTGGGGTTTGTGGTGGCATACTTTCAATTCCTATCTATGTCTTCACATGGCCTTCCTTCCTGGGTGTCTGGGTATCTTTTTGCCTCTGTATCTGAATTTCTCTTTCCTTTCGTTTTATGACATAAGTTATTGGATTTAGTTTGCACCCTTATTTAGTATGACTTATTCCTAACTTGATTACATCTAGGAAACATTCACAGGTACCTGGGATGAGAACTTCAACATATCTTTTTTGAGGAAACACAATTCAACTTACAACTCTTTCGAAATGAATTTAAAGACAATACAACCTATCTACACACATAATTTTTAACATAAATATAATTCCCTAACAATACAAACTACTAAATATAAATACTTCATAAGAAAATAAATATGAATTTTAATGTGTTACAGTGTGGCCAAGCTAAATGATAAAATGAATACTTGCAATCCCAGATGGAATCACATGGGAAGACAATTTATTTTTTAATATTAGTGATCCAGTACCATAAAAACCATTACAATCAGAGGCCTGATTCTCATACAGAATCACTTTTGATAGAGTTCTGAATAAAATTAAACAGGATTTTTTTTCCTAATTCACAAGATACTTGGATTTTGAAATTACATTTATAAAAAAATGTACAAAATTCATGTTGATATATTTATATATTTATAAAGTACATTTTTATACTCAGATTACAAACTTTTTTGTTATATGAATAGAAGTTGAACATACAAAACTCATGGAAAATGCAAAACAATTATTTAATATTTGTGGCATTTCCTTGCCTAACAGGACACCATGCACTCTTGTCCCCATCCGCTAAAAGCCTAGAATGCCTCCACGTACACATTTTGTGAAAATATAAACAGTCTCACTCTTCCAGTTTATAAAAACATAGTTGAGGAGGCAGTATACAAATATATTTATTTGTCAGTTTATAGATTTTTATGTAAGCATTATCAAAACCACAATATCGCCATATATTTTATACTCATTGTGATAGTTAACTTATATCTTTCCATCACTTGAATTAGATATTTTTTGCCCTCAATTTACAGTTGGGAAAACTGAAGCGTATAGAGATAAAAAGTGCATTTCTGTTATACTGGTAGTCATTTCAGGCACCATTTTGAATTAATGGAGCATATTTGAGGATATGCTAGCTTGCAAGCAAATTCCAGAACACACCATATAGGAAGCCACCTAAGCAGGTTATATGTAAAGCCAACTGATATCTCTGGTTCTATTCTCCATCCTTTCTTGATCCTAACTTTACAAAGAATGAGGATTCACATGAGTGTGGTACGAACTGCCAACATAAAACTTCTACACATGTGCTTGATTAATAATACAAAACAGAGAAAAGCCAGGTGTTGGAGCTCTGCTATTGCAGAACAGGTGGCACTATGCACACGGCAGATATATGAGAATTGAATTAATAGTATTTGTAATGTAGAGACAGAACTTTATTGTGATTAAAAAGTGTAATCGATGTGTATTACTGAAAAAAAACCTTTAAAGAAAAATGAAAGGACCAGTCTTCAATCACTACATTCTCTTTCTCAACTTCATCTTATTATAAAGTTATTTCAGATTTTATATTCCAATATGGAGAGTAAAGAAATCTGTGACATTGAGTTCACCGAAGACACTTCTTATAACATCTCAGAAGCCTATTACTTTATAGCCTGAAAATACAGTAATAGAAATTTATTTCTGAGAAAGTTTAATTTATTAATTTTTTATATGAAAAAGTATGGCTTTGTTTAAGGATCTACAAGATTTCTGCTGCAAATGAAAAGACAATGCAATAAGAGCAAGAATAAAAAGTATGCACATAAATATACATTACTTTTGCATTTTTAAGTTCAATGGCAGATTTGTTTGTTTGTTTTGCTTTTCCGGTTACTATTAGTTAGAGTTTCCCCTTAAGACAAAACAGAAATAGAACAGAAAATTAAATCCAAACATACACTTTGGGAGTTTTTTGGTGTTGACATACAAGAAACTGTCCTTTTAGACTTTTGATCCTTAGTTACCAGTAACACTTCCTGTAGTAAAAATTTGCCTTAGACATTCTTATTTACAGAAGCCTTAGTTCATTCAGAAAATGGTTTTGAATTCATAGTGTGAAGTAATTTGTTTACTAAGTAAATGAGGTTAAACTAATTAAACAGAAAGCTATTAATATTTTTTAATAAAAACAAAACCAGCAAATTTTCAACTTATTTCATACCACCATCAAATATTTAAAAGACCTTTAAATAGCCTGAAACATGATATTTATTAGCTCAGCCATCTGGTTAAACAAAATTTTTTAAAATTGTACCTAGAAATGTTTTATCTGATTAAGAAAGAATCTGTAAAGCAAACCACTCATGCTAACAAAGAGGTAGTTAAGACCTACACTAGTGTTAATGGAGTTCTCTGAGTGACACGTGTAGAATAGGAAGTGTTAGGAGACCATAAACGAATATGTCAGAGAGGACTGCAGAAACTAAGCAGGCTGCATAGAACTTGCAAAAGGCACCATAAAGCAGAAGCCCTACACCTATTATCCCCGCTTAATAAATTTGTGACCTTAGATTCATTGAGAATTAATGAGCCCTTTTCTCTCATCTGGAAAAGGAAAAAAAAAAGCACAAAGTGATACCGTTAAAAATGTTTAAAAACTGAAAAAAAATGATGGCAAGCAGGTTTTTTAAAACTTCAATATGCCAATATTTTATATTCGGCAGTCCAGAAACACGAGAGTAAAATTATTGACTACACACAATTTTAAATGTTTTATAGATAGCATGATTTTTCCCCTATTTTGGGGTAAATCTTTTATAAAGAATGTATGAAAACATATGAGAACAACACCTTTCAAACAACCTGCCAAATCAGAAAAAATATCTTTAAGAAAATATTTATAGAGTCTTGGAATTATGTTATGTGCACAGTTTTCCAATCAGGCAAAGAAAGTTTTTGGCCTACTGCAGTTTAAGATACAGTTAGAAGTGCTCTGATTTCTAGGTGCATGTAATCTAAAACTTAGATATAAAATGATACTTTTTCAGAGACTGAATGCTATGTGCGAATTTAAATACATGCTCTTAAGATCTGGAATTAGATATACATCATATCTCCCTAGATCCAACTTCAATTCCTTCATAAAACAAGCTCTCAAAGAACAAAAGACATGGGTAATTTAAGATTAGTCATGGATATTATCAATATGCAAGTCACCTAACTTCAAAATTGGGAATACAATAATATAGTCAAGGAGTCCTAGAAAAAAAATGCTTCTCTGTGTATAGTAGATGCCAAAATCCTGGTTCCAGAGTTTTCTTTTGAGTGGTGACAGGATTAGCACCAGCTGAGGCATAATACAAGTAGAGATAAACTCTAAGAATTAGCATCCACTCCAGGGCTACAGCCTTGAAGGTCAGAGCTGAAGACTAGTTCCAGGTGGAAAATGGACAGAAAAACCAAGACTCAGATGTAAATCCAACAAGAAATATGGGTTATATTGTATGTGAATCAGAGGTTGTACTAATTTGTAATTATATATCCATGATGGCATTCAGGGGTGCATTTTATTTCCAAGAACCAGGACAATAGGGTTGAGGCCAGCCAATTAAATCTCACTCATAGCCACAGTCTGGATATCAGGGATTCACAGAATCCATGTTCTTCCCTTGACATTAACTTTTTCATATGTGTCGTGCTACTGCCCATAAAGTTAATTAACCACATGGGTACCTCAAGTAGGAAATACATGCTATGAAAAAAAAATGACAGACAAGATATCAAAATAATATAATTCATCATGAATTTTCCTGACAGGGACCTTGGCACAAATAGACAATGAGTCAATTAATAAAGATGAAGTTTTGGGTTGTGTCATTCATAAAGGAGAAAAATAAGGGACATCTTATTTAGAATTATTATCTTAGAAATTCTGCAAATTGCTGTTTTGGGTTATTGAGTAGGAAAATATAAACAGAATAGCTGACACTTTCAACAAAATTTCCTATATTTTAATACATTTCATATTTTGATATGTAGTCATTGTGAGTAAATTTTAAAAATATGAACTTAAAAATAAGCATACTTTCAGAATCTATAGATATACACTGTTGTCATGTTGTTATAAATATGCATTTATGTATTAGATAAAATATTTAAATGGGATATTGATATAATTTAATTTGACCTTATCTCCACTGAATAAATTATGTCAATGCTACTACCTGCTAAACTTCCTTTGAGTCCTTTTTATATTATACTTTCCATTGCCATCCTTTATCACCTACCATTGAATATCTAGAAAACTACATTTTTAAACTGCTTTATCTGTATTTATGTGGTTTTTGTTGTTGTTTTTTCTTTTCAAGATAGTCTTTCTCTACATGTAGTCAGAGTCCTTCTGAAAAACAAAGTTTATTTATGTAAAAATATAAATCAGTCCATGTCACTGTCCTGCTGAAGCACTTCAATCCTAGCTTTCAAATTTATCTGGAAAGACCCCTGAGGAGGTAAACTGCTCTTTTTTTCTGTTCAGCCTCATCACAGGCACTACTTATGCCTCTCCCCATTTCTCCTGACCAACTCAATCTGTAATTTGTTTGAGTATGTCACTTCCGCTGAAGATTCTTCCATGTTGAAGCACATAGTTTAGGTTAGATTTAGCACCCATACTTGTCTGCCATGTTTGCTTTTGACCTTCCAGGCCAAGTGTAAACTTTCTTGAATAATAGAATGAAATGCATTTGGGAATAATGGAAATTTTTAAAATAGCAATAATAACAATAAAATAGCAATAATAGCAATAAAAATAAAATAATTGTAATAGTATGTATCTGCTCCTTGTGCACATATTATTTCTTCTTGGCATGTTCTTTTCCTCTGATATACTTGACTGACCCTTTATCCTCAAGTCTTCAACTTAAATGCCATTTTTTCAGAGCCCTTCCCTGGATCAGAAACCTAAAATCCATCACACAGTATTTTAAGAGAGTATCGCAGAGCATAGAGCATATCATTTGTAATATACATTTATTGCCTTGAATATTTGTTTCTTTTTATTTGTCCCACTATACAGTCCCTAAGAGCAGGAAGGTGATTCAGTTTATTTTCTCTCTGCTGTTCCTAGCAAAGTGCTGCACAGCATGAAACGGGTGCTCAGCAAACATCTGTTTAGTGAACGGCAGATAGTAAGAGTTTGTTTGTTTTTTATTTTGTTCTATTTGGCACTTGTTTTTATTTTATGTCTTGTCTTAGCAATAATAAATTTTTCTAACAGTATGACAATCCACAACTGTTTATACTGTTTCTGGTTTATGAAAGCAACAACTGGAAAAACATTGCTGGGGAAATATATTTTGATATCAATAGGATAAATGCAAAAATTTGGGATCTATTTAATTAGACATTGAAATCAAAGAAGCAACTTTTAAATTTCCTTTTTATAAGTAGAATACTGTTTGAGAATGAAATATATTTCTTATTTTCGAGACTGTGATATGACAGAACTCATGTGTCACTCAGGGTCGTTTTATCCTAATATCATAGACAAACTGATTCTGGGTTATTCCTTTGTTGTCACTGTGATTGTGAATTAAAAAACACAAGTGGACATTGAAGCTTTAAATCACCTGACCACTATTGGAAAACTGTAAATGTTCCTGCTTATTTGTGTAAAATAAAGATTACCTCAGACCTGTAGGCTAAATTTATTAGCATTTCAGTGAAAACCAGTATGCAAGGTGAGTAATGTCTCCTTCTAAGAGATTAGTAGATAAAACATATTCCTTGGATAATGATAAGTATATCATTTCTAAGGCCACCTTCAAGGAGAACAGTGCAAGAAAAAACAGTTATGTCTGGCAGTTAACAAATGAATAATTTACTTATAATAATTTGAGAATTGTAGTCACACAGAATTTTTTAAAGAACAGTAATGCCTATACACACGTGTCATGAGAAATAAGTTTTATAAAATCAGTTTTAATAATGTTCCTGCAGAAGTACAAATAGGATTCAACAGTAGAAATGAATTAAAAATGTTCATCTATTATTAATACTGAATGTATAAACCCTATTAAGAAAAGAGCAGAAATAGTATAAGACACTATCATACAGATATGGATATGTCAATAACTCTCAAATGATTGGTATATTCATCCATGCTTTATTAAAAATGCATGGCTATTTAATTCCTGACAAACTCAAATATGAACTCTGCATTCCAGAAAAGGAGATAAGCCATTTAATAATAGATTTTAGTTTATTTATTTAAATATAATTTGTCAGTGATACCTTTGTAGCAAAATACTTGTCACTGAAACTGGAAATTTGGCTAAGAATTTATGAAAAATGTATTGCTATTTCTTCTTAGAGGAATGTTTGCGTGATATGTATTTTAACATACTAGAGAGTAACAGAAAGCCAAAGCAGAGATATGGCCTGTGAAGTGCTATTGTGTAAATGGACACAGGCTTTGCTTTTGCACCACAGCAGCTTTCATTTGTAAAGGATCACTTTTCACATTTACTCAATTTTAAGGGATTTTAACCCTAAAATGTTGAGTTAATGTCCAGTTATGCTCACTGAATTATAAATGAGTTTACCTTATTTAGTCAATAGAGGGTGGAAATTAATGGGTGTGACTCTAGTGATCTAACTTCACGCAAAATTTGATATACAGAAACAGCAATAACAAAACAAGAGAAATTATTAAGTAAAATAATAAGCAAACACTGGGAAAGAGGTGAAGCAATAGGAAAACATTAGAATTTTCTGTGGTGAAACCACACTATGTACTTATAAGATTTTCCTTCATTTAAAAGATAATTTGGGCAGCTTCTTCTCCCCCATTACATGGAGATTTGTGTAGTAATTTATTGCTACTGCACAGAATATTTGGCCAAATATTTAGTGTTTTTTCTTTATATTACTGTCCTTAAATTTATTATATAAGAATAAAATGATTTTAATTATTTAAAGCCATACAGTATATTATAAATTACTAAGCTATTTTCCTATCTTGGAATATTGCTTAAATATCAATTATTATCATTATTATTTTTATTTTTGAGATAGGGTCTTGCTCTGCCACCCAGGCTGGAGTATAGTGGCATGATCAGGGCTCACTGCAGCATCAACCTCATAGACTCAAGTGATCCTCCCACTTTAGCCCTCAGAGTAGCTAGGACTACAGGTGTGCACCACACCCAGCTACTTTTAAAATTATTTGTACAGACAAATATTTTTAAATACTTACTAAAATCCTATTATATTTTGCGCTTTTTAAAGTACTAGACATACAATTGTGATACCCATAAATATGAGCCTTATTTTGCTAGAGCTTACACTGTAAGAAGTTAAAGAAATTAAACACATGTCAAACAAAAATAATAACAAACTGTTGCAATTTATCTAAGGAAAATATAAATAATATGAAAATTACAACAGGGATACCAAATTTGGATCGAGGTTCTTGGAATGCATGATTGAGAAATTTGTAATAATGTGAGATCTGAAGGATAAATAGAAAGTTATCAGCAAAGAGTCAGTGAAAGACATTGCAGTTTGAAGAAGCATCATATGTTTTCATCTCAGAAATAAGAAAAAAGTTTAGTGGATTCAATGACCTGAAAGTAAGCTAACATGGATGGAAATGAATGAGTGAGGAAAGACTGATGCAGGAAGAGACTACAAAGTTTCCAGATCATGACAGAACTTGTAGGTGAAATGTGGAAATTCTTATTTTGTACTAAGATCAAATAATTTTAAGAAGGAAAATAATTTGAATTTACTTCCTTCCACTTTGTGAGTATAACTTAACTTCAGGAGAATAGAATAATAGGTGGTGTATTAAACAGTGAAGAGACAAATAGGAGGCATTAAAGGCAAGATATAATTGTAGATTAAATTAGAGAACTCACAATTGCAATGGAGAAACTTGGCTGAATTTGAGATACATTTTAATGTTAAATCAATATAACTTGGTAATTCACAGGTGCTTCATGAAGAGAGAAGAGCCAAAGGAGCCTGTACTTTATTTTCAACAATGGCTGGATGATATCACCACATATTTATATTGGGAAGTTGAAATAAGAGAAAATTGATAAGAAAAATCATACATTGCATTTGTGATATATTTTGTCTCAGTTCCATTGATACATCCATGTGGAAAAATACCTAATATTTGATTGGAAACAGGACTAGAGCTCAGAAGAGTTTTGGACTCAATGTATATTATTAAGCGGTGGTCAGAGTTTGTGTGTATTTTAACATATGGGAAAGATACCATAACTTACAGATGAGAGAGAGAAAGAGAGAGGAGAAAGAGAGAGAGAAAGAGAGAGCCTAAAGAGGGGATTGGCAAACTACAACTTGCTGGCCAAATCTGCGTGCTGTCTGCTTTTGTAAATGCAGTTTTATTGGAACACAGCCATGCCATTAACTTCTATAATATATACCGCTATTTTTATGTTATAAAGAGCAAATTGAGTAGTTTCATCAGAAACCATATGGCCTGCAAACCCTAAAATATTTACTATCTGGACTGTTTAATTTTACTGAGCCTAAAATAAATACTTGAAGAATTTTGATACTGAATGTTTAGGTAGAGGAATATTAGACTAAAAGATAGGATAGAAGAGGAGAGGGAGAAAGAGAAAGACAAAAAGAGGAAGAGAGGGAGCAGCTGCCTGACTTAAGACACACAGGACAGGCTTGCTGGGGAGGACACTGGCAATCCCCCATCACTCCTGGGTGTTGGGAATGTTGACTTTGTTCCAACCCAGCTTTCCTTCACGAAGGTGTGGCTGTCATATGGGGCCAGAAGGCGGTCCGGGGGAAACTGAGGGTAGCTGGCTGAGGCTCACCTCAAAGTTCTCCAAAGGCCCCTGGACTAACTTTAGTCCCTGATTGCCCATTAGGGTGTCGGTACTAGGACCTCCATCCAGTCTTTCCTATTGTTCTTCCTTTCTTATTTTCATGGCTATCATAGTTCCTATCTCTTCTTTATATACAATGTTAAATGTATATAATGTTATTGTAAACTACAGAAATATTACTGGGTAGAATGAGCATTTGGCTTAGTCATCAGGAGTGTAAATGAGAACAATGTGGTGTCTGTCTATTCTTAGAATCAAGGAGAATATAACAATTGAGTTTTCTTTCCCCTGTTGGAGGAACCCACATGCATAGGGCAAGAGGCTTTTTTCCCTAGGCACCTTCCCCTCCCCTGCACTTAAGTTGTCCTTCTAGGAGGCACATTGTTGGGCTAGATCCCCAGCTCCAGGGACTCCCTTCCTCTCCCTTGGTTGAGGAGGACCTGGTCCCACAGCTTTGCCTGCTTATGAAAGGGAAGCAACCAAAGGACTGCCCTGCTGGTTACTGGCTGCAATTTGGTGAGGGCCGCCTGGGACTAATTTAATCGGTTCATACACCCTCCTGAGACACCTTTTTCCCAAGCTTCAGTTTGAGGCCCTAGAAAGGAAAACTAGATCTGAGGGATACAAAGGCAAAAGACAGCATAAGTCTAGGGGCACAGCACAGGTGAGCATGACTAATTCCTGCTGATTAGGCTCTTCTGCTTCATGGAAGGAGGTCATGCTCACATTCATGGCTTAGATACGGTCTAGAGAACTTAAAGGTTATTGACAGTGGAAGGCTTAGGCACAGCTCAGGTGAGTGTGAATATTTCTGCCAGCTACGGCTTCCTGCTTCATGGGTCAAGGTCACATGTGCACCCATGGTTGCCACCTGCACAGGTCACCAGGACTCAGGAATATAAGGTTGGAAGAAAAAAAGGGATGCCTTTTTTCTCTTCCTCATGTACCCCAGGTATTAGCTGGAAAGATAAAATAACAAAAGGATGCCTTTCTCCTTCTTTCCAGGTGGGTAACCAACCATCTTCAACCTGACTCCTCTCGAGTGCATCCTGAATCACTGGGACCCCTTTGACCCTCAGGCTAGGAAGAGAGAGGAAGAAAACTTTTTCATCCTCTGTCCTCTTTTCCAGATGTGTAACCAACACTCTTCAGCCTGCACCCCTCTAGAGTGTATCCTGAATCACTGTGACTACTTTGACTCTCAGACCCTGAAGAAAAAGTGCCTCATATTCCTTTGCACAATGGTGTGGCTGAATTATGTTATGCAGGAAGGAGAAGCTTAACCTCAGGAAGGAAGCATTTTTTTAATAATATTCTGTAGCTGGACCTTTTCTGGAAATGTGAGGGCAAGTGGCCTAAGGCCTCATTTGTGCAAGCCTTCTTTGTCTTGCAGGATAGTCCAGATCTTTGCCAATATTGTAGGATTGATTCAGCCCTCCTAGCATCCACCTCAGGAAAGGCTGCAAGTGGCAATCTCAGGGAACTAGGGAAAAAAACGCCAGAGATCCCTCCAGTTAAGGAATCAACTGCCTCTACACCTCTCTATCCAGGTTGTCTTCCAAGTTTACCTCATCCTAAAAAACATATTTTAGGCAGGTCCCAGTGTCACTCCTGCCCCTACAACAGATGCCTGGTGAATAGGGCCCCATTAAGGTCCAAGTCCCCTTTTCTCTACAGTTCTTAAGGAAAATTAAGGGGGATCTTGGCAAGTTTGCAGACGATCCTGACAGGTGTATATAGAGGCTTTCCTGAATTTAACCCAGGTATTTGAACTCTCCTGGAATGATGTCATGTTTCTTGTGAATCAAACCCTGATTACTGCTGAAAGGCCACTCTAAAAACAGCAGATAATTTTGGGGATGACTTTTTGTATCTCATAAAGGGCCAAGGAAGGGGATGAAAGTTATGTGACTGGAAGAATAGCAGTACCATTGGTGGATCCTAAATGAGACCCCAATGATGAAATGGGAGAATGGAGGAAGAAACACCTTCAGGTATGCATACTGGAGGTCTTATGAAGGACTAGATTTAAGCCTTTCAATTACCCAAGCCATCCATGATAGGCCAGGGATTAGGTCAGAATCCCATTGTCTTCCTGGAAAGGCTAAGAGGGGCCTTGGTAAAGCCTACCTCTCTATCTGCTGATTCAGTCAAGGGACAGCTAATCCTAAAAGATAAGTTTATCACACAGACAGCCCCTGATATCAAGGGAAGCTACAGAAACAGGTTATAGAACCAAATAGTATGTTAGAGAATTTCCTGAAAGTAGCCACCTTGGTCTTTAATATAGGAACCAGGAGGAAGACCAAAAAAGAGAAAGAAGATACAAGGAAAAGGCAGAGGCTCTAATAACTTCCCTGCAGGCTCACAAACCTCAGAGTCTCTGAGACGCGTTTTTAGCTACTACAAATGTAGCAAGCCAGAGCACTTTATGAAGGACTGTCTGAACAGCGGGAGGAAGCTACTTTGACCCTGTCCAATTTGCAATGGGGGCCACTGGAGGGTGTACTGTACCCAGAAACACAGGTCACTGGGTCTAGAGCCAGTCCCTCAAATGGTCCAGCAGGATTGATGGGTCATGGGGCTCCTCTCCCCAGCTCCAGTGGTCCAGACTACCATTAACATCCAGGAGCCCCAGGTGATTCTGGAACTCAAAGAGAGGAAGGTAGACCTCCTCCTGGACACCGGATCAGGCCATTCAGCTCTCCTCTCCAATCCAGGCTTTCTCTCCTCTCTTAGCATGACCATGACGGGAGTCTTAGGAAAAACTTTAACCTGATATTTTCCCCAACCTCTTAGTTGTAGCTGGGGAGACCTCTTGTTTACTCCTGCATTTACCAAGTCCTCCATGCCCATGCCACTATCTGGAAAGAGAGGGACTTCTTCACAGCCAGTGGGTCTTCCATTAATATCATTGGGAAATCAACAAAATATTATCCTAATTCTTCCTTCCATGGGAAGTGTCATTAACACATTGTTAAGACCACATAAAATAGCTGAGGAAAATAAATTGGCAGACCAAGCAGCTAAGTCTGTAAGGAGAGGGCCCCAGACTTCTGAACCAGTAGAGCCCCCTCAGATCTCGGAGGGCTTCATAAAAGAAATAAAACTTCAGCATTCTTCTGTGGAGATAAATGGGCTACTTCTTGGGGATATACCCTTCAGTCCTCAGGATGACTGCAATCAGGGGATGGCAAACTTCATTTACCAGCTTCCAGCCAATGGAAAGTTCTTAAAATCCTCCACCATGCCTTTCACCTAGGTAAGGATAAAACCTATCCTATGGCTGAAAGGTTGTTCTCAGGCAAAAATTTGCTAAAAATGGTCAAACAGGACATTAATGCTTATAAGACTTGCCTGAAAAATAATCCCCTCAATCGATGGCTTCTTTTCCCCCAGAACACAAAAAATGGGGGGTTATCTAGGGAAGTCTGGCAAATGGATTTCACCCATATGCCAACCCAAGGGGCATCCTGTACCTCCTAGTATGGGTAGATACCGTCACTAACTGGGTAGAAGCAATCTCATGCTAGACAGAGAAAGCCTCTGAGGTGATAAAAGTACTAATTATTGAGATAATTCTTCACTTTCAACTTCCTAAGTGCTCTCATAGTGATCATAGTGATCATAGTGATAATGGTGCCTCGTTCAAGGCAGCTGTCCCCCAGGGTTTCTTAAGGGCACTAGGCATACAATACCATCTTCATTGTGCTCGGAGACCACAATCCTCAGGGAAAGTTAAAAAAAAAAAAAAAAAAAAAAAGACAAATGCTATTATCAAAAAGCACCTTAGAAAACTGGCTCAAGAGACTAATCTCTCCCAGATTACTCTTCTCCTTATAGCCCTATATGTGTTAGCAACACCCCATGAAGCTGGGTTTAAGTCCCTTTGAAATGATGTGTGGATAGCCTTTTCTCACCAATGATTTCTTGCTAGACCAAGAAATTTCTGATTTAAACATATAATTTCTTTGGCCTGTTTCCAACATGAGCTGAAACAAATGTTGGATTCTCAATCCCATGAACTTTGTCCCTCTATTCAACCCAGCAGACTTAGTACTAGTAATGACACTTCCTTCACTTTCTTTTTCTCTAGGCTAGGAATAGGAGAGACTTTACACTCTATTTCTTCCTACTCCTATGGCAGTGAAGGTCACTGGAATAAATTGTTGGATTCATTATACCTGAGTTAAGGCCTGGGGAACTGACAAAATTTGTTCCATTAACCCATGAGAGCACCTGAAGTATAGGCATGAAAAAATCAGGGACACCAAACTAAAAATTAAAAAAGATAAGTACTAATAATTAACCCTCCACAGATATCCTATGCTTACTATTCTCACCTTTGTTCTGTTCCTCATCATAAGGCATCTTTGTCAAGGACCCCTTCCCAAGGTATTAAATACTCACCTAAACATCTATTTTGCCTGCATCCAAGATTAAATTTCTTCCACCAGAGTGAAACAGCTGTAGCCCATTTCAAACTTTAACCTCCTTGTAAAATTCATTTCTTCTTGCCTAGAAACCATCAAAGTTCAAGCAATCATGCAACTGGAGCCTTGAATGATTGGCTCCCTTTTTACCCGGGACCCTTAGATATGCCTCTGAGAAAGATCTAACTGCCATTTATCCCCAAACAATACCCCCTGTCAGCATGAAGCAGTAAAGAGTGGTCATCAGCCCTATCCTAACAGCAGTTAGATGTAACACCTCAGAGGTGGGGGTTGATGGCAGCAGACACTCCAGATGGCCTGCCATTGCTATCATGCTGGCTGCATCAGGAAGGTGTGGCTGGGGCTGCATGCTCCATGGAGTTGGTGGGGGCTGGGAACAAGTGGAAGCCCCATCCCTCTGAGTTGGAGCAGGAGCTCCCTGAGTGCCATGGCAGCCATCCAAATTTAGCTGCAAACCTGTGCCTCCAGGTCTACGGAGTGGGCAGGAGCACTGCCCTCCTGGGCAGGACTGCAGCCACCCAAGTTGTGGCTGCAGATTCCAGGTTCCCTGTGCTCTTGTGGGGCCAGAAGCAGACAGAAGCCCCGCCTTCCCAGGCACAGCTGCAGCCACCCAAGCCATAGCTGCAGACCCACGACTCCCACTCCATGGAGTAGGCAGGAACCCCAACCCACCCCAGGTGCAGTTGCAGCTGCCCAAACCTTGGCTTCAGAATCAGGCATTCCTGCACTCTTGGGTGCCTGGGAAGGCCCCCCTGCCCTCACAAGCTCACAAGTGCCTCATCCTGCTGACTGGCTTCTCCCTGCTTTTGGAGTCTACTTTGATCTCAGAGCAAAGTCAGGGCTGAGCCTGGGGGCCATGAATGGCAGCAGGAGGCAGAGAGATTCCTGGATGGAAGACAGAGTGTCCCCAGTGAGGCCACACCTTCAGACCAGGGAGGGCCTGAAGGCTGGGGTCTAGGCTGCCAGTCTGATGGACCAGAGTGGGAATGTGTGGTGCATTTTCTGGGCCCACCCATGGCCACCCATGGACCAATTGGCACACACTTTCTTCTCTCTAAGGCTCATAAAATCCCCAGGCTCAGCCAGAGCTGAGCAGATGGTGGTACGACCAAGGACAGAGAGAAGCTACCCTCTCCAGAGCCTCCTCTCTGCTGAAGGCTACAGACTTTTGAACAACCTGCCTGGAGAGAGGAACCACCCTTTCCAGGGCCTCCTCTCTGCTGAGAGCTGAACACTCACTGGGATGACCTACCATCTGAACACTCACTGGGATGACCTACCATCAGAGAAGAGCCACCCACTCCAGACCTCCTCTCTGCTGAGATCTTAACACTCAATGGGATGGCCTGCCTACAGAGAGGATCTACTCATTGCAGATCTCCTCTGAGCTGTTCTAACACTCAGAAAAGGTCCTCTTCATCTTGCTCACCCTCCACTTGTCTGTGTACCTTATTCTCACACAAGACAAGAATTTGGACAAAGTTGCCATCAGCTACAGAGGTTTCCAGCCAGATAAGTGACACCCAAAAGATACCATGACAAGAGGATATGTACAGTAGAATATCATTCATATAAGACCTGAAAATACTGGAGGCCCAGCACAGTGGCTCATGCCTGTAAACCCAGCACTTTGGGAGGCTGAGTTTGGTTAATCTCTTGATGTCACGAATTCGAGACCAGCCTGGCCAACATGGTAAAACCCCATCTCTGCTAAAAATACAAAAATTAGCCTGGTGTGCTGGTGGGTGCCTGTAAACCCAGCTACTTGGGAAGCTGAGGAAGGAAAATCACTTGAACCCAGGAGGCAGAAGTTGCAGTGAGCCAAGAATGTGCCTTTGCACTCCAGCCTGAGTGACAGAGTGAGACTCCAACTGAAAAAAAGAAAAAAAAGAAAAGAAAACCAGTCTGGGTGTGGGAGCTCACACCTGTAATCCCAGCACTTTGGGAGGCAAAGGTGGGCAGATCACGAGGTCAGGAGATCAAGACCATCCTGGCTAACATGGTGAAACCCCGTCTCTACTAAAAATGAAAAAGTTAGCCAGGCATGGTGGCAGGTGCCTGTAGTCCCAGCTACTTGGGAGGCTGAGGCAAGAGAATGGTGTGAACCTGGGAGGCGGAGCTTGCAGTGAGCTGAGATCATACCACTGCACACCAGCCTGAGCAACAGAGTGAGACTCCGTCAAAAAAAAGAAAAGAAAAAGCAAAAAGAAAATACTGGAAATAAGACTCTACATTGTTTTGGGAACATAACAATGACATAAAACCTGCCTGAGACTGAAGCACGCAGTATAAGAGAGTTTGACTTTGTTTTTTAAAATATCTGACCTTTGAAAAATAAAAATTATACAAGAATCAGAAGACCAGCAAATAGCAAAATAGGCAAAGGACTTGAACAGACACTTTATAAAATAAATATCCGCATGGCCAAGAAACATAGGAACAGGCATTAGGCAACATCACAGGGTCAGCAGGGAAATGAAAATGTTTTGAAATACAGGGGATGTGGTGTGCAGCCTGCAATAAGCTTCCTGGTTTCTAGACTTGCCTCCCCTCCCTCAGGCTCACTTCTTTCTTCCCATGCTTGGATTCCCCTAAGGTGAGGTCTCAGGGGAGGGGGTCCTATGTGGGTACACTGAAGCCTGGTCTGATCAGGTGGAGGTGGACAGTGAAACTTGAAGAGGCTGAGGCAGCTTGCAGAGGGGTCCCACAAAGAAGCCTCATGTGCTCTAAGTTACATCACTTACTGGAACCCATAGGCTGATCTGGCTGTGGTCTGAGTGCCCTCCAGGGCACCAAGGATATCCCCCATAACTCAGAAAAGAATTCCGTCTCCTCCAGGGTGGGGAGATCAGCAGCAGCCTGACTCCCAAAGGAGTCCTGCTTCCATGTAAGCACCTGGTCCTACCAAAAGGACTGTCCTGCACTGAGATCACACCAACCCAGGATCTGCTGACGCATCTACCTGCACCCACAACTGAAGCCGGTTCCACATATGGCCCAAGACAACTACTTCCACAAACACACCAGGATTTCCAAAGGAGAAGCAGGATTTCCAAAAGTGGGGAAGTAAAGGGAACCAAGTCTTGTTTAGCAAAGTGTTGGAGGGATGAGGGCAGGGGCTTAGAGGATGAGCCAGGAGAACCCCAGGAAACCTGAGGAATATTGGAAGATGGAGCAGAACTGCAGAACTTATGCACTTTTCACATGAGTTCCTACAAATTGATAAGCAGAAGATATAAAATCCAACAGAAAATTGTATAAAAATGATATATTAGAAATTAACAGAAAAAGATTATAATAGTGGCCAATAAATCCACAAAAAGATACTGAACTTTATTAGTAGGAGGAAACTCAAATTTGAAAAACAATAAGATAACATTTTTATCCAAGAGACTGGAAAAAATTATAGCGTCCCAACATTTATTGCTGGGTATATACCCAAAGGGATATAAATCAATTATAAAGACACATGCATGGGTATGTTCATTGCAGCACTATTCACAATGGCAAAGACATGGAATCAACTGAAATACCCATCAATGTATACAGCATGAAATACTACACAGACATGACAAAAACAAGATCACATCTTTTGCAAGAACACAGATGGAGCTGGAGGCCATTATCCTTAACAAACTAACACGGAAACAGAAAACCAATTACCACAATGCTGTCACTTATAAGTGGGAGCTAAACGGTGAACACACATGGACACACAGAGGGGAACAACACATGCTGGATCCTAATTTAACATAAAAGATAAATTAATGTAACTTAACTGTTAAATTAAGAGTAAATAAATAAAATAAAATATGGCCATACCAACTGGTGTAGGAATCTCACTTTGAGAATTTATTTCATAAAGATTTTTGCAAAAAAGGCCGGGTGCGGTGGTTCACACCTATAATCCCAGCACTTTAGGAGGCCAAGGTGGGCAGATGGCTTGAGCTCACGAGTTCAAGACCAGCCTTCACAACATGATGAAACCCCAGTTGGCTGGGTGTGTTGACTCATTCCTGTAATTCCAGCACTTTAGGAGGCCAAGGTGGGCAGATAACTTGAGATCAGGAGTTTAAGACTAGCCTGGCCAACATGGTGAAGCTCCATCTCTACTAAAAATACAAAATTAGCCAGGCGTGGTGGCACAGGACTGTGGTCCCAGCTACTTGGGAGACTGAGGCATGAGAATAGCTTCAACCAGGGGAGGAGAGGTTTCAGTGAGCTGAAGCCACTGCACTCCAGCCTGGGTGAAAGAGTGAGACTCTGTTTCAAAATAAATACTTACATACATACATACATACATACACCAAGAGAAATTACCAAGGGTTCTTTGTGCCTGCCTGTAGTCCCAGCTACTTAGCAGGCCGATGTGGGAGGATCACCTGAGCTCAGGCAGTACAGGCTGCAGTGAGCTATGATTCCACCACTGCACTCCAGCCTGGATGACTGAATGAGACCCTGTCTTACTCTATGTACAAATGTTTAATTAAGCATTTTGGTGGTAGAAACATCCTGGAAGCACGCTATCAGCAGACCATCACTTGCACAACTTAAAGCCTGTGCATCTTTCAGACAGATATACAGTAAGAAGATAGTGGCACATGTGTGTAGGATGACTGAGAGGGTGCTTTCTGGCTTATGGATGACAGAT
This sequence comes from Pan paniscus, assembly GCF_029289425.2. Lineage (NCBI taxonomy): Eukaryota > Metazoa > Chordata > Mammalia > Primates > Hominidae > Pan > Pan paniscus. The sequence continues at coordinate 58,650,525 of NC_073263.2, read as the reverse complement.
CCCTATGGCAAGGCAAGAAGCAGCTATCACTGCACAGTGCGCATTGTGATCCATGCCATGTTTCAATACGAAGTCGCCTGTGCCTAGTATGGAGAGGCATGGGCTCCACAGAGGTGCTGGTCCGACCACACCTGCATTACCTGCCTGGACACTATAGTCACTTCAGCATGACCCCTGGCAGATGGCAGGCCAGGTGTTTGTAAAGTCAAGCCACAAACGATGCTCTTTGTGTGCCTGGGTGAAAGAGTGAGAGTCTGTTTCAAAATAAATAAATAAATAAATAAATGAATAAATAAACCCGGAGGAATTACCAAGGGGTCTTGGTGCCTGCCTGCAGTCTGAGCTACTTGGCAACCTGATGTTGGAGGATCACCTGAGCTGAGGAGGTGCAGGCTGCAGTGAGCTGTGATTGCACCACTGCACTCCAGCCTGGATGACTGAATGAGACCCTGTCTTACTCCACGTACACATGTTTAGTGAAGCATTCCGGTGGTAGAAATGTCCTGGAAGTAGCGTATCAGCAGACCACCACCTGCGGAATGTAAAACCTGTACCTCTTTCCAGACAGATATACAGCAGGAAGAGAGTGGCACATGTGCGTGGGATGACTGCAAGGGGGCTTTCTGGCTTATGGATGACAGACCCCAATGGCAAGCCAAGAAGCAGCTCCCACTGCACAGTGCTCATTGTGATCCATGCCATGCTTCAATACGAAGTCGCCTGTTCCTAGTTTGGAGACGCACGGACTCCACAGAGGCTTTACTCCTGACCACACCTGTGTTGCCTGCCTGGACCTTATAGTCACTTCAGCAGGACCCCTGGCACATGGCACGCCAGGTGTTTGTAAAAGCGAGCCACAAACGATGCTCTTAATGTATACGTTTGTTGGTGTAGACTTGTGTGACTATGGGGAGAGATGCGATATGAATGGAGAACAGAGACTGGAGCCATTTTGCTACCTTCGTTTCTGCTTTTACTAAGCACATTTTATATTTGCGATTTGTGAAAGTTTAGTGAAAGAACTGTTGTATAAAATAAGTCCGAAGAGAAAGGTTTATTTAGAAGGATTGAATACACAAGAGAAAAATCTTTGATGTAAAAAGTTATCTGTATTTTATTTGGACGTTTACAAAGGAGTGAAATCCAGCCAATAGGAGCCTACTTAATAAAATACAAAATACAAAAATTCATAATACAACATTTATCAAACTCTGAAAAGATGGGAACTAACTCAGCTTAAACATCTATGAGAAACTTAGAGCAAACATCTTGGTTAATGGTGAAACATTTAAAATATTCCCATTAAAGCCAGGAGGAAGCCAAGGACACTGCCGTCAAACTACTGATTCCTAATTTAGCGGTTCCAGTGAGTCATGCACTCTCCTTGTTTCCGTTAACCTCCCCCCCACCAGGACACCTTTTGTCTGATACATCAAATGTCCTTTGATCCACTGTTTCCTCAATCTGTTTGAAATTTTACCTTCTATTCCAATTCATTTAGTGGTTCCCAAAGGGTACCCACGTTGAGACTTAAAAATGTGTCAGTCTAGAGTTTTATCGCTCTTATATTCAGCCAGCCTATCGTCTCCAGGCACTAGACAAGAACTTTAGTAACTTCTAGCTCCTTCTGAATTTTCGCATGCCCCACATTTCTATATGAGTGTCTTCTGGAATTTTAATTCTTGGTCATCAATCCTTTTCCAGAATCGTACTCCTCTGGACTTAAGAATACAGTTTCCTAATTTCCATGCTTACTGATCCTTGTTGCATCCCACTTCCTCCCGGTTGTCTGGCTTGGCTCTTTCTTGGCTGAGAAACGTGGCATGTACTTTCACTGTACATGACAGTTCCATTCCAATCGCCTTGTACAGAAAGGGGGTTTGGCAGCTTGCATATTGTAAGTTGCGTACTCTAAGTTCAGGGGAAGCTCAGGCTTCAGGTCCAGTCGGGGGAGGAGTGGAGCAGAAGTGGGGCTGGGGGGAACGTCCAGGTGGAAGAAAGGGAGGCTGGGAACAACGTGGGTGGCGGATAGTGGTCAATATGCAATGTCGGTGAGGAACACTGGGACCCCTTGCACATAGGTGCCGTGGGGGGTTTGAATGACTTGTAAAACAGCTGAGTCACCCAGAGCCCTAAACCCGATGCAGGGATAGAGGGTCAACGCGGGTTGCCAGTCAACAGCCTGAGGCCCAGGAGCAGTGGGCGGCTCCTGAAACCCCAGCTCAGGATGCGCCACGTCGGGGCCAGGGCCTTCCTGCACAGTTCCAGGCAGAGGACCTGTTTCAGAAAGAGAGAAGGCTGCGGTCTCCGTGATTTCCGGTTCCCCCTGGTGGCCTGGCTCTCCATGGTGGTCCAGTGGGATGTGCACGTCCGGTCCCATCACGCCTTCTGCCCCCTGTCTCTGGCCAGCGTCCCCGCGGGGCCCAGCCCTTCTGCCACGGCCTCGCCCTGGCCGCCGGCTTCCTCCCCGGCACCGGCCTCTCTCTGCAGGACGGGGTGACTCTGGGCGAGCTGGGAGCTGCCATCTGGAGGGTTTCACGTAAGCGATGGGTTTTGCGGGTTGGGCTGGCTGTGCGGGCCCATCTGCTTCCACGGAGTCTTCAGGGTCCGCAACACAGCAGCCTGGCTCTGGAGGAGGCCCACCTGAGGCTAAAAGAGAAGCAGAGCGTGAGCAGAGAGAGATAGAAGGAATTTTACCCATCAAGCAGTTATAGGATACTTTTAAAAATAAATACTCAGAGAAAAGAGGGATTTTTGAAGTTAAAATTGTCAGAGAAGAAACAAAACTCTCCATGGAAATTGGAGAATGAAGTTGAGAAGATCTCCCACAGAACAAAGCAAAAACCTAAAAGGATGGAAAGAAGGATGAAATATAAGAGAATTAGAGGTATGTTGTGGCTGAGACATTTCACCACAAAATTTCAGAGTGCTGAGGAAAAAGAGAAGATTCTAAAAGATTGTAGGGAGCGGGAGACAGAGAAAGGAAAAGTCACATGGAAAGGGCTAGGATTCCACATGTCTCAAAAATCAGACATCTCAAAAGCAGCAGTTCAGTCTAGAACATAACAGAAAATGTCTTCGAAATTTCAAGGGAAATGAATTTCCCACCTAAAATGTCCTGTCCAACCAAAGTTTCACTAAAGAATCTGGGAGGGGAGAATGAAGATGTTTCAGACCAGCAAGATGTTAAAGAATTTGCTTTCAGTGGATGCTTTATTGTTCTGCATCTGTCAAACTAGACAAGATTAAAAGATTTAGGACACTCAGCGTAGGAAGGGAAATGTTTTGGAGAACAACGTGGCAACAGCCGTAAAATTCCAACTCCTCCGGGAAAGAACAAGGTGGAAGTACCGGTTTATCATAGATCAAGACGTAGCGTGAGGACTCGCTCTGCTACGGACAAACAGTAATACAAAACGAAACAGAAGGAAACAGCGACAACAACAGCAAATCTCAGATTTGGGAAATGGGATTACAGTTCGAAAGAGGGAAGGGAATTTGCCAGAGGATGTGGAACCTGGGAGCTGACTTCCAACAACCAGCCCAGGTTGAGGCAGGCTAGGAGAAGGTGAAACAGAGAATGCTCGATTGAGTTTGAATTCAAACAATTGGGGAAGAATTGGGGAACAAACGAAATTAAAAAGAGAGTGGCAGGCGTTTGATGTACCTTGATTAGGGGCCATGGAGCGAAGTCGCTTCGAAGGCCTTGGTTCCTCCATGAGCAATCGGCGGGAGGGGCTGGGGAGAAAAACAAGAGAGCAAGAACGGATTTAGGAAGACAGAGGTGACAAGGCAGGGGGATGGCCGTGGCCTTTCTAGGGGAATGAGGATTCTGTCCCCAGCTGCACCCACCCAAGATCTGTCCACCCCTCCGGGACTCCCAGACACACACCTGATCTTCCCACAGCTGGCTCCGGAGATCTGAAAATTAGGAGACTCTTCGACGAAGAGAGGCCCGAGGAGTCGGAGGTGTCCACAGGTTCACCGCTGTAGCTCTGAGGTAGTCCACCCGCAGCCAGGGAGTCTGGAGGGAGCACGCAGCAGGTTCTGGCTCCGAGCCCAGCAGAAAGCCGACTGCTGGAGGCCGAGCGCGGTCCCTCTTATACGGCAGCAAGGCAGTCGCGTAAGGGACAGGCGTCGTCAGAGGGGGGCCGGCTGGGGCGGGCCTGGCTGGGCTTGCGAGGCGCATTGGGCCAGTCCCCTGCCAGTCAAATGGGGCCCTTCTGAGATGCCGCCATTTCTAGACGCCCGTGGTTGATTGATTAATCTAATCATCGAGGGACAAAATGCATAATGGCCTTTGAGTGTCAGCACAATGGGGTGTGGTGCCCGGAAAGCGGCTGATAGGAAGATGCGATTAGCTTAGATCTGAGCACGGTGAAGGAAAGCATCCAAAGGGGGGATATCTGGGCTGAAATCTGGAACATAAAATTTGAAATTAGTCAACCTGAACCGGGTTGGGAGAGGCAGGGAGAAAGGAAAGGGAGTGAAGAGGGTGTGCTGAGGCCCGGACTGGAAGGGAGCCCGGCACATTCTGGCAATGGACCGGAGGCCAAGTCCAGGCCCAGAGGTGGTGCGAGGTGGAGGCAGGGTCCGCGCAGGAGCTGGTCTTGTTCCAAGGCAGCGGAAAACCGTGGAACGGTGTCCGGCAGCGGGTTAACATTTCAGAAACGACCAGCCTGGCTGTGAAGGAGCGCCAACCCAGGGTCCGCAGAATTAAGTCAGGAGAGGCAAGAAGGCTATTGCAGCCCTCGGGGTTGGGCGCAGGGTGCTGTTAGACTGAGACTGAGGGAGGTAGAGGAGGAGAAAGTTCCCTGGTGGGAGAGAAATTTCCCAGAGAAAGCCAGACCCAGTGTGGACAGCCCTTGAGGAAGAGACTGCGGCCTTGGTAGCCCGCCCGTTCATTCAGGCAGAGGTGGACCGAGAACCTGCTCTGAATGGGAAGTTGCGGAGCTTGGCTTGCGCACATCTGGCTGAAGGGGCTTTTGAACTGCCAAGTGAGGTTGTCAGGTGGCCTTTTGTAAAAAGAGTCGAGCTCAGCGCGATGGCGACGGGGCTGGAGATGCGTGTGAGACCCACACCACTGGCTTTTATTGCTGTGGCCGCACACACGGGTGGAGGAAGACAGCGGGAAACACAGCAGGACACTGGAGGGGAATCCCGCAGTGGGTTATTTGGTTGGTTTGCATCCTTGTTTTTTTTTTTTTTTTTTTACAGAGACGGGTTGTCGCTCTGTAGCCCAGGCTGGAGTGCAGCGGTGCCATCTCGGCTCGCTGCGGCTACTTGGGGGGCTGAGATAGGAGAATCAGTTCAAGTGATTCTCCTGTCTCGGCCTCCGGAGTAGCTGGACTACAGGTGAGCGCCACCACATCGGGACAATTTTCGGATTTTTTGGAGAGACGAGGTTTCGCTATGTGCCCAGGCTTGTTTGGAAGGCCTGAGCTCAAGCCGTCCTTCCCGCTCAACCTCCCGAGTAGCTGGGACCCCAGGCGCAAGCCACCATGCCGGGCCAATTATTTTTTTGGGTTGTATTTGTTGTTGAAGTGAGGTTTTGCTATGTTTTCACCTCACATACCTTTTCTGTCCCAAGACCCCATCCAGGGTACCACCTTACAATTCGTCACGGTTCCCCTTGGCTGCGACGGTTTCTCACACTTGCCTTGTTTTTGATGACCTTGACACTTGGAATACTGATCAGATATATTGTGGGATGTCCCCTCCTGAAGTTCGTGTGATGTATTCCTTGTGATCTGACTGGAATTATATGTTTTTGTAAGGAAGATTGCAGCGGGAAAGCGCCATTCCCATCCCATCCTGTCTACAGTACACACCATCAAGCCGGCTTATCACTGCTGCTATTAGTCCTGGTCACCTGGCTGGGGCAGTGTTGATTAGGTTTCTCCACCATCAAGTGATTTTCCCACCTCTTTCTCTACTGTACTTTTTGGAAGTCGCTACCTGGGGCCTATACTTAAATAAAAGGGAAGTTTTGCTTTATCTCCGTGCGGGGGAAGAGCTACCGAAATTCTGTGGAGTTCTCCTGTGTGGAGGATTTTCCCATTCTCCCCCACATGGTTGTTGATTTAGTCACTTATTTATATCCGTATGGACTCATGGACACCTATTGTATGCTTTGGTTTACACTCCAATACTTCAGGGGATGAATTATTTAATAATTGAACTAATTATTTTGTCAAATATATGACTCAACTATTTAATTATTAATTATTTAGTTAATTACTTTGTTACTGAGTGTCGCCAGCTTTGGCCACCGGGAGCTCCCTCAGTTGGCTTGCGTGTCCCTTTGTCAACCTCCCATCGCTGTGGCTTTTGGTTTTGTTTGGTTTTGGGCGGCTCCTTTCTCCCTGGCACCACAGGATGCTCCATGCTTATTTGCATATTCTCATCCTGATTGGGATTTCGTGTGCTCACTGACCAAACCCATAGATTCTTCTGTGAAGTTTCTCTTCAAAACGTTTATCTTTCTTATTGGGATAACTTCTCTCTCTCTTTTGTCCATTTTGAGACAAAGTTTTGCTCCCGTCACCCAGGCTGGAGTGCAATAGCATGATCTCGGATCACTGCAATGGCGCAATCTGGGCTCACTGCAACCTCCGCCTCCTGGGTTCAAAGGATTCTCCCGCCTCAGACTCCTGAGCAGCTGGGACTACAGTGGCCCACCACCATGCCTGGCTAATTTTTCTATTTTTATGAGGGCGAGACATGAGAATCGCTTCAATCCCGGGAATGGAGTTCTCAGTGAGCCGAAGCCACCGCGCTCCAGCGTGGGTGAAAGAGTGAGAGTCTGTTTCAAAATAAATAAATAAATAAATAAATGAATAAATAAACCCGGAGGAATTACCAAGGGGTCTTGGTGCCTGCCTGCAGTCTGAGCTACTTGGCAACCTGATGTTGGAGGATCACCTGAGCTGAGGAGGTGCGGGCTGCAGTGAGCTGTGATTGCACCACTGCACTCCAGCCTGGATGACTGAATGAGACCCTGTCTTACTCCACGTACACATGTTTAGTGAAGCATTCTGGTGGTGGAAATGTCCTGGAAGTGGCGTATCAGCAGACCGCCACCTGCGGAATGTAAAACCTGTGCCTCTTTCCAGACAGATATACAGCAGGAAGAGAGTGGCACATGTGCGTGGGATGACTGCAAGGGGGCTTTCTGGCTTATGGATGACAGACCCCAATGGCAAGCCAAGAAGCAGCTCCCACTGCACAGTGCTCATTGTGATCCATGCCATGCTTCAATACGAAGTCGCCTGTTCCTAGTTTGGAGACGCACGGACTCCACAGAGGCTGTGCTCCTGACCACACCTGTGTTGCCTGCCTGGACCTTATAGTCACTTCAGCAGGACCCCTGGCACATGGCACGCCAGGTGTTTGTAAAAGCGAGCCACAAACGATGCTCTTAATGTGTACGTTTGTTGGTGTAGACTTGTGTGACTATGGGGAGAGATGCGATATGAATGGAGAACAGAGACTGGAGCCATTTTTCTACCTTCCTTTCTGCTTTTAGTAAACACATTTTATATTTGCGATTTGTGAAAGTTTAGTGAAAGAACTGTTGTATAAAATAAGTCCGAAGAGAACGGTTTATTTAGAAGGATTGAATACACAAGAGAAAAATCTTTGATGTAAAAAGTTATCTGTATTTTATTTGGACGTTTACAAAGGAGTGAAAACCAGCCAATAAGAGGCTACTTAATAAAATACAAAAATACAAAAATTCATAATACAACATTTATCAAACTCTGAAAAGATGGGAACTAACTCAACTTAAACATCTATGAGAAACTTAGAGCAAACATCTTGGTTAATGGTGAAACATTTAAAATATTCCCATTAAAGCCAGGAGGAAGCCAAGGACACTGCCGTCAAATCACTGATTCCTCATTTAGCGGTTCCAGTGAGTCATGCACTCTCCTTGTTTCCGTTAGCCTCCCTCCCACCACCCCGACACCTTTTGTCTGATTCATCAAATGTCCTTTGATCCACTTTTTCCTCAATCTGTTTGAAATTTTACCTTCTATTCCAATTCATTTAGTGGTTCCCAAAGGGTACCCACGTTGAGACTTAAAAATGTGTCAGTCTAGAGTTTTATCGCTCTTATATTCAGCCAGTCTATCGTCTCCAGGCACTAGACAAGAACTGTAGTAACTTCTAGCTCCTTCTGAATTTTCGCATGCCCCACATGTCTATATGAGTGTCTTCTGGAATTTTAATTCTAGGTCATCAATCCTTTTTCCAGAATCGTACTCCTCTGGACTTAAGAATACAGTTTCCTAATTTCCATGCTTACTGATCCTTGTTGCATCCCACTTCCTCCCGGTCGTCTGGTTTGGCTCTTTCTTGGCTGAAACACGTGACGTGTACTTTCACTGTACATGACAGTTCCATTCCAATCGCCTTGTACAGAAAGGGGGTTTGGCAGCTTGCATATTGTAAGTTGCGTACTCTAAGTTCAGGGGAAGCTCAGGCTTCAGGTCCAGTCGGGGGAGGAGTGGAGCAGAAGTGGGGCTGGGGGGAACGTCCAGGTGGAAGAAAGGGAGGCTGGGAACAACGTGGGTGGCGGATAGTGGTCAATATGCAATGTCGGTGAGGAACACTGGGACCCCTTGCACATAGGTGCCGTGGGGGGTTTGAATGACTTGTAAAACAGCTGAGTCACCCAGAGCCCTAAACCCGATGCAGGGATAGAGGGTCAACGCGGGTTGCCAGTCAACAGCCTGAGGCCCAGGAGCAGTGGGCGGCTCCTGAAACCCCAGCTCAGGTTGCGCCACGTCGGGGCCAGGGCCTTCCTGCACAGTTCCAGGCAGAGGACCTGTTTCAGAAAGAGAGAAGGCTGCGGTCTCCGTGATTTCCGGTTCCCCCTGGTGGCCTGGCTCTCCATGGTGGTCCAGTGGGATGTGCACGTCCGGTCCCATCACGCCTTCTGCCCCCTGTCTCTGGCCAGCGTCCCCGCGGGGCCCAGCCCTTCTGCCACGGCCTCGCCCTGGCCGCCGGCTTCCTCCCCGGCGCCGGCCTCTCTCTGCAGGACGGGGTGACTCTGGGCGAGCTGGGGGCTGCCATCTGAAGGGTTTCACGTAAGCGATGGGTTTTGCGGGTTGGGCTGGCTGTGCGGGCCCATCTGCTTCCACGGAGTCTTCAGGGTCCGCAACACAGCAGCCTGGCTCTGGAGGAGGCCCACCTGAGGCTAAAAGAGAAGCAGAGCGTGAGCAGAGAGAGATAGAAGGAATTTTACCCATCAAGCAGTTATAGGATACTTTTAAAAATAAATACTCAGAGAAAAGAGGGATTTTTGAAGTTAAAATTGCCAGAGAAGAAACAAAACTCTCCATGGAAATTGGAGAATGAAGTTGAGAAGATCTCCCACAGAACAAAGCAAAAACCTAAAAGGATGGAAAGAAGGATGAAATATAAGAGAATTAGAGGTATGTTGTGGCTGAGACATTTCACCACAAAATTTCAGAGTGCTGAGGAAAAAGAGAAGATTCTAAAAGATTGTAGGGAGCGGGAGACAGAGAAAGGAAAAGTCACATGGAAAGGGCTAGGATTCCACATGTCTCAAAAATCAGACATCTCAAAAGCAGCAGTTCAGTCTAGAACATAACAGAAAATGTCTTCGAAATTTCAAGGGAAATGAATTTCCCACCTAAAGTGTCCTGTCCAACCAAAGTTTCACTAAAGAATCTGGGAGGGGAGAATGAAGATGTTTCAGACCAGCAAGATGTTAAAGAATTTGCTTTCAGTGGATGCTTTATTGTTCTGCATCTGTCAAACTAGACAAGATTAAAAGATTTAGGACACTCAGCGTAGGAAGGGAAATGTTTTGGAGAACAACGTGGCAACAGCCGTAAAATTCCAACTCCTCCGGGAAAGAACAAGGTGGAAGTACCGGTTTATCATAGATCAAGACGTAGCGTGAGGACTCGCTCTGCTACGGACAAACAGTAATACAAAACGAAACAGAAGGAAACAGCGACAACAACAGCAAATCTCAGATTTGGGAAATGGGATTACAGTTCGAAAGAGGGAAGGGAATTTGCCAGAGGATGTGGAACCTGGGAGCTGACTTCCAACAACCAGCCCAGGTTGAGGCAGGCTAGGAGAAGGTGAAACAGAGAATGCTCGATTGAGTTTGAATTCAAACAATTGGGGAAGAATTGGGGAACAAACGAAATTAAAAAGAGAGTGGCAGGCGTTTGATGTACCTTGATTAGGGGCCATGGAGCGAAGTCGCTTCGAAGGCCTTGGTTCCTCCATGAGCAATCGGCGGGAGGGGCTGGGGAGAAAAACAAGAGAGCAAGAACGGATTTAGGAAGACAGAGGTGACAAGGCAGGGGGATGGCCGTGGCCTTTCTAGGGGAATGAGGATTCTGTCCCCAGCTGCACCCACCCAAGATCTGTCCACCCCTCCGGGACTCCCAGACACACACCTGATCTTCCCACAGCTGGCTCCGGAGATCTGAAAATTAGGAGACTCTTCGACGAAGAGAGGCCCGAGGAGTCGGAGGTGTCCACAGGTTCACCGCTGTAGCTCTGAGGTAGTCCACCCGCAGCCAGGGAGTCTGGAGGGAGCACGCAGCAGGTTCTGGCTCCGAGCCCAGCAGAAAGCCGACTGCTGGAGGCCGAGCGCGGTCCCTCTTATACGGCAGCAAGGCAGTCGCGTAAGGGACAGGCGTCGTCAGAGGGGGGCCGGCTGGGGCGGGCCTGGCTGGGCTTGCGAGGCGCATTGGGCCAGTCCCCTGCCAGTCAAATGGGGCCCTTCTGAGATGCCGCCATTTCTAGACGCCCGTGGTTGATTGATTAATCTAATCATCGAGGGACAAAATGCATAATGGCCTTTGAGTGTCAGCACAATGGGGTGTGGTGCCCGGAAAGCGGCTGATAGGAAGATGCGATTAGCTTAGATCTGAGCACGGTGAAGGAAAGCATCCAAAGGGGGGATATCTGGGCTGAAATCTGGAACATAAAATTTGAAATTAGTCAACCTGAACCGGGTTGGGAGAGGCAGGGAGAAAGGAAAGGGAGTGAAGAGGGTGTGCTGAGGCCCGGACTGGAAGGGAGCCCGGCACATTCTGGCAATGGACCGGAGGCCAAGTCCAGGCCCAGAGGTGGTGCGAGGTGGAGGCAGGGTCCGCGCAGGAGCTGGTCTTGTTCCAAGGCAGCGGAAAACCGTGGAACGGTGTCCGGCAGCGGGTTAACATTTCAGAAACGACCAGACTGGCTGTGAAGGAGCGCCAACCCAGGGTCCGCAGAATTAAGTCAGGAGAGGCAAGAAGGCTATTGCAGCCCTCGGGGTTGGGCGCAGGGTGCTGTTAGACTGAGACTGAGGGAGGTAGAGGAGGAGAAAGTTCCCTGGTGGGAGAGAAATTTCCCAGAGAAAGCCAGACCCAGTGTGGACAGCCCTTGAGGAAGAGACTGCGGCCTTGGTAGCCCGCCCGTTCATTCAGGCAGAGGTGGACCGAGAACCTGCTCTGAATGGGAAGTTGCGGAGCTTGGCTTGCGCACATCTGGCTGAAGGGGCTTTTGAACTGCCAAGTGAGGTTGTCAGGTGGCCTTTTGTAAAAAGAGTCGAGCTCAGCGCGATGGCGACGGGGCTGGAGATGCGTGTGAGACCCACACCACTGGCTTTTATTGCTGTGGCTGCACACACGGGTGGAGGAAGACAGCGGGAAACACAGCAGGACACTGGAGGGGAATCCCGCAGTGGGTTATTTGGTTGGTTTGCATCCTTGTTTTTTTTTTTTTTTTTTTACAGAGACGGGTTGTCGCTCTGTAGCCCAGGCTGGAGTGCAGCGGTGCCATCTCGGCTCGCTGCGGCTACTTGGGGGGCTGAGATAGGAGAATCAGTTCAAGTGATTCTCCTGTCTCGGCCTCCGGAGTAGCTGGACTACAGGTGAGCGCCACCACATCGGGACAATTTTCGGATTTTTTGGAGAGACGAGGTTTCGCTATGTGCCCAGGCTTGTTTGGAAGGCCTGAGCTCAAGCCGTCCTTCCCGCTCAACCTCCCGAGTAGCTGGGACCCCAGGCGCAAGCCACCATGCCGGGCCAATTATTTTTTTGGGTTGTATTTGTTGTTGAAGTGAGGTTTTGCTATGTTTTCACCTCACATACCTTTTCTGTCCCAAGACCCCATCCAGGGTACCACCTTACAATTCGTCACGGTTCCCCTTGGCTGCGACGGTTTCTCACACTTGCCTTGTTTTTGATGACCTTGACACTTGGAATACTGATCAGATATATTGTGGGATGTCCCCTCCTGAAGTTCGTGTGATGTATTCCTTGTGATCTGACTGGAATTATATGTTTTTGTAAGGAAGATTGCAGCGGGAAAGCGCCATTCCCATCCCATCCTGTCTACAGTACACACCATCAAGCCGGCTTATCACTGCTGCTATTAGTCCTGGTCACCTGGCTGGGGCAGTGTTGATTAGGTTTCTCCACCATCAAGTGATTTTCCCACCTCTTTCTCTACTGTACTTTTTGGAAGTCGCTACCTGGGGCCTATACTTAAATAAAAGGGAAGTTTTGCTTTATCTCCGTGCGGGGGAAGAGCTACCGAAATTCTGTGGAGTTCTCCTGTGTGGAGGATTTTCCCATTCTCCCCCACATGGTTGTTGATTTAGTCACTTATTTATATCCGTATGGACTCATGGACACCTATTGTATGCTTTGGTTTACACTCCAATACTTCAGGGGATGAATTATTTAATAATTGAACTAATTATTTTGTCAAATATATGACTCAACTATTTAATTATTAATTATTTAGTTAATTACTTTGTTACTGAGTGTCGCCAGCTTTGGCCACCGGGAGCTCCCTCAGTTGGCTTGCGTGTCCCTTTGTCAACCTCCCATCGCTGTGGCTTTTGGTTTTGTTTGGTTTTGGGCGGCTCCTTTCTCCCTGGCACCACAGGATGCTCCATGCTTATTTGCATATTCTCATCCTGATTGGGATTTCGTGTGCTCACTGACCAAACCCATAGATTCTTCTGTGAAGTTTCTCTTCAAAACGTTTATCTTTCTTATTGGGATAACTTCTCTCTCTCTTTTGTCCATTTTGAGACAAAGTTTTGCTCCCGTCACCCAGGCTGGAGTGCAATAGCATGATCTCGGATCACTGCAATGGCGCAATCTGGGCTCACTGCAACCTCCGCCTCCTGGGTTCAAAGGATTCTCCCGCCTCAGACTCCTGAGCAGCTGGGACTACAGTGGCCCACCACCATGCCTGGCTAATTTTTCTATTTTTATGAGGGCGAGACATGAGAATCGCTTCAATCCCGGGAATGGAGTTCTCAGTGAGCCGAAGCCACCGCGCTCCAGCGTGGGTGAAAGAGTGAGAGTCTGTTTCAAAATAAATAAATAAATAAATAAATGAATAAATAAACCCGGAGGAATTACCAAGGGGTCTTGGTGCCTGCCTGCAGTCTGAGCTACTTGGCAACCTGATGTTGGAGGATCACCTGAGCTGAGGAGGTGCGGGCTGCAGTGAGCTGTGATTGCACCACTGCACTCCAGCCTGGATGACTGAATGAGACCCTGTCTTACTCCACGTACACATGTTTAGTGAAGCATTCTGGTGGTGGAAATGTCCTGGAAGTGGCGTATCAGCAGACCGCCACCTGCGGAATGTAAAACCTGTGCCTCTTTCCAGACAGATATACAGCAGGAAGAGAGTGGCACATGTGCGTGGGATGACTGCAAGGGGGCTTTCTGGCTTATGGATGACAGACCCCAATGGCAAGCCAAGAAGCAGCTCCCACTGCACAGTGCTCATTGTGATCCATGCCATGCTTCAATACGAAGTCGCCTGTTCCTAGTTTGGAGACGCACGGACTCCACAGAGGCTGTGCTCCTGACCACACCTGTGTTGCCTGCCTGGACCTTATAGTCACTTCAGCAGGACCCCTGGCACATGGCACGCCAGGTGTTTGTAAAAGCGAGCCACAAACGATGCTCTTAATGTGTACGTTTGTTGGTGTAGACTTGTGTGACTATGGGGAGAGATGCGATATGAATGGAGAACAGAGACTGGAGCCATTTTTCTACCTTCCTTTCTGCTTTTAGTAAACACATTTTATATTTGCGATTTGTGAAAGTTTAGTGAAAGAACTGTTGTATAAAATAAGTCCGAAGAGAACGGTTTATTTAGAAGGATTGAATACACAAGAGAAAAATCTTTGATGTAAAAAGTTATCTGTATTTTATTTGGACGTTTACAAAGGAGTGAAAACCAGCCAATAAGAGGCTACTTAATAAAATACAAAAATACAAAAATTCATAATACAACATTTATCAAACTCTGAAAAGATGGGAACTAACTCAACTTAAACATCTATGAGAAACTTAGAGCAAACATCTTGGTTAATGGTGAAACATTTAAAATATTCCCATTAAAGCCAGGAGGAAGCCAAGGACACTGCCGTCAAATCACTGATTCCTCATTTAGCGGTTCCAGTGAGTCATGCACTCTCCTTGTTTCCGTTAGCCTCCCTCCCACCACCCCGACACCTTTTGTCTGATTCATCAAATGTCCTTTGATCCACTTTTTCCTCAATCTGTTTGAAATTTTACCTTCTATTCCAATTCATTTAGTGGTTCCCAAAGGGTACCCACGTTGAGACTTAAAAATGTGTCAGTCTAGAGTTTTATCGCTCTTATATTCAGCCAGTCTATCGTCTCCAGGCACTAGACAAGAACTGTAGTAACTTCTAGCTCCTTCTGAATTTTCGCATGCCCCACATGTCTATATGAGTGTCTTCTGGAATTTTAATTCTAGGTCATCAATCCTTTTTCCAGAATCGTACTCCTCTGGACTTAAGAATACAGTTTCCTAATTTCCATGCTTACTGATCCTTGTTGCATCCCACTTCCTCCCGGTCGTCTGGTTTGGCTCTTTCTTGGCTGAAACACGTGACGTGTACTTTCACTGTACATGACAGTTCCATTCCAATCGCCTTGTACAGAAAGGGGGTTTGGCAGCTTGCATATTGTAAGTTGCGTACTCTAAGTTCAGGGGAAGCTCAGGCTTCAGGTCCAGTCGGGGGAGGAGTGGAGCAGAAGTGGGGCTGGGGGGAACGTCCAGGTGGAAGAAAGGGAGGCTGGGAACAACGTGGGTGGCGGATAGTGGTCAATATGCAATGTCGGTGAGGAACACTGGGACCCCTTGCACATAGGTGCCGTGGGGGGTTTGAATGACTTGTAAAACAGCTGAGTCACCCAGAGCCCTAAACCCGATGCAGGGATAGAGGGTCAACGCGGGTTGCCAGTCAACAGCCTGAGGCCCAGGAGCAGTGGGCGGCTCCTGAAACCCCAGCTCAGGTTGCGCCACGTCGGGGCCAGGGCCTTCCTGCACAGTTCCAGGCAGAGGACCTGTTTCAGAAAGAGAGAAGGCTGCGGTCTCCGTGATTTCCGGTTCCCCCTGGTGGCCTGGCTCTCCATGGTGGTCCAGTGGGATGTGCACGTCCGGTCCCATCACGCCTTCTGCCCCCTGTCTCTGGCCAGCGTCCCCGCGGGGCCCAGCCCTTCTGCCACGGCCTCGCCCTGGCCGCCGGCTTCCTCCCCGGCGCCGGCCTCTCTCTGCAGGACGGGGTGACTCTGGGCGAGCTGGGGGCTGCCATCTGAAGGGTTTCACGTAAGCGATGGGTTTTGCGGGTTGGGCTGGCTGTGCGGGCCCATCTGCTTCCACGGAGTCTTCAGGGTCCGCAACACAGCAGCCTGGCTCTGGAGGAGGCCCACCTGAGGCTAAAAGAGAAGCAGAGCGTGAGCAGAGAGAGATAGAAGGAATTTTACCCATCAAGCAGTTATAGGATACTTTTAAAAATAAATACTCAGAGAAAAGAGGGATTTTTGAAGTTAAAATTGCCAGAGAAGAAACAAAACTCTCCATGGAAATTGGAGAATGAAGTTGAGAAGATCTCCCACAGAACAAAGCAAAAACCTAAAAGGATGGAAAGAAGGATGAAATATAAGAGAATTAGAGGTATGTTGTGGCTGAGACATTTCACCACAAAATTTCAGAGTGCTGAGGAAAAAGAGAAGATTCTAAAAGATTGTAGGGAGCGGGAGACAGAGAAAGGAAAAGTCACATGGAAAGGGCTAGGATTCCACATGTCTCAAAAATCAGACATCTCAAAAGCAGCAGTTCAGTCTAGAACATAACAGAAAATGTCTTCGAAATTTCAAGGGAAATGAATTTCCCACCTAAAGTGTCCTGTCCAACCAAAGTTTCACTAAAGAATCTGGGAGGGGAGAATGAAGATGTTTCAGACCAGCAAGATGTTAAAGAATTTGCTTTCAGTGGATGCTTTATTGTTCTGCATCTGTCAAACTAGACAAGATTAAAAGATTTAGGACACTCAGCGTAGGAAGGGAAATGTTTTGGAGAACAACGTGGCAACAGCCGTAAAATTCCAACTCCTCCGGGAAAGAACAAGGTGGAAGTACCGGTTTATCATAGATCAAGACGTAGCGTGAGGACTCGCTCTGCTACGGACAAACAGTAATACAAAACGAAACAGAAGGAAACAGCGACAACAACAGCAAATCTCAGATTTGGGAAATGGGATTACAGTTCGAAAGAGGGAAGGGAATTTGCCAGAGGATGTGGAACCTGGGAGCTGACTTCCAACAACCAGCCCAGGTTGAGGCAGGCTAGGAGAAGGTGAAACAGAGAATGCTCGATTGAGTTTGAATTCAAACAATTGGGGAAGAATTGGGGAACAAACGAAATTAAAAAGAGAGTGGCAGGCGTTTGATGTACCTTGATTAGGGGCCATGGAGCGAAGTCGCTTCGAAGGCCTTGGTTCCTCCATGAGCAATCGGCGGGAGGGGCTGGGGAGAAAAACAAGAGAGCAAGAACGGATTTAGGAAGACAGAGGTGACAAGGCAGGGGGATGGCCGTGGCCTTTCTAGGGGAATGAGGATTCTGTCCCCAGCTGCACCCACCCAAGATCTGTCCACCCCTCCGGGACTCCCAGACACACACCTGATCTTCCCACAGCTGGCTCCGGAGATCTGAAAATTAGGAGACTCTTCGACGAAGAGAGGCCCGAGGAGTCGGAGGTGTCCACAGGTTCACCGCTGTAGCTCTGAGGTAGTCCACCCGCAGCCAGGGAGTCTGGAGGGAGCACGCAGCAGGTTCTGGCTCCGAGCCCAGCAGAAAGCCGACTGCTGGAGGCCGAGCGCGGTCCCTCTTATACGGCAGCAAGGCAGTCGCGTAAGGGACAGGCGTGGTCAGAGGGGGGCCGGCTGGGGCGGGCCTGGCTGGGCTTGCGAGGCGCATTGGGCCAGTCCCCTGCCAGTCAAATGGGGCCCTTCTGAGATGCCGCCATTTCTAGACGCCCGTGGTTGATTGATTAATCTAATCATCGAGGGACAAAATGCATAATGGCCTTTGAGTGTCAGCACAATGGGGTGTGGTGCCCGGAAAGCGGCTGATAGGAAGATGCGATTAGCTTAGATCTGAGCACGGTGAAGGAAAGCATCCAAAGGGGGGATATCTGGGCTGAAATCTGGAACATAAAATTTGAAATTAGTCAACCTGAACCGGGTTGGGAGAGGCAGGGAGAAAGGAAAGGGAGTGAAGAGGGTGTGCTGAGGCCCGGACTGGAAGGGAGCCCGGCACATTCTGGCAATGGACCGGAGGCCAAGTCCAGGCCCAGAGGTGGTGCGAGGTGGAGGCAGGGTCCGCGCAGGAGCTGGTCTTGTTCCAAGGCAGCGGAAAACCGTGGAACGGTGTCCGGCAGCGGGTTAACATTTCAGAAACGACCAGCCTGGCTGTGAAGGAGCGCCAACCCAGGGTCCGCAGAATTAAGTCAGGAGAGGCAAGAAGGCTATTGCAGCCCTCGGGGTTGGGCGCAGGGTGCTGTTAGACTGAGACTGAGGGAGGTAGAGGAGGAGAAAGTTCCCTGGTGGGAGAGAAATTTCCCAGAGAAAGCCAGACCCAGTGTGGACAGCCCTTGAGGAAGAGACTGCGGCCTTGGTAGCCCGCCCGTTCATTCAGGCAGAGGTGGACCGAGAACCTGCTCTGAATGGGAAGTTGCGGAGCTTGGCTTGCGCACATCTGGCTGAAGGGGCTTTTGAACTGCCAAGTGAGGTTGTCAGGTGGCCTTTTGTAAAAAGAGTCGAGCTCAGCGCGATGGCGACGGGGCTGGAGATGCGTGTGAGACCCACACCACTGGCTTTTATTGCTGTGGCTGCACACACGGGTGGAGGAAGACAGCGGGAAACACAGCAGGACACTGGAGGGGAATCCCGCAGTGGGTTATTTGGTTGGTTTGCATCCTTGTTTTTTTTTTTTTTTTTTTACAGAGACGGGTTGTCGCTCTGTAGCCCAGGCTGGAGTGCAGCGGTGCCATCTCGGCTCGCTGCGGCTACTTGGGGGGCTGAGATAGGAGAATCAGTTCAAGTGATTCTCCTGTCTCGGCCTCCGGAGTAGCTGGACTACAGGTGAGCGCCACCACATCGGGACAATTTTCGGATTTTTTGGAGAGACGAGGTTTCGCTATGTGCCCAGGCTTGTTTGGAAGGCCTGAGCTCAAGCCGTCCTTCCCGCTCAACCTCCCGAGTAGCTGGGACCCCAGGCGCAAGCCACCATGCCGGGCCAATTATTTTTTTGGGTTGTATTTGTTGTTGAAGTGAGGTTTTGCTATGTTTTCACCTCACATACCTTTTCTGTCCCAAGACCCCATCCAGGGTACCACCTTACAATTCGTCACGGTTCCCCTTGGCTGCGACGGTTTCTCACACTTGCCTTGTTTTTGATGACCTTGACACTTGGAATACTGATCAGATATATTGTGGGATGTCCCCTCCTGAAGTTCGTGTGATGTATTCCTTGTGATCTGACTGGAATTATATGTTTTTGTAAGGAAGATTGCAGCGGGAAAGCGCCATTCCCATCCCATCCTGTCTACAGTACACACCATCAAGCCGGCTTATCACTGCTGCTATTAGTCCTGGTCACCTGGCTGGGGCAGTGTTGATTAGGTTTCTCCACCATCAAGTGATTTTCCCACCTCTTTCTCTACTGTACTTTTTGGAAGTCGCTACCTGGGGCCTATACTTAAATAAAAGGGAAGTTTTGCTTTATCTCCGTGCGGGGGAAGAGCTACCGAAATTCTGTGGAGTTCTCCTGTGTGGAGGATTTTCCCATTCTCCCCCACATGGTTGTTGATTTAGTCACTTATTTATATCCGTATGGACTCATGGACACCTATTGTATGCTTTGGTTTACACTCCAATACTTCAGGGGATGAATTATTTAATAATTGAACTAATTATTTTGTCAAATATATGACTCAACTATTTAATTATTAATTATTTAGTTAATTACTTTGTTACTGAGTGTCGCCAGCTTTGGCCACCGGGAGCTCCCTTAGTTGGCTTGCGTGTCCCTTTGTCAACCTCCCATCGCTGTGGCTTTTGGTTTTGTTTGGTTTTGGGCGGCTCCTTTCTCCCTGGCACCACAGGATGCTCCATGCTTATTTGCATATTCTCATCCTGATTGGGATTTCGTGTGCTCACTGACCAAACCCATAGATTCTTCTGTGAAGTTTCTCTTCAAAACGTTTATCTTTCTTATTGGGATAACTTCTCTCTCTCTTTTGTCCATTTTGAGACAAAGTTTTGCTCCCGTCACCCAGGCTGGAGTGCAATAGCATGATCTCGGATCACTGCAATGGCGCAATCTGGGCTCACTGCAACCTCCGCCTCCTGGGTTCAAAGGATTCTCCCGCCTCAGACTCCTGAGCAGCTGGGACTACAGTGGCCCACCACCATGCCTGGCTAATTTTTCTATTTTTATGAGGGCGAGACATGAGAATCGCTTCAATCCCGGGAATGGAGTTCTCAGTGAGCCGAAGCCACCGCGCTCCAGCGTGGGTGAAAGAGTGAGAGTCTGTTTCAAAATAAATAAATAAATAAATAAATGAATAAATAAACCCGGAGGAATTACCAAGGGGTCTTGGTGCCTGCCTGCAGTCTGAGCTACTTGGCAACCTGATGTTGGAGGATCACCTGAGCTGAGGAGGTGCGGGCTGCAGTGAGCTGTGATTGCACCACTGCACTCCAGCCTGGATGACTGAATGAGACCCTGTCTTACTCCACGTACACATGTTTAGTGAAGCATTCTGGTGGTGGAAATGTCCTGGAAGTGGCGTATCAGCAGACCGCCACCTGCGGAATGTAAAACCTGTGCCTCTTTCCAGACAGATATACAGCAGGAAGAGAGTGGCACATGTGCGTGGGATGACTGCAAGGGGGCTTTCTGGCTTATGGATGACAGACCCCAATGGCAAGCCAAGAAGCAGCTCCCACTGCACAGTGCTCATTGTGATCCATGCCATGCTTCAATACGAAGTCGCCTGTTCCTAGTTTGGAGACGCACGGACTCCACAGAGGCTGTGCTCCTGACCACACCTGTGTTGCCTGCCTGGACCTTATAGTCACTTCAGCAGGACCCCTGGCACATGGCACGCCAGGTGTTTGTAAAAGCGAGCCACAAACGATGCTCTTAATGTGTACGTTTGTTGGTGTAGACTTGTGTGACTATGGGGAGAGATGCGATATGAATGGAGAACAGAGACTGGAGCCATTTTTCTACCTTCCTTTCTGCTTTTAGTAAACACATTTTATATTTGCGATTTGTGAAAGTTTAGTGAAAGAACTGTTGTATAAAATAAGTCCGAAGAGAACGGTTTATTTAGAAGGATTGAATACACAAGAGAAAAATCTTTGATGTAAAAAGTTATCTGTATTTTATTTGGACGTTTACAAAGGAGTGAAAACCAGCCAATAAGAGGCTACTTAATAAAATACAAAAATACAAAAATTCATAATACAACATTTATCAAACTCTGAAAAGATGGGAACTAACTCAACTTAAACATCTATGAGAAACTTAGAGCAAACATCTTGGTTAATGGTGAAACATTTAAAATATTCCCATTAAAGCCAGGAGGAAGCCAAGGACACTGCCGTCAAATCACTGATTCCTCATTTAGCGGTTCCAGTGAGTCATGCACTCTCCTTGTTTCCGTTAGCCTCCCTCCCACCACCCCGACACCTTTTGTCTGATTCATCAAATGTCCTTTGATCCACTTTTTCCTCAATCTGTTTGAAATTTTACCTTCTATTCCAATTCATTTAGTGGTTCCCAAAGGGTACCCACGTTGAGACTTAAAAATGTGTCAGTCTAGAGTTTTATCGCTCTTATATTCAGCCAGTCTATCGTCTCCAGGCACTAGACAAGAACTGTAGTAACTTCTAGCTCCTTCTGAATTTTCGCATGCCCCACATGTCTATATGAGTGTCTTCTGGAATTTTAATTCTAGGTCATCAATCCTTTTTCCAGAATCGTACTCCTCTGGACTTAAGAATACAGTTTCCTAATTTCCATGCTTACTGATCCTTGTTGCATCCCACTTCCTCCCGGTCGTCTGGTTTGGCTCTTTCTTGGCTGAAACACGTGACGTGTACTTTCACTGTACATGACAGTTCCATTCCAATCGCCTTGTACAGAAAGGGGGTTTGGCAGCTTGCATATTGTAAGTTGCGTACTCTAAGTTCAGGGGAAGCTCAGGCTTCAGGTCCAGTCGGGGGAGGAGTGGAGCAGAAGTGGGGCTGGGGGGAACGTCCAGGTGGAAGAAAGGGAGGCTGGGAACAACGTGGGTGGCGGATAGTGGTCAATATGCAATGTCGGTGAGGAACACTGGGACCCCTTGCACATAGGTGCCGTGGGGGGTTTGAATGACTTGTAAAACAGCTGAGTCACCC
Organism: Pan paniscus; assembly: GCF_029289425.2. Classification (NCBI taxonomy): domain Eukaryota; kingdom Metazoa; phylum Chordata; class Mammalia; order Primates; family Hominidae; genus Pan; species Pan paniscus. Next base: position 58,628,731 of record NC_073263.2, on the reverse strand, counting down.
AGAGCCCTAAACCCGATGCAGGGATAGAGGGTCAACGCGGGTTGCCAGTCAACAGCCTGAGGCCCAGGAGCAGTGGGCGGCTCCTGAAACCCCAGCTCAGGTTGCGCCACGTCGGGGCCAGGGCCTTCCTGCACAGTTCCAGGCAGAGGACCTGTTTCAGAAAGAGAGAAGGCTGCGGTCTCCGTGATTTCCGGTTCCCCCTGGTGGCCTGGCTCTCCATGGTGGTCCAGTGGGATGTGCACGTCCGGTCCCATCACGCCTTCTGCCCCCTGTCTCTGGCCAGCGTCCCCGCGGGGCCCAGCCCTTCTGCCACGGCCTCGCCCTGGCCGCCGGCTTCCTCCCCGGCGCCGGCCTCTCTCTGCAGGACGGGGTGACTCTGGGCGAGCTGGGGGCTGCCATCTGAAGGGTTTCACGTAAGCGATGGGTTTTGCGGGTTGGGCTGGCTGTGCGGGCCCATCTGCTTCCACGGAGTCTTCAGGGTCCGCAACACAGCAGCCTGGCTCTGGAGGAGGCCCACCTGAGGCTAAAAGAGAAGCAGAGCGTGAGCAGAGAGAGATAGAAGGAATTTTACCCATCAAGCAGTTATAGGATACTTTTAAAAATAAATACTCAGAGAAAAGAGGGATTTTTGAAGTTAAAATTGCCAGAGAAGAAACAAAACTCTCCATGGAAATTGGAGAATGAAGTTGAGAAGATCTCCCACAGAACAAAGCAAAAACCTAAAAGGATGGAAAGAAGGATGAAATATAAGAGAATTAGAGGTATGTTGTGGCTGAGACATTTCACCACAAAATTTCAGAGTGCTGAGGAAAAAGAGAAGATTCTAAAAGATTGTAGGGAGCGGGAGACAGAGAAAGGAAAAGTCACATGGAAAGGGCTAGGATTCCACATGTCTCAAAAATCAGACATCTCAAAAGCAGCAGTTCAGTCTAGAACATAACAGAAAATGTCTTCGAAATTTCAAGGGAAATGAATTTCCCACCTAAAGTGTCCTGTCCAACCAAAGTTTCACTAAAGAATCTGGGAGGGGAGAATGAAGATGTTTCAGACCAGCAAGATGTTAAAGAATTTGCTTTCAGTGGATGCTTTATTGTTCTGCATCTGTCAAACTAGACAAGATTAAAAGATTTAGGACACTCAGCGTAGGAAGGGAAATGTTTTGGAGAACAACGTGGCAACAGCCGTAAAATTCCAACTCCTCCGGGAAAGAACAAGGTGGAAGTACCGGTTTATCATAGATCAAGACGTAGCGTGAGGACTCGCTCTGCTACGGACAAACAGTAATACAAAACGAAACAGAAGGAAACAGCGACAACAACAGCAAATCTCAGATTTGGGAAATGGGATTACAGTTCGAAAGAGGGAAGGGAATTTGCCAGAGGATGTGGAACCTGGGAGCTGACTTCCAACAACCAGCCCAGGTTGAGGCAGGCTAGGAGAAGGTGAAACAGAGAATGCTCGATTGAGTTTGAATTCAAACAATTGGGGAAGAATTGGGGAACAAACGAAATTAAAAAGAGAGTGGCAGGCGTTTGATGTACCTTGATTAGGGGCCATGGAGCGAAGTCGCTTCGAAGGCCTTGGTTCCTCCATGAGCAATCGGCGGGAGGGGCTGGGGAGAAAAACAAGAGAGCAAGAACGGATTTAGGAAGACAGAGGTGACAAGGCAGGGGGATGGCCGTGGCCTTTCTAGGGGAATGAGGATTCTGTCCCCAGCTGCACCCACCCAAGATCTGTCCACCCCTCCGGGACTCCCAGACACACACCTGATCTTCCCACAGCTGGCTCCGGAGATCTGAAAATTAGGAGACTCTTCGACGAAGAGAGGCCCGAGGAGTCGGAGGTGTCCACAGGTTCACCGCTGTAGCTCTGAGGTAGTCCACCCGCAGCCAGGGAGTCTGGAGGGAGCACGCAGCAGGTTCTGGCTCCGAGCCCAGCAGAAAGCCGACTGCTGGAGGCCGAGCGCGGTCCCTCTTATACGGCAGCAAGGCAGTCGCGTAAGGGACAGGCGTGGTCAGAGGGGGGCCGGCTGGGGCGGGCCTGGCTGGGCTTGCGAGGCGCATTGGGCCAGTCCCCTGCCAGTCAAATGGGGCCCTTCTGAGATGCCGCCATTTCTAGACGCCCGTGGTTGATTGATTAATCTAATCATCGAGGGACAAAATGCATAATGGCCTTTGAGTGTCAGCACAATGGGGTGTGGTGCCCGGAAAGCGGCTGATAGGAAGATGCGATTAGCTTAGATCTGAGCACGGTGAAGGAAAGCATCCAAAGGGGGGATATCTGGGCTGAAATCTGGAACATAAAATTTGAAATTAGTCAACCTGAACCGGGTTGGGAGAGGCAGGGAGAAAGGAAAGGGAGTGAAGAGGGTGTGCTGAGGCCCGGACTGGAAGGGAGCCCGGCACATTCTGGCAATGGACCGGAGGCCAAGTCCAGGCCCAGAGGTGGTGCGAGGTGGAGGCAGGGTCCGCGCAGGAGCTGGTCTTGTTCCAAGGCAGCGGAAAACCGTGGAACGGTGTCCGGCAGCGGGTTAACATTTCAGAAACGACCAGCCTGGCTGTGAAGGAGCGCCAACCCAGGGTCCGCAGAATTAAGTCAGGAGAGGCAAGAAGGCTATTGCAGCCCTCGGGGTTGGGCGCAGGGTGCTGTTAGACTGAGACTGAGGGAGGTAGAGGAGGAGAAAGTTCCCTGGTGGGAGAGAAATTTCCCAGAGAAAGCCAGACCCAGTGTGGACAGCCCTTGAGGAAGAGACTGCGGCCTTGGTAGCCCGCCCGTTCATTCAGGCAGAGGTGGACCGAGAACCTGCTCTGAATGGGAAGTTGCGGAGCTTGGCTTGCGCACATCTGGCTGAAGGGGCTTTTGAACTGCCAAGTGAGGTTGTCAGGTGGCCTTTTGTAAAAAGAGTCGAGCTCAGCGCGATGGCGACGGGGCTGGAGATGCGTGTGAGACCCACACCACTGGCTTTTATTGCTGTGGCTGCACACACGGGTGGAGGAAGACAGCGGGAAACACAGCAGGACACTGGAGGGGAATCCCGCAGTGGGTTATTTGGTTGGTTTGCATCCTTGTTTTTTTTTTTTTTTTTTTACAGAGACGGGTTGTCGCTCTGTAGCCCAGGCTGGAGTGCAGCGGTGCCATCTCGGCTCGCTGCGGCTACTTGGGGGGCTGAGATAGGAGAATCAGTTCAAGTGATTCTCCTGTCTCGGCCTCCGGAGTAGCTGGACTACAGGTGAGCGCCACCACATCGGGACAATTTTCGGATTTTTTGGAGAGACGAGGTTTCGCTATGTGCCCAGGCTTGTTTGGAAGGCCTGAGCTCAAGCCGTCCTTCCCGCTCAACCTCCCGAGTAGCTGGGACCCCAGGCGCAAGCCACCATGCCGGGCCAATTATTTTTTTGGGTTGTATTTGTTGTTGAAGTGAGGTTTTGCTATGTTTTCACCTCACATACCTTTTCTGTCCCAAGACCCCATCCAGGGTACCACCTTACAATTCGTCACGGTTCCCCTTGGCTGCGACGGTTTCTCACACTTGCCTTGTTTTTGATGACCTTGACACTTGGAATACTGATCAGATATATTGTGGGATGTCCCCTCCTGAAGTTCGTGTGATGTATTCCTTGTGATCTGACTGGAATTATATGTTTTTGTAAGGAAGATTGCAGCGGGAAAGCGCCATTCCCATCCCATCCTGTCTACAGTACACACCATCAAGCCGGCTTATCACTGCTGCTATTAGTCCTGGTCACCTGGCTGGGGCAGTGTTGATTAGGTTTCTCCACCATCAAGTGATTTTCCCACCTCTTTCTCTACTGTACTTTTTGGAAGTCGCTACCTGGGGCCTATACTTAAATAAAAGGGAAGTTTTGCTTTATCTCCGTGCGGGGGAAGAGCTACCGAAATTCTGTGGAGTTCTCCTGTGTGGAGGATTTTCCCATTCTCCCCCACATGGTTGTTGATTTAGTCACTTATTTATATCCGTATGGACTCATGGACACCTATTGTATGCTTTGGTTTACACTCCAATACTTCAGGGGATGAATTATTTAATAATTGAACTAATTATTTTGTCAAATATATGACTCAACTATTTAATTATTAATTATTTAGTTAATTACTTTGTTACTGAGTGTCGCCAGCTTTGGCCACCGGGAGCTCCCTTAGTTGGCTTGCGTGTCCCTTTGTCAACCTCCCATCGCTGTGGCTTTTGGTTTTGTTTGGTTTTGGGCGGCTCCTTTCTCCCTGGCACCACAGGATGCTCCATGCTTATTTGCATATTCTCATCCTGATTGGGATTTCGTGTGCTCACTGACCAAACCCATAGATTCTTCTGTGAAGTTTCTCTTCAAAACGTTTATCTTTCTTATTGGGATAACTTCTCTCTCTCTTTTGTCCATTTTGAGACAAAGTTTTGCTCCCGTCACCCAGGCTGGAGTGCAATAGCATGATCTCGGATCACTGCAATGGCGCAATCTGGGCTCACTGCAACCTCCGCCTCCTGGGTTCAAAGGATTCTCCCGCCTCAGACTCCTGAGCAGCTGGGACTACAGTGGCCCACCACCATGCCTGGCTAATTTTTCTATTTTTATGAGGGCGAGACATGAGAATCGCTTCAATCCCGGGAATGGAGTTCTCAGTGAGCCGAAGCCACCGCGCTCCAGCGTGGGTGAAAGAGTGAGAGTCTGTTTCAAAATAAATAAATAAATAAATAAATGAATAAATAAACCCGGAGGAATTACCAAGGGGTCTTGGTGCCTGCCTGCAGTCTGAGCTACTTGGCAACCTGATGTTGGAGGATCACCTGAGCTGAGGAGGTGCGGGCTGCAGTGAGCTGTGATTGCACCACTGCACTCCAGCCTGGATGACTGAATGAGACCCTGTCTTACTCCACGTACACATGTTTAGTGAAGCATTCTGGTGGTGGAAATGTCCTGGAAGTGGCGTATCAGCAGACCGCCACCTGCGGAATGTAAAACCTGTGCCTCTTTCCAGACAGATATACAGCAGGAAGAGAGTGGCACATGTGCGTGGGATGACTGCAAGGGGGCTTTCTGGCTTATGGATGACAGACCCCAATGGCAAGCCAAGAAGCAGCTCCCACTGCACAGTGCTCATTGTGATCCATGCCATGCTTCAATACGAAGTCGCCTGTTCCTAGTTTGGAGACGCACGGACTCCACAGAGGCTGTGCTCCTGACCACACCTGTGTTGCCTGCCTGGACCTTATAGTCACTTCAGCAGGACCCCTGGCACATGGCACGCCAGGTGTTTGTAAAAGCGAGCCACAAACGATGCTCTTAATGTGTACGTTTGTTGGTGTAGACTTGTGTGACTATGGGGAGAGATGCGATATGAATGGAGAACAGAGACTGGAGCCATTTTTCTACCTTCCTTTCTGCTTTTAGTAAACACATTTTATATTTGCGATTTGTGAAAGTTTAGTGAAAGAACTGTTGTATAAAATAAGTCCGAAGAGAACGGTTTATTTAGAAGGATTGAATACACAAGAGAAAAATCTTTGATGTAAAAAGTTATCTGTATTTTATTTGGACGTTTACAAAGGAGTGAAAACCAGCCAATAAGAGGCTACTTAATAAAATACAAAAATACAAAAATTCATAATACAACATTTATCAAACTCTGAAAAGATGGGAACTAACTCAACTTAAACATCTATGAGAAACTTAGAGCAAACATCTTGGTTAATGGTGAAACATTTAAAATATTCCCATTAAAGCCAGGAGGAAGCCAAGGACACTGCCGTCAAATCACTGATTCCTCATTTAGCGGTTCCAGTGAGTCATGCACTCTCCTTGTTTCCGTTAGCCTCCCTCCCACCACCCCGACACCTTTTGTCTGATTCATCAAATGTCCTTTGATCCACTTTTTCCTCAATCTGTTTGAAATTTTACCTTCTATTCCAATTCATTTAGTGGTTCCCAAAGGGTACCCACGTTGAGACTTAAAAATGTGTCAGTCTAGAGTTTTATCGCTCTTATATTCAGCCAGTCTATCGTCTCCAGGCACTAGACAAGAACTGTAGTAACTTCTAGCTCCTTCTGAATTTTCGCATGCCCCACATGTCTATATGAGTGTCTTCTGGAATTTTAATTCTAGGTCATCAATCCTTTTTCCAGAATCGTACTCCTCTGGACTTAAGAATACAGTTTCCTAATTTCCATGCTTACTGATCCTTGTTGCATCCCACTTCCTCCCGGTCGTCTGGTTTGGCTCTTTCTTGGCTGAAACACGTGACGTGTACTTTCACTGTACATGACAGTTCCATTCCAATCGCCTTGTACAGAAAGGGGGTTTGGCAGCTTGCATATTGTAAGTTGCGTACTCTAAGTTCAGGGGAAGCTCAGGCTTCAGGTCCAGTCGGGGGAGGAGTGGAGCAGAAGTGGGGCTGGGGGGAACGTCCAGGTGGAAGAAAGGGAGGCTGGGAACAACGTGGGTGGCGGATAGTGGTCAATATGCAATGTCGGTGAGGAACACTGGGACCCCTTGCACATAGGTGCCGTGGGGGGTTTGAATGACTTGTAAAACAGCTGAGTCACCCAGAGCCCTAAACCCGATGCAGGGATAGAGGGTCAACGCGGGTTGCCAGTCAACAGCCTGAGGCCCAGGAGCAGTGGGCGGCTCCTGAAACCCCAGCTCAGGTTGCGCCACGTCGGGGCCAGGGCCTTCCTGCACAGTTCCAGGCAGAGGACCTGTTTCAGAAAGAGAGAAGGCTGCGGTCTCCGTGATTTCCGGTTCCCCCTGGTGGCCTGGCTCTCCATGGTGGTCCAGTGGGATGTGCACGTCCGGTCCCATCACGCCTTCTGCCCCCTGTCTCTGGCCAGCGTCCCCGCGGGGCCCAGCCCTTCTGCCACGGCCTCGCCCTGGCCGCCGGCTTCCTCCCCGGCGCCGGCCTCTCTCTGCAGGACGGGGTGACTCTGGGCGAGCTGGGGGCTGCCATCTGAAGGGTTTCACGTAAGCGATGGGTTTTGCGGGTTGGGCTGGCTGTGCGGGCCCATCTGCTTCCACGGAGTCTTCAGGGTCCGCAACACAGCAGCCTGGCTCTGGAGGAGGCCCACCTGAGGCTAAAAGAGAAGCAGAGCGTGAGCAGAGAGAGATAGAAGGAATTTTACCCATCAAGCAGTTATAGGATACTTTTAAAAATAAATACTCAGAGAAAAGAGGGATTTTTGAAGTTAAAATTGCCAGAGAAGAAACAAAACTCTCCATGGAAATTGGAGAATGAAGTTGAGAAGATCTCCCACAGAACAAAGCAAAAACCTAAAAGGATGGAAAGAAGGATGAAATATAAGAGAATTAGAGGTATGTTGTGGCTGAGACATTTCACCACAAAATTTCAGAGTGCTGAGGAAAAAGAGAAGATTCTAAAAGATTGTAGGGAGCGGGAGACAGAGAAAGGAAAAGTCACATGGAAAGGGCTAGGATTCCACATGTCTCAAAAATCAGACATCTCAAAAGCAGCAGTTCAGTCTAGAACATAACAGAAAATGTCTTCGAAATTTCAAGGGAAATGAATTTCCCACCTAAAGTGTCCTGTCCAACCAAAGTTTCACTAAAGAATCTGGGAGGGGAGAATGAAGATGTTTCAGACCAGCAAGATGTTAAAGAATTTGCTTTCAGTGGATGCTTTATTGTTCTGCATCTGTCAAACTAGACAAGATTAAAAGATTTAGGACACTCAGCGTAGGAAGGGAAATGTTTTGGAGAACAACGTGGCAACAGCCGTAAAATTCCAACTCCTCCGGGAAAGAACAAGGTGGAAGTACCGGTTTATCATAGATCAAGACGTAGCGTGAGGACTCGCTCTGCTACGGACAAACAGTAATACAAAACGAAACAGAAGGAAACAGCGACAACAACAGCAAATCTCAGATTTGGGAAATGGGATTACAGTTCGAAAGAGGGAAGGGAATTTGCCAGAGGATGTGGAACCTGGGAGCTGACTTCCAACAACCAGCCCAGGTTGAGGCAGGCTAGGAGAAGGTGAAACAGAGAATGCTCGATTGAGTTTGAATTCAAACAATTGGGGAAGAATTGGGGAACAAACGAAATTAAAAAGAGAGTGGCAGGCGTTTGATGTACCTTGATTAGGGGCCATGGAGCGAAGTCGCTTCGAAGGCCTTGGTTCCTCCATGAGCAATCGGCGGGAGGGGCTGGGGAGAAAAACAAGAGAGCAAGAACGGATTTAGGAAGACAGAGGTGACAAGGCAGGGGGATGGCCGTGGCCTTTCTAGGGGAATGAGGATTCTGTCCCCAGCTGCACCCACCCAAGATCTGTCCACCCCTCCGGGACTCCCAGACACACACCTGATCTTCCCACAGCTGGCTCCGGAGATCTGAAAATTAGGAGACTCTTCGACGAAGAGAGGCCCGAGGAGTCGGAGGTGTCCACAGGTTCACCGCTGTAGCTCTGAGGTAGTCCACCCGCAGCCAGGGAGTCTGGAGGGAGCACGCAGCAGGTTCTGGCTCCGAGCCCAGCAGAAAGCCGACTGCTGGAGGCCGAGCGCGGTCCCTCTTATACGGCAGCAAGGCAGTCGCGTAAGGGACAGGCGTCGTCAGAGGGGGGCCGGCTGGGGCGGGCCTGGCTGGGCTTGCGAGGCGCATTGGGCCAGTCCCCTGCCAGTCAAATGGGGCCCTTCTGAGATGCCGCCATTTCTAGACGCCCGTGGTTGATTGATTAATCTAATCATCGAGGGACAAAATGCATAATGGCCTTTGAGTGTCAGCACAATGGGGTGTGGTGCCCGGAAAGCGGCTGATAGGAAGATGCGATTAGCTTAGATCTGAGCACGGTGAAGGAAAGCATCCAAAGGGGGGATATCTGGGCTGAAATCTGGAACATAAAATTTGAAATTAGTCAACCTGAACCGGGTTGGGAGAGGCAGGGAGAAAGGAAAGGGAGTGAAGAGGGTGTGCTGAGGCCCGGACTGGAAGGGAGCCCGGCACATTCTGGCAATGGACCGGAGGCCAAGTCCAGGCCCAGAGGTGGTGCGAGGTGGAGGCAGGGTCCGCGCAGGAGCTGGTCTTGTTCCAAGGCAGCGGAAAACCGTGGAACGGTGTCCGGCAGCGGGTTAACATTTCAGAAACGACCAGCCTGGCTGTGAAGGAGCGCCAACCCAGGGTCCGCAGAATTAAGTCAGGAGAGGCAAGAAGGCTATTGCAGCCCTCGGGGTTGGGCGCAGGGTGCTGTTAGACTGAGACTGAGGGAGGTAGAGGAGGAGAAAGTTCCCTGGTGGGAGAGAAATTTCCCAGAGAAAGCCAGACCCAGTGTGGACAGCCCTTGAGGAAGAGACTGCGGCCTTGGTAGCCCGCCCGTTCATTCAGGCAGAGGTGGACCGAGAACCTGCTCTGAATGGGAAGTTGCGGAGCTTGGCTTGCGCACATCTGGCTGAAGGGGCTTTTGAACTGCCAAGTGAGGTTGTCAGGTGGCCTTTTGTAAAAAGAGTCGAGCTCAGCGCGATGGCGACGGGGCTGGAGATGCGTGTGAGACCCACACCACTGGCTTTTATTGCTGTGGCTGCACACACGGGTGGAGGAAGACAGCGGGAAACACAGCAGGACACTGGAGGGGAATCCCGCAGTGGGTTATTTGGTTGGTTTGCATCCTTGTTTTTTTTTTTTTTTTTTTACAGAGACGGGTTGTCGCTCTGTAGCCCAGGCTGGAGTGCAGCGGTGCCATCTCGGCTCGCTGCGGCTACTTGGGGGGCTGAGATAGGAGAATCAGTTCAAGTGATTCTCCTGTCTCGGCCTCCGGAGTAGCTGGACTACAGGTGAGCGCCACCACATCGGGACAATTTTCGGATTTTTTGGAGAGACGAGGTTTCGCTCTGTGCCCAGGCTTGTTTGGAAGGCCTGAGCTCAAGCCGTCCTTCCCGCTCAACCTCCCGAGTAGCTGGGACCCCAGGCGCAAGCCACCATGCCGGGCCAATTATTTTTTTGGGTTGTATTTGTTGTTGAAGTGAGGTTTTGCTATGTTTTCACCTCACATACCTTTTCTGTCCCAAGACCCCATCCAGGGTACCACCTTACAATTCGTCACGGTTCCCCTTGGCTGCGACGGTTTCTCACACTTGCCTTGTTTTTGATGACCTTGACACTTGGAATACTGATCAGATATATTGTGGGATGTCCCCTCCTGAAGTTCGTGTGATGTATTCCTTGTGATCTGACTGGAATTATATGTTTTTGTAAGGAAGATTGCAGCGGGAAAGCGCCATTCCCATCCCATCCTGTCTACAGTACACACCATCAAGCCGGCTTATCACTGCTGCTATTAGTCCTGGTCACCTGGCTGGGGCAGTGTTGATTAGGTTTCTCCACCATCAAGTGATTTTCCCACCTCTTTCTCTACTGTACTTTTTGGAAGTCGCTACCTGGGGCCTATACTTAAATAAAAGGGAAGTTTTGCTTTATCTCCGTGCGGGGGAAGAGCTACCGAAATTCTGTGGAGTTCTCCTGTGTGGAGGATTTTCCCATTCTCCCCCACATGGTTGTTGATTTAGTCACTTATTTATATCCGTATGGACTCATGGACACCTATTGTATGCTTTGGTTTACACTCCAATACTTCAGGGGATGAATTATTTAATAATTGAACTAATTATTTTGTCAAATATATGACTCAACTATTTAATTATTAATTATTTAGTTAATTACTTTGTTACTGAGTGTCGCCAGCTTTGGCCACCGGGAGCTCCCTTAGTTGGCTTGCGTGTCCCTTTGTCAACCTCCCATCGCTGTGGCTTTTGGTTTTGTTTGGTTTTGGGCGGCTCCTTTCTCCCTGGCACCACAGGATGCTCCATGCTTATTTGCATATTCTCATCCTGATTGGGATTTCGTGTGCTCACTGACCAAACCCATAGATTCTTCTGTGAAGTTTCTCTTCAAAACGTTTATCTTTCTTATTGGGATAACTTCTCTCTCTCTTTTGTCCATTTTGAGACAAAGTTTTGCTCCCGTCACCCAGGCTGGAGTGCAATAGCATGATCTCGGATCACTGCAATGGCGCAATCTGGGCTCACTGCAACCTCCGCCTCCTGGGTTCAAAGGATTCTCCCGCCTCAGACTCCTGAGCAGCTGGGACTACAGTGGCCCACCACCATGCCTGGCTAATTTTTCTATTTTTATGAGGGCGAGACATGAGAATCGCTTCAATCCCGGGAATGGAGTTCTCAGTGAGCCGAAGCCACCGCGCTCCAGCGTGGGTGAAAGAGTGAGAGTCTGTTTCAAAATAAATAAATAAATAAATAAATAAATAAATAAATGAATAAATAAACCCGGAGGAATTACCAAGGGGTCTTGGTGCCTGCCTGCAGTCTGAGCTACTTGGCAACCTGATGTTGGAGGATCACCTGAGCTGAGGAGGTGCGGGCTGCAGTGAGCTGTGATTGCACCACTGCACTCCAGCCTGGATGACTGAATGAGACCCTGTCTTACTCCACGTACACATGTTTAGTGAAGCATTCTGGTGGTGGAAATGTCCTGGAAGTGGCGTATCAGCAGACCGCCACCTGCGGAATGTAAAACCTGTGCCTCTTTCCAGACAGATATACAGCAGGAAGAGAGTGGCACATGTGCGTGGGATGACTGCAAGGGGGCTTTCTGGCTTATGGATGACAGACCCCAATGGCAAGCCAAGAAGCAGCTCCCACTGCACAGTGCTCATTGTGATCCATGCCATGCTTCAATACGAAGTCGCCTGTTCCTAGTTTGGAGACGCACGGACTCCACAGAGGCTGTGCTCCTGACCACACCTGTGTTGCCTGCCTGGACCTTATAGTCACTTCAGCAGGACCCCTGGCACATGGCACGCCAGGTGTTTGTAAAAGCGAGCCACAAACGATGCTCTTAATGTGTACGTTTGTTGGTGTAGACTTGTGTGACTATGGGGAGAGATGCGATATGAATGGAGAACAGAGACTGGAGCCATTTTTCTACCTTCCTTTCTGCTTTTAGTAAACACATTTTATATTTGCGATTTGTGAAAGTTTAGTGAAAGAACTGTTGTATAAAATAAGTCCGAAGAGAACGGTTTATTTAGAAGGATTGAATACACAAGAGAAAAATCTTTGATGTAAAAAGTTATCTGTATTTTATTTGGACGTTTACAAAGGAGTGAAAACCAGCCAATAAGAGGCTACTTAATAAAATACAAAAATACAAAAATTCATAATACAACATTTATCAAACTCTGAAAAGATGGGAACTAACTCAACTTAAACATCTATGAGAAACTTAGAGCAAACATCTTGGTTAATGGTGAAACATTTAAAATATTCCCATTAAAGCCAGGAGGAAGCCAAGGACACTGCCGTCAAATCACTGATTCCTCATTTAGCGGTTCCAGTGAGTCATGCACTCTCCTTGTTTCCGTTAGCCTCCCTCCCACCACCCCGACACCTTTTGTCTGATTCATCAAATGTCCTTTGATCCACTTTTTCCTCAATCTGTTTGAAATTTTACCTTCTATTCCAATTCATTTAGTGGTTCCCAAAGGGTACCCACGTTGAGACTTAAAAATGTGTCAGTCTAGAGTTTTATCGCTCTTATATTCAGCCAGTCTATCGTCTCCAGGCACTAGACAAGAACTGTAGTAACTTCTAGCTCCTTCTGAATTTTCGCATGCCCCACATGTCTATATGAGTGTCTTCTGGAATTTTAATTCTAGGTCATCAATCCTTTTTCCAGAATCGTACTCCTCTGGACTTAAGAATACAGTTTCCTAATTTCCATGCTTACTGATCCTTGTTGCATCCCACTTCCTCCCGGTCGTCTGGTTTGGCTCTTTCTTGGCTGAAACACGTGACGTGTACTTTCACTGTACATGACAGTTCCATTCCAATCGCCTTGTACAGAAAGGGGGTTTGGCAGCTTGCATATTGTAAGTTGCGTACTCTAAGTTCAGGGGAAGCTCAGGCTTCAGGTCCAGTCGGGGGAGGAGTGGAGCAGAAGTGGGGCTGGGGGGAACGTCCAGGTGGAAGAAAGGGAGGCTGGGAACAACGTGGGTGGCGGATAGTGGTCAATATGCAATGTCGGTGAGGAACACTGGGACCCCTTGCACATAGGTGCCGTGGGGGGTTTGAATGACTTGTAAAACAGCTGAGTCACCCAGAGCCCTAAACCCGATGCAGGGATAGAGGGTCAACGCGGGTTGCCAGTCAACAGCCTGAGGCCCAGGAGCAGTGGGCGGCTCCTGAAACCCCAGCTCAGGTTGCGCCACGTCGGGGCCAGGGCCTTCCTGCACAGTTCCAGGCAGAGGACCTGTTTCAGAAAGAGAGAAGGCTGCGGTCTCCGTGATTTCCGGTTCCCCCTGGTGGCCTGGCTCTCCATGGTGGTCCAGTGGGATGTGCACGTCCGGTCCCATCACGCCTTCTGCCCCCTGTCTCTGGCCAGCGTCCCCGCGGGGCCCAGCCCTTCTGCCACGGCCTCGCCCTGGCCGCCGGCTTCCTCCCCGGCGCCGGCCTCTCTCTGCAGGACGGGGTGACTCTGGGCGAGCTGGGGGCTGCCATCTGAAGGGTTTCACGTAAGCGATGGGTTTTGCGGGTTGGGCTGGCTGTGCGGGCCCATCTGCTTCCACGGAGTCTTCAGGGTCCGCAACACAGCAGCCTGGCTCTGGAGGAGGCCCACCTGAGGCTAAAAGAGAAGCAGAGCGTGAGCAGAGAGAGATAGAAGGAATTTTACCCATCAAGCAGTTATAGGATACTTTTAAAAATAAATACTCAGAGAAAAGAGGGATTTTTGAAGTTAAAATTGTCAGAGAAGAAACAAAACTCTCCATGGAAATTGGAGAATGAAGTTGAGAAGATCTCCCACAGAACAAAGCAAAAACCTAAAAGGATGGAAAGAAGGATGAAATATAAGAGAATTAGAGGTATGTTGTGGCTGAGACATTTCACCACAAAATTTCAGAGTGCTGAGGAAAAAGAGAAGATTCTAAAAGATTGTAGGGAGCGGGAGACAGAGAAAGGAAAAGTCACATGGAAAGGGCTAGGATTCCACATGTCTCAAAAATCAGACATCTCAAAAGCAGCAGTTCAGTCTAGAACATAACAGAAAATGTCTTCGAAATTTCAAGGGAAATGAATTTCCCACCTAAAGTGTCCTGTCCAACCAAAGTTTCACTAAAGAATCTGGGAGGGGAGAATGAAGATGTTTCAGACCAGCAAGATGTTAAAGAATTTGCTTTCAGTGGATGCTTTATTGTTCTGCATCTGTCAAACTAGACAAGATTAAAAGATTTAGGACACTCAGCGTAGGAAGGGAAATGTTTTGGAGAACAACGTGGCAACAGCCGTAAAATTCCAACTCCTCCGGGAAAGAACAAGGTGGAAGTACCGGTTTATCATAGATCAAGACGTAGCGTGAGGACTCGCTCTGCTACGGACAAACAGTAATACAAAACGAAACAGAAGGAAACAGCGACAACAACAGCAAATCTCAGATTTGGGAAATGGGATTACAGTTCGAAAGAGGGAAGGGAATTTGCCAGAGGATGTGGAACCTGGGAGCTGACTTCCAACAACCAGCCCAGGTTGAGGCAGGCTAGGAGAAGGTGAAACAGAGAATGCTCGATTGAGTTTGAATTCAAACAATTGGGGAAGAATTGGGGAACAAACGAAATTAAAAAGAGAGTGGCAGGCGTTTGATGTACCTTGATTAGGGGCCATGGAGCGAAGTCGCTTCGAAGGCCTTGGTTCCTCCATGAGCAATCGGCGGGAGGGGCTGGGGAGAAAAACAAGAGAGCAAGAACGGATTTAGGAAGACAGAGGTGACAAGGCAGGGGGATGGCCGTGGCCTTTCTAGGGGAATGAGGATTCTGTCCCCAGCTGCACCCACCCAAGATCTGTCCACCCCTCCGGGACTCCCAGACACACACCTGATCTTCCCACAGCTGGCTCCGGAGATCTGAAAATTAGGAGACTCTTCGACGAAGAGAGGCCCGAGGAGTCGGAGGTGTCCACAGGTTCACCGCTGTAGCTCTGAGGTAGTCCACCCGCAGCCAGGGAGTCTGGAGGGAGCACGCAGCAGGTTCTGGCTCCGAGCCCAGCAGAAAGCCGACTGCTGGAGGCCGAGCGCGGTCCCTCTTATACGGCAGCAAGGCAGTCGCGTAAGGGACAGGCGTGGTCAGAGGGGGGCCGGCTGGGGCGGGCCTGGCTGGGCTTGCGAGGCGCATTGGGCCAGTCCCCTGCCAGTCAAATGGGGCCCTTCTGAGATGCCGCCATTTCTAGACGCCCGTGGTTGATTGATTAATCTAATCATCGAGGGACAAAATGCATAATGGCCTTTGAGTGTCAGCACAATGGGGTGTGGTGCCCGGAAAGCGGCTGATAGGAAGATGCGATTAGCTTAGATCTGAGCACGGTGAAGGAAAGCATCCAAAGGGGGGATATCTGGGCTGAAATCTGGAACATAAAATTTGAAATTAGTCAACCTGAACCGGGTTGGGAGAGGCAGGGAGAAAGGAAAGGGAGTGAAGAGGGTGTGCTGAGGCCCGGACTGGAAGGGAGCCCGGCACATTCTGGCAATGGACCGGAGGCCAAGTCCAGGCCCAGAGGTGGTGCGAGGTGGAGGCAGGGTCCGCGCAGGAGCTGGTCTTGTTCCAAGGCAGCGGAAAACCGTGGAACGGTGTCGGGCAGCGGGTTAACATTTCAGAAACGACCAGCCTGGCTGTGAAGGAGCGCCAACCCAGGGTCCGCAGAATTAAGTCAGGAGAGGCAAGAAGGCTATTGCAGCCCTCGGGGTTGGGCGCAGGGTGCTGTTAGACTGAGACTGAGGGAGGTAGAGGAGGAGAAAGTTCCCTGGTGGGAGAGAAATTTCCCAGAGAAAGCCAGACCCAGTGTGGACAGCCCTTGAGGAAGAGACTGCGGCCTTGGTAGCCCGCCCGTTCATTCAGGCAGAGGTGGACCGAGAACCTGCTCTGAATGGGAAGTTGCGGAGCTTGGCTTGCGCACATCTGGCTGAAGGGGCTTTTGAACTGCCAAGTGAGGTTGTCAGGTGGCCTTTTGTAAAAAGAGTCGAGCTCAGCGCGATGGCGACGGGGCTGGAGATGCGTGTGAGACCCACACCACTGGCTTTTATTGCTGTGGCTGCACACACGGGTGGAGGAAGACAGCGGGAAACACAGCAGGACACTGGAGGGGAATCCCGCAGTGGGTTATTTGGTTGGTTTGCATCCTTGTTTTTTTTTTTTTTTTTTTACAGAGACGGGTTGTCGCTCTGTAGCCCAGGCTGGAGTGCAGCGGTGCCATCTCGGCTCGCTGCGGCTACTTGGGGGGCTGAGATAGGAGAATCAGTTCAAGTGATTCTCCTGTCTCGGCCTCCGGAGTAGCTGGACTACAGGTGAGCGCCACCACATCGGGACAATTTTCGGATTTTTTGGAGAGACGAGGTTTCGCTATGTGCCCAGGCTTGTTTGGAAGGCCTGAGCTCAAGCCGTCCTTCCCGCTCAACCTCCCGAGTAGCTGGGACCCCAGGCGCAAGCCACCATGCCGGGCCAATTATTTTTTTGGGTTGTATTTGTTGTTGAAGTGAGGTTTTGCTATGTTTTCACCTCACATACCTTTTCTGTCCCAAGACCCCATCCAGGGTACCACCTTACAATTCGTCACGGTTCCCCTTGGCTGCGACGGTTTCTCACACTTGCCTTGTTTTTGATGACCTTGACACTTGGAATACTGATCAGATATATTGTGGGATGTCCCCTCCTGAAGTTCGTGTGATGTATTCCTTGTGATCTGACTGGAATTATATGTTTTTGTAAGGAAGATTGCAGCGGGAAAGCGCCATTCCCATCCCATCCTGTCTACAGTACACACCATCAAGCCGGCTTATCACTGCTGCTATTAGTCCTGGTCACCTGGCTGGGGCAGTGTTGATTAGGTTTCTCCACCATCAAGTGATTTTCCCACCTCTTTCTCTACTGTACTTTTTGGAAGTCGCTACCTGGGGCCTATACTTAAATAAAAGGGAAGTTTTGCTTTATCTCCGTGCGGGGGAAGAGCTACCGAAATTCTGTGGAGTTCTCCTGTGTGGAGGATTTTCCCATTCTCCCCCACATGGTTGTTGATTTAGTCACTTATTTATATCCGTATGGACTTATGGACACCTATTGTATGCTTTGGTTTACACTCCAATACTTCAGGGGATGAATTATTTAATAATTGAACTAATTATTTTGTCAAATATATGACTCAACTATTTAATTATTAATTATTTAGTTAATTACTTTGTTACTGAGTGTCGCCAGCTTTGGCCACCGGGAGCTCCCTTAGTTGGCTTGCGTGTCCCTTTGTCAACCTCCCATCGCTGTGGCTTTTGGTTTTGTTTGGTTTTGGGCGGCTCCTTTCTCCCTGGCACCACAGGATGCTCCATGCTTATTTGCATATTCTCATCCTGATTGGGATTTCGTGTGCTCACTGACCAAACCCATAGATTCTTCTGTGAAGTTTCTCTTCAAAACGTTTATCTTTCTTATTGGGATAACTTCTCTCTCTCTTTTGTCCATTTTGAGACAAAGTTTTGCTCCCGTCACCCAGGCTGGAGTGCAATAGCATGATCTCGGATCACTGCAATGGCGCAATCTGGGCTCACTGCAACCTCCGCCTCCTGGGTTCAAAGGATTCTCCCGCCTCAGACTCCTGAGCAGCTGGGACTACAGTGGCCCACCACCATGCCTGGCTAATTTTTCTATTTTTATGAGGGCGAGACATGAGAATCGCTTCAATCCCGGGAATGGAGTTCTCAGTGAGCCGAAGCCACCGCGCTCCAGCGTGGGTGAAAGAGTGAGAGTCTGTTTCAAAATAAATAAATAAATAAATAAATGAATAAATAAACCCGGAGGAATTACCAAGGGGTCTTGGTGCCTGCCTGCAGTCTGAGCTACTTGGCAACCTGATGTTGGAGGATCACCTGAGCTGAGGAGGTGCGGGCTGCAGTGAGCTGTGATTGCACCACTGCACTCCAGCCTGGATGACTGAATGAGACCCTGTCTTACTCCACGTACACATGTTTAGTGAAGCATTCTGGTGGTGGAAATGTCCTGGAAGTGGCGTATCAGCAGACCGCCACCTGCGGAATGTAAAACCTGTGCCTCTTTCCAGACAGATATACAGCAGGAAGAGAGTGGCACATGTGCGTGGGATGACTGCAAGGGGGCTTTCTGGCTTATGGATGACAGACCCCAATGGCAAGCCAAGAAGCAGCTCCCACTGCACAGTGCTCATTGTGATCCATGCCATGCTTCAATACGAAGTCGCCTGTTCCTAGTTTGGAGACGCACGGACTCCACAGAGGCTGTGCTCCTGACCACACCTGTGTTGCCTGCCTGGACCTTATAGTCACTTCAGCAGGACCCCTGGCACATGGCACGCCAGGTGTTTGTAAAAGCGAGCCACAAACGATGCTCTTAATGTGTACGTTTGTTGGTGTAGACTTGTGTGACTATGGGGAGAGATGCGATATGAATGGAGAACAGAGACTGGAGCCATTTTTCTACCTTCCTTTCTGCTTTTAGTAAACACATTTTATATTTGCGATTTGTGAAAGTTTAGTGAAAGAACTGTTGTATAAAATAAGTCCGAAGAGAACGGTTTATTTAGAAGGATTGAATACACAAGAGAAAAATCTTTGATGTAAAAAGTTATCTGTATTTTATTTGGACGTTTACAAAGGAGTGAAAACCAGCCAATAAGAGGCTACTTAATAAAATACAAAAATACAAAAATTCATAATACAACATTTATCAAACTCTGAAAAGATGGGAACTAACTCAACTTAAACATCTATGAGAAACTTAGAGCAAACATCTTGGTTAATGGTGAAACATTTAAAATATTCCCATTAAAGCCAGGAGGAAGCCAAGGACACTGCCGTCAAATCACTGATTCCTCATTTAGCGGTTCCAGTGAGTCATGCACTCTCCTTGTTTCCGTTAGCCTCCCTCCCACCACCCCGACACCTTTTGTCTGATTCATCAAATGTCCTTTGATCCACTTTTTCCTCAATCTGTTTGAAATTTTACCTTCTATTCCAATTCATTTAGTGGTTCCCAAAGGGTACCCACGTTGAGACTTAAAAATGTGTCAGTCTAGAGTTTTATCGCTCTTATATTCAGCCAGTCTATCGTCTCCAGGCACTAGACAAGAACTGTAGTAACTTCTAGCTCCTTCTGAATTTTCGCATGCCCCACATGTCTATATGAGTGTCTTCTGGAATTTTAATTCTAGGTCATCAATCCTTTTTCCAGAATCGTACTCCTCTGGACTTAAGAATACAGTTTCCTAATTTCCATGCTTACTGATCCTTGTTGCATCCCACTTCCTCCCGGTCGTCTGGTTTGGCTCTTTCTTGGCTGAAACACGTGACGTGTACTTTCACTGTACATGACAGTTCCATTCCAATCGCCTTGTACAGAAAGGGGGTTTGGCAGCTTGCATATTGTAAGTTGCGTACTCTAAGTTCAGGGGAAGCTCAGGCTTCAGGTCCAGTCGGGGGAGGAGTGGAGCAGAAGTGGGGCTGGGGGGAACGTCCAGGTGGAAGAAAGGGAGGCTGGGAACAACGTGGGTGGCGGATAGTGGTCAATATGCAATGTCGGTGAGGAACACTGGGACCCCTTGCACATAGGTGCCGTGGGGGGTTTGAATGACTTGTAAAACAGCTGAGTCACCCAGAGCCCTAAACCCGATGCAGGGATAGAGGGTCAACGCGGGTTGCCAGTCAACAGCCTGAGGCCCAGGAGCAGTGGGCGGCTCCTGAAACCCCAGCTCAGGTTGCGCCACGTCGGGGCCAGGGCCTTCCTGCACAGTTCCAGGCAGAGGACCTGTTTCAGAAAGAGAGAAGGCTGCGGTCTCCGTGATTTCCGGTTCCCCCTGGTGGCCTGGCTCTCCATGGTGGTCCAGTGGGATGTGCACGTCCGGTCCCATCACGCCTTCTGCCCCCTGTCTCTGGCCAGCGTCCCCGCGGGGCCCAGCCCTTCTGCCACGGCCTCGCCCTGGCCGCCGGCTTCCTCCCCGGCGCCGGCCTCTCTCTGCAGGACGGGGTGACTCTGGGCGAGCTGGGGGCTGCCATCTGAAGGGTTTCACGTAAGCGATGGGTTTTGCGGGTTGGGCTGGCTGTGCGGGCCCATCTGCTTCCACGGAGTCTTCAGGGTCCGCAACACAGCAGCCTGGCTCTGGAGGAGGCCCACCTGAGGCTAAAAGAGAAGCAGAGCGTGAGCAGAGAGAGATAGAAGGAATTTTACCCATCAAGCAGTTATAGGATACTTTTAAAAATAAATACTCAGAGAAAAGAGGGATTTTTGAAGTTAAAATTGTCAGAGAAGAAACAAAACTCTCCATGGAAATTGGAGAATGAAGTTGAGAAGATCTCCCACAGAACAAAGCAAAAACCTAAAAGGATGGAAAGAAGGATGAAATATAAGAGAATTAGAGGTATGTTGTGGCTGAGACATTTCACCACAAAATTTCAGAGTGCTGAGGAAAAAGAGAAGATTCTAAAAGATTGTAGGGAGCGGGAGACAGAGAAAGGAAAAGTCACATGGAAAGGGCTAGGATTCCACATGTCTCAAAAATCAGACATCTCAAAAGCAGCAGTTCAGTCTAGAACATAACAGAAAATGTCTTCGAAATTTCAAGGGAAATGAATTTCCCACCTAAAGTGTCCTGTCCAACCAAAGTTTCACTAAAGAATCTGGGAGGGGAGAATGAAGATGTTTCAGACCAGCAAGATGTTAAAGAATTTGCTTTCAGTGGATGCTTTATTGTTCTGCATCTGTCAAACTAGACAAGATTAAAAGATTTAGGACACTCAGCGTAGGAAGGGAAATGTTTTGGAGAACAACGTGGCAACAGCCGTAAAATTCCAACTCCTCCGGGAAAGAACAAGGTGGAAGTACCGGTTTATCATAGATCAAGACGTAGCGTGAGGACTCGGTCTGCTACGGACAAACAGTAATACAAAACGAAACAGAAGGAAACAGCGACAACAACAGCAAATCTCAGATTTGGGAAATGGGATTACAGTTCGAAAGAGGGAAGGGAATTTGCCAGAGGATGTGGAACCTGGGAGCTGACTTCCAACAACCAGCCCAGGTTGAGGCAGGCTAGGAGAAGGTGAAACAGAGAATGCTCGATTGAGTTTGAATTCAAACAATTGGGGAAGAATTGGGGAACAAACGAAATTAAAAAGAGAGTGGCAGGCGTTTGATGTACCTTGATTAGGGGCCATGGAGCGAAGTCGCTTCGAAGGCCTTGGTTCCTCCATGAGCAATCGGCGGGAGGGGCTGGGGAGAAAAACAAGAGAGCAAGAACGGATTTAGGAAGACAGAGGTGACAAGGCAGGGGGATGGCCGTGGCCTTTCTAGGGGAATGAGGATTCTGTCCCCAGCTGCACCCACCCAAGATCTGTCCACCCCTCCGGGACTCCCAGACACACACCTGATCTTCCCACAGCTGGCTCCGGAGATCTGAAAATTAGGAGACTCTTCGACGAAGAGAGGCCCGAGGAGTCGGAGGTGTCCACAGGTTCACCGCTGTAGCTCTGAGGTAGTCCACCCGCAGCCAGGGAGTCTGGAGGGAGCACGCAGCAGGTTCTGGCTCCGAGCCCAGCAGAAAGCCGACTGCTGGAGGCCGAGCGCGGTCCCTCTTATACGGCAGCAAGGCAGTCGCGTAAGGGACAGGCGTGGTCAGAGGGGGGCCGGCTGGGGCGGGCCTGGCTGGGCTTGCGAGGCGCATTGGGCCAGTCCCCTGCCAGTCAAATGGGGCCCTTCTGAGATGCCGCCATTTCTAGACGCCCGTGGTTGATTGATTAATCTAATCATCGAGGGACAAAATGCATAATGGCCTTTGAGTGTCAGCACAATGGGGTGTGGTGCCCGGAAAGCGGCTGATAGGAAGATGCGATTAGCTTAGATCTGAGCACGGTGAAGGAAAGCATCCAAAGGGGGGATATCTGGGCTGAAATCTGGAACATAAAATTTGAAATTAGTCAACCTGAACCGGGTTGGGAGAGGCAGGGAGAAAGGAAAGGGAGTGAAGAGGGTGTGCTGAGGCCCGGACTGGAAGGGAGCCCGGCACATTCTGGCAATGGACCGGAGGCCAAGTCCAGGCCCAGAGGTGGTGCGAGGTGGAGGCAGGGTCCGCGCAGGAGCTGGTCTTGTTCCAAGGCAGCGGAAAACCGTGGAACGGTGTCGGGCAGCGGGTTAACATTTCAGAAACGACCAGCCTGGCTGTGAAGGAGCGCCAACCCAGGGTCCGCAGAATTAAGTCAGGAGAGGCAAGAAGGCTATTGCAGCCCTCGGGGTTGGGCGCAGGGTGCTGTTAGACTGAGACTGAGGGAGGTAGAGGAGGAGAAAGTTCCCTGGTGGGAGAGAAATTTCCCAGAGAAAGCCAGACCCAGTGTGGACAGCCCTTGAGGAAGAGACTGCGGCCTTGGTAGCCCGCCCGTTCATTCAGGCAGAGGTGGACCGAGAACCTGCTCTGAATGGGAAGTTGCGGAGCTTGGCTTGCGCACATCTGGCTGAAGGGGCTTTTGAACTGCCAAGTGAGGTTGTCAGGTGGCCTTTTGTAAAAAGAGTCGAGCTCAGCGCGATGGCGACGGGGCTGGAGATGCGTGTGAGACCCACACCACTGGCTTTTATTGCTGTGGCTGCACACACGGGTGGAGGAAGACAGCGGGAAACACAGCAGGACACTGGAGGGGAATCCCGCAGTGGGTTATTTGGTTGGTTTGCATCCTTGTTTTTTTTTTTTTTTTTTACAGAGACGGGTTGTCGCTCTGTAGCCCAGGCTGGAGTGCAGCGGTGCCATCTCGGCTCGCTGCGGCTACTTGGGGGGCTGAGATAGGAGAATCAGTTCAAGTGATTCTCCTGTCTCGGCCTCCGGAGTAGCTGGACTACAGGTGAGCGCCACCACATCGGGACAATTTTCGGATTTTTTGGAGAGACGAGGTTTCGCTATGTGCCCAGGCTTGTTTGGAAGGCCTGAGCTCAAGCCGTCCTTCCCGCTCAACCTCCCGAGTAGCTGGGACCCCAGGCGCAAGCCACCATGCCGGGCCAATTATTTTTTTGGGTTGTATTTGTTGTTGAAGTGAGGTTTTGCTATGTTTTCACCTCACATACCTTTTCTGTCCCAAGACCCCATCCAGGGTACCACCTTACAATTCGTCACGGTTCCCCTTGGCTGCGACGGTTTCTCACACTTGCCTTGTTTTTGATGACCTTGACACTTGGAATACTGATCAGATATATTGTGGGATGTCCCCTCCTGAAGTTCGTGTGATGTATTCCTTGTGATCTGACTGGAATTATATGTTTTTGTAAGGAAGATTGCAGCGGGAAAGCGCCATTCCCATCCCATCCTGTCTACAGTACACACCATCAAGCCGGCTTATCACTGCTGCTATTAGTCCTGGTCACCTGGCTGGGGCAGTGTTGATTAGGTTTCTCCACCATCAAGTGATTTTCCCACCTCTTTCTCTACTGTACTTTTTGGAAGTCGCTACCTGGGGCCTATACTTAAATAAAAGGGAAGTTTTGCTTTATCTCCGTGCGGGGGAAGAGCTACCGAAATTCTGTGGAGTTCTCCTGTGTGGAGGATTTTCCCATTCTCCCCCACATGGTTGTTGATTTAGTCACTTATTTATATCCGTATGGACTCATGGACACCTATTGTATGCTTTGGTTTACACTCCAATACTTCAGGGGATGAATTATTTAATAATTGAACTAATTATTTTGTCAAATATATGACTCAACTATTTAATTATTAATTATTTAGTTAATTACTTTGTTACTGAGTGTCGCCAGCTTTGGCCACCGGGAGCTCCCTTAGTTGGCTTGCGTGTCCCTTTGTCAACCTCCCATCGCTGTGGCTTTTGGTTTTGTTTGGTTTTGGGCGGCTCCTTTCTCCCTGGCACCACAGGATGCTCCATGCTTATTTGCATATTCTCATCCTGATTGGGATTTCGTGTGCTCACTGACCAAACCCATAGATTCTTCTGTGAAGTTTCTCTTCAAAACGTTTATCTTTCTTATTGGGATAACTTCTCTCTCTCTTTTGTCCATTTTGAGACAAAGTTTTGCTCCCGTCACCCAGGCTGGAGTGCAATAGCATGATCTCGGATCACTGCAATGGCGCAATCTGGGCTCACTGCAACCTCCGCCTCCTGGGTTCAAAGGATTCTCCCGCCTCAGACTCCTGAGCAGCTGGGACTACAGTGGCCCACCACCATGCCTGGCTAATTTTTCTATTTTTATGAGGGCGAGACATGAGAATCGCTTCAATCCCGGGAATGGAGTTCTCAGTGAGCCGAAGCCACCGCGCTCCAGCGTGGGTGAAAGAGTGAGAGTCTGTTTCAAAATAAATAAATAAATAAATAAATAAATAAATGAATAAATAAACCCGGAGGAATTACCAAGGGGTCTTGGTGCCTGCCTGCAGTCTGAGCTACTTGGCAACCTGATGTTGGAGGATCACCTGAGCTGAGGAGGTGCGGGCTGCAGTGAGCTGTGATTGCACCACTGCACTCCAGCCTGGATGACTGAATGAGACCCTGTCTTACTCCACGTACACATGTTTAGTGAAGCATTCTGGTGGTGGAAATGTCCTGGAAGTGGCGTATCAGCAGACCGCCACCTGCGGAATGTAAAACCTGTGCCTCTTTCCAGACAGATATACAGCAGGAAGAGAGTGGCACATGTGCGTGGGATGACTGCAAGGGGGCTTTCTGGCTTATGGATGACAGACCCCAATGGCAAGCCAAGAAGCAGCTCCCACTGCACAGTGCTCATTGTGATCCATGCCATGCTTCAATACGAAGTCGCCTGTTCCTAGTTTGGAGACGCACGGACTCCACAGAGGCTGTGCTCCTGACCACACCTGTGTTGCCTGCCTGGACCTTATAGTCACTTCAGCAGGACCCCTGGCACATGGCACGCCAGGTGTTTGTAAAAGCGAGCCACAAACGATGCTCTTAATGTGTACGTTTGTTGGTGTAGACTTGTGTGACTATGGGGAGAGATGCGATATGAATGGAGAACAGAGACTGGAGCCATTTTTCTACCTTCCTTTCTGCTTTTAGTAAACACATTTTATATTTGCGATTTGTGAAAGTTTAGTGAAAGAACTGTTGTATAAAATAAGTCCGAAGAGAA
The DNA here is from genome assembly GCF_029289425.2 of Pan paniscus. Taxonomy (NCBI): domain Eukaryota; kingdom Metazoa; phylum Chordata; class Mammalia; order Primates; family Hominidae; genus Pan; species Pan paniscus. The sequence goes on along the minus strand of NC_073263.2, from coordinate 58,603,569 downwards.
CGGTTTATTTAGAAGGATTGAATACACAAGAGAAAAATCTTTGATGTAAAAAGTTATCTGTATTTTATTTGGACGTTTACAAAGGAGTGAAAACCAGCCAATAAGAGGCTACTTAATAAAATACAAAAATACAAAAATTCATAATACAACATTTATCAAACTCTGAAAAGATGGGAACTAACTCAACTTAAACATCTATGAGAAACTTAGAGCAAACATCTTGGTTAATGGTGAAACATTTAAAATATTCCCATTAAAGCCAGGAGGAAGCCAAGGACACTGCCGTCAAATCACTGATTCCTCATTTAGCGGTTCCAGTGAGTCATGCACTCTCCTTGTTTCCGTTAGCCTCCCTCCCACCACCCCGACACCTTTTGTCTGATTCATCAAATGTCCTTTGATCCACTTTTTCCTCAATCTGTTTGAAATTTTACCTTCTATTCCAATTCATTTAGTGGTTCCCAAAGGGTACCCACGTTGAGACTTAAAAATGTGTCAGTCTAGAGTTTTATCGCTCTTATATTCAGCCAGTCTATCGTCTCCAGGCACTAGACAAGAACTGTAGTAACTTCTAGCTCCTTCTGAATTTTCGCATGCCCCACATGTCTATATGAGTGTCTTCTGGAATTTTAATTCTAGGTCATCAATCCTTTTTCCAGAATCGTACTCCTCTGGACTTAAGAATACAGTTTCCTAATTTCCATGCTTACTGATCCTTGTTGCATCCCACTTCCTCCCGGTCGTCTGGTTTGGCTCTTTCTTGGCTGAAACACGTGACGTGTACTTTCACTGTACATGACAGTTCCATTCCAATCGCCTTGTACAGAAAGGGGGTTTGGCAGCTTGCATATTGTAAGTTGCGTACTCTAAGTTCAGGGGAAGCTCAGGCTTCAGGTCCAGTCGGGGGAGGAGTGGAGCAGAAGTGGGGCTGGGGGGAACGTCCAGGTGGAAGAAAGGGAGGCTGGGAACAACGTGGGTGGCGGATAGTGGTCAATATGCAATGTCGGTGAGGAACACTGGGACCCCTTGCACATAGGTGCCGTGGGGGGTTTGAATGACTTGTAAAACAGCTGAGTCACCCAGAGCCCTAAACCCGATGCAGGGATAGAGGGTCAACGCGGGTTGCCAGTCAACAGCCTGAGGCCCAGGAGCAGTGGGCGGCTCCTGAAACCCCAGCTCAGGTTGCGCCACGTCGGGGCCAGGGCCTTCCTGCACAGTTCCAGGCAGAGGACCTGTTTCAGAAAGAGAGAAGGCTGCGGTCTCCGTGATTTCCGGTTCCCCCTGGTGGCCTGGCTCTCCATGGTGGTCCAGTGGGATGTGCACGTCCGGTCCCATCACGCCTTCTGCCCCCTGTCTCTGGCCAGCGTCCCCGCGGGGCCCAGCCCTTCTGCCACGGCCTCGCCCTGGCCGCCGGCTTCCTCCCCGGCGCCGGCCTCTCTCTGCAGGACGGGGTGACTCTGGGCGAGCTGGGGGCTGCCATCTGAAGGGTTTCACGTAAGCGATGGGTTTTGCGGGTTGGGCTGGCTGTGCGGGCCCATCTGCTTCCACGGAGTCTTCAGGGTCCGCAACACAGCAGCCTGGCTCTGGAGGAGGCCCACCTGAGGCTAAAAGAGAAGCAGAGCGTGAGCAGAGAGAGATAGAAGGAATTTTACCCATCAAGCAGTTATAGGATACTTTTAAAAATAAATACTCAGAGAAAAGAGGGATTTTTGAAGTTAAAATTGTCAGAGAAGAAACAAAACTCTCCATGGAAATTGGAGAATGAAGTTGAGAAGATCTCCCACAGAACAAAGCAAAAACCTAAAAGGATGGAAAGAAGGATGAAATATAAGAGAATTAGAGGTATGTTGTGGCTGAGACATTTCACCACAAAATTTCAGAGTGCTGAGGAAAAAGAGAAGATTCTAAAAGATTGTAGGGAGCGGGAGACAGAGAAAGGAAAAGTCACATGGAAAGGGCTAGGATTCCACATGTCTCAAAAATCAGACATCTCAAAAGCAGCAGTTCAGTCTAGAACATAACAGAAAATGTCTTCGAAATTTCAAGGGAAATGAATTTCCCACCTAAAGTGTCCTGTCCAACCAAAGTTTCACTAAAGAATCTGGGAGGGGAGAATGAAGATGTTTCAGACCAGCAAGATGTTAAAGAATTTGCTTTCAGTGGATGCTTTATTGTTCTGCATCTGTCAAACTAGACAAGATTAAAAGATTTAGGACACTCAGCGTAGGAAGGGAAATGTTTTGGAGAACAACGTGGCAACAGCCGTAAAATTCCAACTCCTCCGGGAAAGAACAAGGTGGAAGTACCGGTTTATCATAGATCAAGACGTAGCGTGAGGACTCGGTCTGCTACGGACAAACAGTAATACAAAACGAAACAGAAGGAAACAGCGACAACAACAGCAAATCTCAGATTTGGGAAATGGGATTACAGTTCGAAAGAGGGAAGGGAATTTGCCAGAGGATGTGGAACCTGGGAGCTGACTTCCAACAACCAGCCCAGGTTGAGGCAGGCTAGGAGAAGGTGAAACAGAGAATGCTCGATTGAGTTTGAATTCAAACAATTGGGGAAGAATTGGGGAACAAACGAAATTAAAAAGAGAGTGGCAGGCGTTTGATGTACCTTGATTAGGGGCCATGGAGCGAAGTCGCTTCGAAGGCCTTGGTTCCTCCATGAGCAATCGGCGGGAGGGGCTGGGGAGAAAAACAAGAGAGCAAGAACGGATTTAGGAAGACAGAGGTGACAAGGCAGGGGGATGGCCGTGGCCTTTCTAGGGGAATGAGGATTCTGTCCCCAGCTGCACCCACCCAAGATCTGTCCACCCCTCCGGGACTCCCAGACACACACCTGATCTTCCCACAGCTGGCTCCGGAGATCTGAAAATTAGGAGACTCTTCGACGAAGAGAGGCCCGAGGAGTCGGAGGTGTCCACAGGTTCACCGCTGTAGCTCTGAGGTAGTCCACCCGCAGCCAGGGAGTCTGGAGGGAGCACGCAGCAGGTTCTGGCTCCGAGCCCAGCAGAAAGCCGACTGCTGGAGGCCGAGCGCGGTCCCTCTTATACGGCAGCAAGGCAGTCGCGTAAGGGACAGGCGTGGTCAGAGGGGGGCCGGCTGGGGCGGGCCTGGCTGGGCTTGCGAGGCGCATTGGGCCAGTCCCCTGCCAGTCAAATGGGGCCCTTCTGAGATGCCGCCATTTCTAGACGCCCGTGGTTGATTGATTAATCTAATCATCGAGGGACAAAATGCATAATGGCCTTTGAGTGTCAGCACAATGGGGTGTGGTGCCCGGAAAGCGGCTGATAGGAAGATGCGATTAGCTTAGATCTGAGCACGGTGAAGGAAAGCATCCAAAGGGGGGATATCTGGGCTGAAATCTGGAACATAAAATTTGAAATTAGTCAACCTGAACCGGGTTGGGAGAGGCAGGGAGAAAGGAAAGGGAGTGAAGAGGGTGTGCTGAGGCCCGGACTGGAAGGGAGCCCGGCACATTCTGGCAATGGACCGGAGGCCAAGTCCAGGCCCAGAGGTGGTGCGAGGTGGAGGCAGGGTCCGCGCAGGAGCTGGTCTTGTTCCAAGGCAGCGGAAAACCGTGGAACGGTGTCGGGCAGCGGGTTAACATTTCAGAAACGACCAGCCTGGCTGTGAAGGAGCGCCAACCCAGGGTCCGCAGAATTAAGTCAGGAGAGGCAAGAAGGCTATTGCAGCCCTCGGGGTTGGGCGCAGGGTGCTGTTAGACTGAGACTGAGGGAGGTAGAGGAGGAGAAAGTTCCCTGGTGGGAGAGAAATTTCCCAGAGAAAGCCAGACCCAGTGTGGACAGCCCTTGAGGAAGAGACTGCGGCCTTGGTAGCCCGCCCGTTCATTCAGGCAGAGGTGGACCGAGAACCTGCTCTGAATGGGAAGTTGCGGAGCTTGGCTTGCGCACATCTGGCTGAAGGGGCTTTTGAACTGCCAAGTGAGGTTGTCAGGTGGCCTTTTGTAAAAAGAGTCGAGCTCAGCGCGATGGCGACGGGGCTGGAGATGCGTGTGAGACCCACACCACTGGCTTTTATTGCTGTGGCTGCACACACGGGTGGAGGAAGACAGCGGGAAACACAGCAGGACACTGGAGGGGAATCCCGCAGTGGGTTATTTGGTTGGTTTGCATCCTTGTTTTTTTTTTTTTTTTTTACAGAGACGGGTTGTCGCTCTGTAGCCCAGGCTGGAGTGCAGCGGTGCCATCTCGGCTCGCTGCGGCTACTTGGGGGGCTGAGATAGGAGAATCAGTTCAAGTGATTCTCCTGTCTCGGCCTCCGGAGTAGCTGGACTACAGGTGAGCGCCACCACATCGGGACAATTTTCGGATTTTTTGGAGAGACGAGGTTTCGCTATGTGCCCAGGCTTGTTTGGAAGGCCTGAGCTCAAGCCGTCCTTCCCGCTCAACCTCCCGAGTAGCTGGGACCCCAGGCGCAAGCCACCATGCCGGGCCAATTATTTTTTTGGGTTGTATTTGTTGTTGAAGTGAGGTTTTGCTATGTTTTCACCTCACATACCTTTTCTGTCCCAAGACCCCATCCAGGGTACCACCTTACAATTCGTCACGGTTCCCCTTGGCTGCGACGGTTTCTCACACTTGCCTTGTTTTTGATGACCTTGACACTTGGAATACTGATCAGATATATTGTGGGATGTCCCCTCCTGAAGTTCGTGTGATGTATTCCTTGTGATCTGACTGGAATTATATGTTTTTGTAAGGAAGATTGCAGCGGGAAAGCGCCATTCCCATCCCATCCTGTCTACAGTACACACCATCAAGCCGGCTTATCACTGCTGCTATTAGTCCTGGTCACCTGGCTGGGGCAGTGTTGATTAGGTTTCTCCACCATCAAGTGATTTTCCCACCTCTTTCTCTACTGTACTTTTTGGAAGTCGCTACCTGGGGCCTATACTTAAATAAAAGGGAAGTTTTGCTTTATCTCCGTGCGGGGGAAGAGCTACCGAAATTCTGTGGAGTTCTCCTGTGTGGAGGATTTTCCCATTCTCCCCCACATGGTTGTTGATTTAGTCACTTATTTATATCCGTATGGACTCATGGACACCTATTGTATGCTTTGGTTTACACTCCAATACTTCAGGGGATGAATTATTTAATAATTGAACTAATTATTTTGTCAAATATATGACTCAACTATTTAATTATTAATTATTTAGTTAATTACTTTGTTACTGAGTGTCGCCAGCTTTGGCCACCGGGAGCTCCCTTAGTTGGCTTGCGTGTCCCTTTGTCAACCTCCCATCGCTGTGGCTTTTGGTTTTGTTTGGTTTTGGGCGGCTCCTTTCTCCCTGGCACCACAGGATGCTCCATGCTTATTTGCATATTCTCATCCTGATTGGGATTTCGTGTGCTCACTGACCAAACCCATAGATTCTTCTGTGAAGTTTCTCTTCAAAACGTTTATCTTTCTTATTGGGATAACTTCTCTCTCTCTTTTGTCCATTTTGAGACAAAGTTTTGCTCCCGTCACCCAGGCTGGAGTGCAATAGCATGATCTCGGATCACTGCAATGGCGCAATCTGGGCTCACTGCAACCTCCGCCTCCTGGGTTCAAAGGATTCTCCCGCCTCAGACTCCTGAGCAGCTGGGACTACAGTGGCCCACCACCATGCCTGGCTAATTTTTCTATTTTTATGAGGGCGAGACATGAGAATCGCTTCAATCCCGGGAATGGAGTTCTCAGTGAGCCGAAGCCACCGCGCTCCAGCGTGGGTGAAAGAGTGAGAGTCTGTTTCAAAATAAATAAATAAATAAATAAATAAATAAATGAATAAATAAACCCGGAGGAATTACCAAGGGGTCTTGGTGCCTGCCTGCAGTCTGAGCTACTTGGCAACCTGATGTTGGAGGATCACCTGAGCTGAGGAGGTGCGGGCTGCAGTGAGCTGTGATTGCACCACTGCACTCCAGCCTGGATGACTGAATGAGACCCTGTCTTACTCCACGTACACATGTTTAGTGAAGCATTCTGGTGGTGGAAATGTCCTGGAAGTGGCGTATCAGCAGACCGCCACCTGCGGAATGTAAAACCTGTGCCTCTTTCCAGACAGATATACAGCAGGAAGAGAGTGGCACATGTGCGTGGGATGACTGCAAGGGGGCTTTCTGGCTTATGGATGACAGACCCCAATGGCAAGCCAAGAAGCAGCTCCCACTGCACAGTGCTCATTGTGATCCATGCCATGCTTCAATACGAAGTCGCCTGTTCCTAGTTTGGAGACGCACGGACTCCACAGAGGCTGTGCTCCTGACCACACCTGTGTTGCCTGCCTGGACCTTATAGTCACTTCAGCAGGACCCCTGGCACATGGCACGCCAGGTGTTTGTAAAAGCGAGCCACAAACGATGCTCTTAATGTGTACGTTTGTTGGTGTAGACTTGTGTGACTATGGGGAGAGATGCGATATGAATGGAGAACAGAGACTGGAGCCATTTTTCTACCTTCCTTTCTGCTTTTAGTAAACACATTTTATATTTGCGATTTGTGAAAGTTTAGTGAAAGAACTGTTGTATAAAATAAGTCCGAAGAGAACGGTTTATTTAGAAGGATTGAATACACAAGAGAAAAATCTTTGATGTAAAAAGTTATCTGTATTTTATTTGGACGTTTACAAAGGAGTGAAAACCAGCCAATAAGAGGCTACTTAATAAAATACAAAAATACAAAAATTCATAATACAACATTTATCAAACTCTGAAAAGATGGGAACTAACTCAACTTAAACATCTATGAGAAACTTAGAGCAAACATCTTGGTTAATGGTGAAACATTTAAAATATTCCCATTAAAGCCAGGAGGAAGCCAAGGACACTGCCGTCAAATCACTGATTCCTCATTTAGCGGTTCCAGTGAGTCATGCACTCTCCTTGTTTCCGTTAGCCTCCCTCCCACCACCCCGACACCTTTTGTCTGATTCATCAAATGTCCTTTGATCCACTTTTTCCTCAATCTGTTTGAAATTTTACCTTCTATTCCAATTCATTTAGTGGTTCCCAAAGGGTACCCACGTTGAGACTTAAAAATGTGTCAGTCTAGAGTTTTATCGCTCTTATATTCAGCCAGTCTATCGTCTCCAGGCACTAGACAAGAACTGTAGTAACTTCTAGCTCCTTCTGAATTTTCGCATGCCCCACATGTCTATATGAGTGTCTTCTGGAATTTTAATTCTAGGTCATCAATCCTTTTTCCAGAATCGTACTCCTCTGGACTTAAGAATACAGTTTCCTAATTTCCATGCTTACTGATCCTTGTTGCATCCCACTTCCTCCCGGTCGTCTGGTTTGGCTCTTTCTTGGCTGAAACACGTGACGTGTACTTTCACTGTACATGACAGTTCCATTCCAATCGCCTTGTACAGAAAGGGGGTTTGGCAGCTTGCATATTGTAAGTTGCGTACTCTAAGTTCAGGGGAAGCTCAGGCTTCAGGTCCAGTCGGGGGAGGAGTGGAGCAGAAGTGGGGCTGGGGGGAACGTCCAGGTGGAAGAAAGGGAGGCTGGGAACAACGTGGGTGGCGGATAGTGGTCAATATGCAATGTCGGTGAGGAACACTGGGACCCCTTGCACATAGGTGCCGTGGGGGGTTTGAATGACTTGTAAAACAGCTGAGTCACCCAGAGCCCTAAACCCGATGCAGGGATAGAGGGTCAACGCGGGTTGCCAGTCAACAGCCTGAGGCCCAGGAGCAGTGGGCGGCTCCTGAAACCCCAGCTCAGGTTGCGCCACGTCGGGGCCAGGGCCTTCCTGCACAGTTCCAGGCAGAGGACCTGTTTCAGAAAGAGAGAAGGCTGCGGTCTCCGTGATTTCCGGTTCCCCCTGGTGGCCTGGCTCTCCATGGTGGTCCAGTGGGATGTGCACGTCCGGTCCCATCACGCCTTCTGCCCCCTGTCTCTGGCCAGCGTCCCCGCGGGGCCCAGCCCTTCTGCCACGGCCTCGCCCTGGCCGCCGGCTTCCTCCCCGGCGCCGGCCTCTCTCTGCAGGACGGGGTGACTCTGGGCGAGCTGGGGGCTGCCATCTGAAGGGTTTCACGTAAGCGATGGGTTTTGCGGGTTGGGCTGGCTGTGCGGGCCCATCTGCTTCCACGGAGTCTTCAGGGTCCGCAACACAGCAGCCTGGCTCTGGAGGAGGCCCACCTGAGGCTAAAAGAGAAGCAGAGCGTGAGCAGAGAGAGATAGAAGGAATTTTACCCATCAAGCAGTTATAGGATACTTTTAAAAATAAATACTCAGAGAAAAGAGGGATTTTTGAAGTTAAAATTGTCAGAGAAGAAACAAAACTCTCCATGGAAATTGGAGAATGAAGTTGAGAAGATCTCCCACAGAACAAAGCAAAAACCTAAAAGGATGGAAAGAAGGATGAAATATAAGAGAATTAGAGGTATGTTGTGGCTGAGACATTTCACCACAAAATTTCAGAGTGCTGAGGAAAAAGAGAAGATTCTAAAAGATTGTAGGGAGCGGGAGACAGAGAAAGGAAAAGTCACATGGAAAGGGCTAGGATTCCACATGTCTCAAAAATCAGACATCTCAAAAGCAGCAGTTCAGTCTAGAACATAACAGAAAATGTCTTCGAAATTTCAAGGGAAATGAATTTCCCACCTAAAGTGTCCTGTCCAACCAAAGTTTCACTAAAGAATCTGGGAGGGGAGAATGAAGATGTTTCAGACCAGCAAGATGTTAAAGAATTTGCTTTCAGTGGATGCTTTATTGTTCTGCATCTGTCAAACTAGACAAGATTAAAAGATTTAGGACACTCAGCGTAGGAAGGGAAATGTTTTGGAGAACAACGTGGCAACAGCCGTAAAATTCCAACTCCTCCGGGAAAGAACAAGGTGGAAGTACCGGTTTATCATAGATCAAGACGTAGCGTGAGGACTCGGTCTGCTACGGACAAACAGTAATACAAAACGAAACAGAAGGAAACAGCGACAACAACAGCAAATCTCAGATTTGGGAAATGGGATTACAGTTCGAAAGAGGGAAGGGAATTTGCCAGAGGATGTGGAACCTGGGAGCTGACTTCCAACAACCAGCCCAGGTTGAGGCAGGCTAGGAGAAGGTGAAACAGAGAATGCTCGATTGAGTTTGAATTCAAACAATTGGGGAAGAATTGGGGAACAAACGAAATTAAAAAGAGAGTGGCAGGCGTTTGATGTACCTTGATTAGGGGCCATGGAGCGAAGTCGCTTCGAAGGCCTTGGTTCCTCCATGAGCAATCGGCGGGAGGGGCTGGGGAGAAAAACAAGAGAGCAAGAACGGATTTAGGAAGACAGAGGTGACAAGGCAGGGGGATGGCCGTGGCCTTTCTAGGGGAATGAGGATTCTGTCCCCAGCTGCACCCACCCAAGATCTGTCCACCCCTCCGGGACTCCCAGACACACACCTGATCTTCCCACAGCTGGCTCCGGAGATCTGAAAATTAGGAGACTCTTCGACGAAGAGAGGCCCGAGGAGTCGGAGGTGTCCACAGGTTCACCGCTGTAGCTCTGAGGTAGTCCACCCGCAGCCAGGGAGTCTGGAGGGAGCACGCAGCAGGTTCTGGCTCCGAGCCCAGCAGAAAGCCGACTGCTGGAGGCCGAGCGCGGTCCCTCTTATACGGCAGCAAGGCAGTCGCGTAAGGGACAGGCGTGGTCAGAGGGGGGCCGGCTGGGGCGGGCCTGGCTGGGCTTGCGAGGCGCATTGGGCCAGTCCCCTGCCAGTCAAATGGGGCCCTTCTGAGATGCCGCCATTTCTAGACGCCCGTGGTTGATTGATTAATCTAATCATCGAGGGACAAAATGCATAATGGCCTTTGAGTGTCAGCACAATGGGGTGTGGTGCCCGGAAAGCGGCTGATAGGAAGATGCGATTAGCTTAGATCTGAGCACGGTGAAGGAAAGCATCCAAAGGGGGGATATCTGGGCTGAAATCTGGAACATAAAATTTGAAATTAGTCAACCTGAACCGGGTTGGGAGAGGCAGGGAGAAAGGAAAGGGAGTGAAGAGGGTGTGCTGAGGCCCGGACTGGAAGGGAGCCCGGCACATTCTGGCAATGGACCGGAGGCCAAGTCCAGGCCCAGAGGTGGTGCGAGGTGGAGGCAGGGTCCGCGCAGGAGCTGGTCTTGTTCCAAGGCAGCGGAAAACCGTGGAACGGTGTCGGGCAGCGGGTTAACATTTCAGAAACGACCAGCCTGGCTGTGAAGGAGCGCCAACCCAGGGTCCGCAGAATTAAGTCAGGAGAGGCAAGAAGGCTATTGCAGCCCTCGGGGTTGGGCGCAGGGTGCTGTTAGACTGAGACTGAGGGAGGTAGAGGAGGAGAAAGTTCCCTGGTGGGAGAGAAATTTCCCAGAGAAAGCCAGACCCAGTGTGGACAGCCCTTGAGGAAGAGACTGCGGCCTTGGTAGCCCGCCCGTTCATTCAGGCAGAGGTGGACCGAGAACCTGCTCTGAATGGGAAGTTGCGGAGCTTGGCTTGCGCACATCTGGCTGAAGGGGCTTTTGAACTGCCAAGTGAGGTTGTCAGGTGGCCTTTTGTAAAAAGAGTCGAGCTCAGCGCGATGGCGACGGGGCTGGAGATGCGTGTGAGACCCACACCACTGGCTTTTATTGCTGTGGCTGCACACACGGGTGGAGGAAGACAGCGGGAAACACAGCAGGACACTGGAGGGGAATCCCGCAGTGGGTTATTTGGTTGGTTTGCATCCTTGTTTTTTTTTTTTTTTTTTACAGAGACGGGTTGTCGCTCTGTAGCCCAGGCTGGAGTGCAGCGGTGCCATCTCGGCTCGCTGCGGCTACTTGGGGGGCTGAGATAGGAGAATCAGTTCAAGTGATTCTCCTGTCTCGGCCTCCGGAGTAGCTGGACTACAGGTGAGCGCCACCACATCGGGACAATTTTCGGATTTTTTGGAGAGACGAGGTTTCGCTATGTGCCCAGGCTTGTTTGGAAGGCCTGAGCTCAAGCCGTCCTTCCCGCTCAACCTCCCGAGTAGCTGGGACCCCAGGCGCAAGCCACCATGCCGGGCCAATTATTTTTTTGGGTTGTATTTGTTGTTGAAGTGAGGTTTTGCTATGTTTTCACCTCACATACCTTTTCTGTCCCAAGACCCCATCCAGGGTACCACCTTACAATTCGTCACGGTTCCCCTTGGCTGCGACGGTTTCTCACACTTGCCTTGTTTTTGATGACCTTGACACTTGGAATACTGATCAGATATATTGTGGGATGTCCCCTCCTGAAGTTCGTGTGATGTATTCCTTGTGATCTGACTGGAATTATATGTTTTTGTAAGGAAGATTGCAGCGGGAAAGCGCCATTCCCATCCCATCCTGTCTACAGTACACACCATCAAGCCGGCTTATCACTGCTGCTATTAGTCCTGGTCACCTGGCTGGGGCAGTGTTGATTAGGTTTCTCCACCATCAAGTGATTTTCCCACCTCTTTCTCTACTGTACTTTTTGGAAGTCGCTACCTGGGGCCTATACTTAAATAAAAGGGAAGTTTTGCTTTATCTCCGTGCGGGGGAAGAGCTACCGAAATTCTGTGGAGTTCTCCTGTGTGGAGGATTTTCCCATTCTCCCCCACATGGTTGTTGATTTAGTCACTTATTTATATCCGTATGGACTCATGGACACCTATTGTATGCTTTGGTTTACACTCCAATACTTCAGGGGATGAATTATTTAATAATTGAACTAATTATTTTGTCAAATATATGACTCAACTATTTAATTATTAATTATTTAGTTAATTACTTTGTTACTGAGTGTCGCCAGCTTTGGCCACCGGGAGCTCCCTTAGTTGGCTTGCGTGTCCCTTTGTCAACCTCCCATCGCTGTGGCTTTTGGTTTTGTTTGGTTTTGGGCGGCTCCTTTCTCCCTGGCACCACAGGATGCTCCATGCTTATTTGCATATTCTCATCCTGATTGGGATTTCGTGTGCTCACTGACCAAACCCATAGATTCTTCTGTGAAGTTTCTCTTCAAAACGTTTATCTTTCTTATTGGGATAACTTCTCTCTCTCTTTTGTCCATTTTGAGACAAAGTTTTGCTCCCGTCACCCAGGCTGGAGTGCAATAGCATGATCTCGGATCACTGCAATGGCGCAATCTGGGCTCACTGCAACCTCCGCCTCCTGGGTTCAAAGGATTCTCCCGCCTCAGACTCCTGAGCAGCTGGGACTACAGTGGCCCACCACCATGCCTGGCTAATTTTTCTATTTTTATGAGGGCGAGACATGAGAATCGCTTCAATCCCGGGAATGGAGTTCTCAGTGAGCCGAAGCCACCGCGCTCCAGCGTGGGTGAAAGAGTGAGAGTCTGTTTCAAAATAAATAAATAAATAAATAAATAAATAAATGAATAAATAAACCCGGAGGAATTACCAAGGGGTCTTGGTGCCTGCCTGCAGTCTGAGCTACTTGGCAACCTGATGTTGGAGGATCACCTGAGCTGAGGAGGTGCGGGCTGCAGTGAGCTGTGATTGCACCACTGCACTCCAGCCTGGATGACTGAATGAGACCCTGTCTTACTCCACGTACACATGTTTAGTGAAGCATTCTGGTGGTGGAAATGTCCTGGAAGTGGCGTATCAGCAGACCGCCACCTGCGGAATGTAAAACCTGTGCCTCTTTCCAGACAGATATACAGCAGGAAGAGAGTGGCACATGTGCGTGGGATGACTGCAAGGGGGCTTTCTGGCTTATGGATGACAGACCCCAATGGCAAGCCAAGAAGCAGCTCCCACTGCACAGTGCTCATTGTGATCCATGCCATGCTTCAATACGAAGTCGCCTGTTCCTAGTTTGGAGACGCACGGACTCCACAGAGGCTGTGCTCCTGACCACACCTGTGTTGCCTGCCTGGACCTTATAGTCACTTCAGCAGGACCCCTGGCACATGGCACGCCAGGTGTTTGTAAAAGCGAGCCACAAACGATGCTCTTAATGTGTACGTTTGTTGGTGTAGACTTGTGTGACTATGGGGAGAGATGCGATATGAATGGAGAACAGAGACTGGAGCCATTTTTCTACCTTCCTTTCTGCTTTTAGTAAACACATTTTATATTTGCGATTTGTGAAAGTTTAGTGAAAGAACTGTTGTATAAAATAAGTCCGAAGAGAACGGTTTATTTAGAAGGATTGAATACACAAGAGAAAAATCTTTGATGTAAAAAGTTATCTGTATTTTATTTGGACGTTTACAAAGGAGTGAAAACCAGCCAATAAGAGGCTACTTAATAAAATACAAAAATACAAAAATTCATAATACAACATTTATCAAACTCTGAAAAGATGGGAACTAACTCAACTTAAACATCTATGAGAAACTTAGAGCAAACATCTTGGTTAATGGTGAAACATTTAAAATATTCCCATTAAAGCCAGGAGGAAGCCAAGGACACTGCCGTCAAATCACTGATTCCTCATTTAGCGGTTCCAGTGAGTCATGCACTCTCCTTGTTTCCGTTAGCCTCCCTCCCACCACCCCGACACCTTTTGTCTGATTCATCAAATGTCCTTTGATCCACTTTTTCCTCAATCTGTTTGAAATTTTACCTTCTATTCCAATTCATTTAGTGGTTCCCAAAGGGTACCCACGTTGAGACTTAAAAATGTGTCAGTCTAGAGTTTTATCGCTCTTATATTCAGCCAGTCTATCGTCTCCAGGCACTAGACAAGAACTGTAGTAACTTCTAGCTCCTTCTGAATTTTCGCATGCCCCACATGTCTATATGAGTGTCTTCTGGAATTTTAATTCTAGGTCATCAATCCTTTTTCCAGAATCGTACTCCTCTGGACTTAAGAATACAGTTTCCTAATTTCCATGCTTACTGATCCTTGTTGCATCCCACTTCCTCCCGGTCGTCTGGTTTGGCTCTTTCTTGGCTGAAACACGTGACGTGTACTTTCACTGTACATGACAGTTCCATTCCAATCGCCTTGTACAGAAAGGGGGTTTGGCAGCTTGCATATTGTAAGTTGCGTACTCTAAGTTCAGGGGAAGCTCAGGCTTCAGGTCCAGTCGGGGGAGGAGTGGAGCAGAAGTGGGGCTGGGGGGAACGTCCAGGTGGAAGAAAGGGAGGCTGGGAACAACGTGGGTGGCGGATAGTGGTCAATATGCAATGTCGGTGAGGAACACTGGGACCCCTTGCACATAGGTGCCGTGGGGGGTTTGAATGACTTGTAAAACAGCTGAGTCACCCAGAGCCCTAAACCCGATGCAGGGATAGAGGGTCAACGCGGGTTGCCAGTCAACAGCCTGAGGCCCAGGAGCAGTGGGCGGCTCCTGAAACCCCAGCTCAGGTTGCGCCACGTCGGGGCCAGGGCCTTCCTGCACAGTTCCAGGCAGAGGACCTGTTTCAGAAAGAGAGAAGGCTGCGGTCTCCGTGATTTCCGGTTCCCCCTGGTGGCCTGGCTCTCCATGGTGGTCCAGTGGGATGTGCACGTCCGGTCCCATCACGCCTTCTGCCCCCTGTCTCTGGCCAGCGTCCCCGCGGGGCCCAGCCCTTCTGCCACGGCCTCGCCCTGGCCGCCGGCTTCCTCCCCGGCGCCGGCCTCTCTCTGCAGGACGGGGTGACTCTGGGCGAGCTGGGGGCTGCCATCTGAAGGGTTTCACGTAAGCGATGGGTTTTGCGGGTTGGGCTGGCTGTGCGGGCCCATCTGCTTCCACGGAGTCTTCAGGGTCCGCAACACAGCAGCCTGGCTCTGGAGGAGGCCCACCTGAGGCTAAAAGAGAAGCAGAGCGTGAGCAGAGAGAGATAGAAGGAATTTTACCCATCAAGCAGTTATAGGATACTTTTAAAAATAAATACTCAGAGAAAAGAGGGATTTTTGAAGTTAAAATTGTCAGAGAAGAAACAAAACTCTCCATGGAAATTGGAGAATGAAGTTGAGAAGATCTCCCACAGAACAAAGCAAAAACCTAAAAGGATGGAAAGAAGGATGAAATATAAGAGAATTAGAGGTATGTTGTGGCTGAGACATTTCACCACAAAATTTCAGAGTGCTGAGGAAAAAGAGAAGATTCTAAAAGATTGTAGGGAGCGGGAGACAGAGAAAGGAAAAGTCACATGGAAAGGGCTAGGATTCCACATGTCTCAAAAATCAGACATCTCAAAAGCAGCAGTTCAGTCTAGAACATAACAGAAAATGTCTTCGAAATTTCAAGGGAAATGAATTTCCCACCTAAAGTGTCCTGTCCAACCAAAGTTTCACTAAAGAATCTGGGAGGGGAGAATGAAGATGTTTCAGACCAGCAAGATGTTAAAGAATTTGCTTTCAGTGGATGCTTTATTGTTCTGCATCTGTCAAACTAGACAAGATTAAAAGATTTAGGACACTCAGCGTAGGAAGGGAAATGTTTTGGAGAACAACGTGGCAACAGCCGTAAAGTTCCAACTCCTCCGGGAAAGAACAAGGTGGAAGTACCGGTTTATCATAGATCAAGACGTAGCGTGAGGACTCGCTCTGCTACGGACAAACAGTAATACAAAACGAAACAGAAGGAAACAGCGACAACAACAGCAAATCTCAGATTTGGGAAATGGGATTACAGTTCGAAAGAGGGAAGGGAATTTGCCAGAGGATGTGGAACCTGGGAGCTGACTTCCAACAACCAGCCCAGGTTGAGGCAGGCTAGGAGAAGGTGAAACAGAGAATGCTCGATTGAGTTTGAATTCAAACAATTGGGGAAGAATTGGGGAACAAACGAAATTAAAAAGAGAGTGGCAGGCGTTTGATGTACCTTGATTAGGGGCCATGGAGCGAAGTCGCTTCGAAGGCCTTGGTTCCTCCATGAGCAATCGGCGGGAGGGGCTGGGGAGAAAAACAAGAGAGCAAGAACGGATTTAGGAAGACAGAGGTGACAAGGCAGGGGGATGGCCGTGGCCTTTCTAGGGGAATGAGGATTCTGTCCCCAGCTGCACCCACCCAAGATCTGTCCACCCCTCCGGGACTCCCAGACACACACCTGATCTTCCCACAGCTGGCTCCGGAGATCTGAAAATTAGGAGACTCTTCGACGAAGAGAGGCCCGAGGAGACGGAGGTGTCCACAGGTTCACCGCTGTAGCTCTGAGGTAGTCCACCCGCAGCCAGGGAGTCTGGAGGGAGCACGCAGCAGGTTCTGGCTCCGAGCCCAGCAGAAAGCCGACTGCTGGAGGCCGAGCGCGGTCCCTCTTATACGGCAGCAAGGCAGTCGCGTAAGGGACAGGCGTGGTCAGAGGGGGGCCGGCTGGGGCGGGCCTGGCTGGGCTTGCGAGGCGCATTGGGCCAGTCCCCTGCCAGTCAAATGGGGCCCTTCTGAGATGCCGCCATTTCTAGACGCCCGTGGTTGATTGATTAATCTAATCATCGAGGGACAAAATGCATAATGGCCTTTGAGTGTCAGCACAATGGGGTGTGGTGCCCGGAAAGCGGCTGATAGGAAGATGCGATTAGCTTAGATCTGAGCACGGTGAAGGAAAGCATCCAAAGGGGGGATATCTGGGCTGAAATCTGGAACATAAAATTTGAAATTAGTCAACCTGAACCGGGTTGGGAGAGGCAGGGAGAAAGGAAAGGGAGTGAAGAGGGTGTGCTGAGGCCCGGACTGGAAGGGAGCCCGGCACATTCTGGCAATGGACCGGAGGCCAAGTCCAGGCCCAGAGGTGGTGCGAGGTGGAGGCAGGGTCCGCGCAGGAGCTGGTCTTGTTCCAAGGCAGCGGAAAACCGTGGAACGGTGTCCGGCAGCGGGTTAACATTTCAGAAACGACCAGCCTGGCTGTGAAGGAGCGCCAACCCAGGGTCCGCAGAATTAAGTCAGGAGAGGCAAGAAGGCTATTGCAGCCCTCGGGGTTGGGCGCAGGGTGCTGTTAGACTGAGACTGAGGGAGGTAGAGGAGGAGAAAGTTCCCTGGTGGGAGAGAAATTTCCCAGAGAAAGCCAGACCCAGTGTGGACAGCCCTTGAGGAAGAGACTGCGGCCTTGGTAGCCCGCCCGTTCATTCAGGCAGAGGTGGACCGAGAACCTGCTCTGAATGGGAAGTTGCGGAGCTTGGCTTGCGCACATCTGGCTGAAGGGGCTTTTGAACTGCCAAGTGAGGTTGTCAGGTGGCCTTTTGTAAAAAGAGTCGAGCTCAGCGCGATGGCGACGGGGCTGGAGATGCGTGTGAGACCCACACCACTGGCTTTTATTGCTGTGGCTGCACACACGGGTGGAGGAAGACAGCGGGAAACACAGCAGGACACTGGAGGGGAATCCCGCAGTGGGTTATTTGGTTGGTTTGCATCCTTGTTTTTTTTTTTTTTTTACAGAGACGGGTTGTCGCTCTGTAGCCCAGGCTGGAGTGCAGCGGTGCCATCTCGGCTCGCTGCGGCTACTTGGGGGGCTGAGATAGGAGAATCAGTTCAAGTGATTCTCCTGTCTCGGCCTCCGGAGTAGCTGGACTACAGGTGAGCGCCACCACATCGGGACAATTTTCGGATTTTTTGGAGAGACGAGGTTTCGCTCTGTGCCCAGGCTTGTTTGGAAGGCCTGAGCTCAAGCCGTCCTTCCCGCTCAACCTCCCGAGTAGCTGGGACCCCAGGCGCAAGCCACCATGCCGGGCCAATTATTTTTTTGGGTTGTATTTGTTGTTGAAGTGAGGTTTTGCTATGTTTTCACCTCACATACCTTTTCTGTCCCAAGACCCCATCCAGGGTACCACCTTACAATTCGTCACGGTTCCCCTTGGCTGCGACGGTTTCTCACACTTGCCTTGTTTTTGATGACCTTGACACTTGGAATACTGATCAGATATATTGTGGGATGTCCCCTCCTGAAGTTCGTGTGATGTATTCCTTGTGATCTGACTGGAATTATATGTTTTTGTAAGGAAGATTGCAGCGGGAAAGCGCCATTCCCATCCCATCCTGTCTACAGTACACACCATCAAGCCGGCTTATCACTGCTGCTATTAGTCCTGGTCACCTGGCTGGGGCAGTGTTGATTAGGTTTCTCCACCATCAAGTGATTTTCCCACCTCTTTCTCTACTGTACTTTTTGGAAGTCGCTACCTGGGGCCTATACTTAAATAAAAGGGAAGTTTTGCTTTATCTCCGTGCGGGGGAAGAGCTACCGAAATTCTGTGGAGTTCTCCTGTGTGGAGGATTTTCCCATTCTCCCCCACATGGTTGTTGATTTAGTCACTTATTTATATCCGTATGGACTCATGGACACCTATTGTATGCTTTGGTTTACACTCCAATACTTCAGGGGATGAATTATTTAATAATTGAACTAATTATTTTGTCAAATATATGACTCAACTATTTAATTATTAATTATTTAGTTAATTACTTTGTTACTGAGTGTCGCCAGCTTTGGCCACCGGGAGCTCCCTTAGTTGGCTTGCGTGTCCCTTTGTCAACCTCCCATCGCTGTGGCTTTTGGTTTTGTTTGGTTTTGGGCGGCTCCTTTCTCCCTGGCACCACAGGATGCTCCATGCTTATTTGCATATTCTCATCCTGATTGGGATTTCGTGTGCTCACTGACCAAACCCATAGATTCTTCTGTGAAGTTTCTCTTCAAAACG
Organism: Pan paniscus; assembly: GCF_029289425.2. NCBI lineage: Eukaryota > Metazoa > Chordata > Mammalia > Primates > Hominidae > Pan > Pan paniscus. The sequence continues at coordinate 58,585,015 of NC_073263.2, read as the reverse complement.
TTTATCTTTCTTATTGGGATAACTTCTCTCTCTCTTTTGTCCATTTTGAGACAAAGTTTTGCTCCCGTCACCCAGGCTGGAGTGCAATAGCATGATCTCGGATCACTGCAATGGCGCAATCTGGGCTCACTGCAACCTCCGCCTCCTGGGTTCAAAGGATTCTCCCGCCTCAGACTCCTGAGCAGCTGGGACTACAGTGGCCCACCACCATGCCTGGCTAATTTTTCTATTTTTATGAGGGCGAGACATGAGAATCGCTTCAATCCCGGGAATGGAGTTCTCAGTGAGCCGAAGCCACCGCGCTCCAGCGTGGGTGAAAGAGTGAGAGTCTGTTTCAAAATAAATAAATAAATAAATAAATAAATGAATAAATAAACCCGGAGGAATTACCAAGGGGTCTTGGTGCCTGCCTGCAGTCTGAGCTACTTGGCAACCTGATGTTGGAGGATCACCTGAGCTGAGGAGGTGCGGGCTGCAGTGAGCTGTGATTGCACCACTGCACTCCAGCCTGGATGACTGAATGAGACCCTGTCTTACTCCACGTACACATGTTTAGTGAAGCATTCTGGTGGTGGAAATGTCCTGGAAGTGGCGTATCAGCAGACCGCCACCTGCGGAATGTAAAACCTGTGCCTCTTTCCAGACAGATATACAGCAGGAAGAGAGTGGCACATGTGCGTGGGATGACTGCAAGGGGGCTTTCTGGCTTATGGATGACAGACCCCAATGGCAAGCCAAGAAGCAGCTCCCACTGCACAGTGCTCATTGTGATCCATGCCATGCTTCAATACGAAGTCGCCTGTTCCTAGTTTGGAGACGCACGGACTCCACAGAGGCTGTGCTCCTGACCACACCTGTGTTGCCTGCCTGGACCTTATAGTCACTTCAGCAGGACCCCTGGCACATGGCACGCCAGGTGTTTGTAAAAGCGAGCCACAAACGATGCTCTTAATGTGTACGTTTGTTGGTGTAGACTTGTGTGACTATGGGGAGAGATGCGATATGAATGGAGAACAGAGACTGGAGCCATTTTTCTACCTTCCTTTCTGCTTTTAGTAAACACATTTTATATTTGCGATTTGTGAAAGTTTAGTGAAAGAACTGTTGTATAAAATAAGTCCGAAGAGAACGGTTTATTTAGAAGGATTGAATACACAAGAGAAAAATCTTTGATGTAAAAAGTTATCTGTATTTTATTTGGACGTTTACAAAGGAGTGAAAACCAGCCAATAAGAGGCTACTTAATAAAATACAAAAATACAAAAATTCATAATACAACATTTATCAAACTCTGAAAAGATGGGAACTAACTCAACTTAAACATCTATGAGAAACTTAGAGCAAACATCTTGGTTAATGGTGAAACATTTAAAATATTCCCATTAAAGCCAGGAGGAAGCCAAGGACACTGCCGTCAAATCACTGATTCCTCATTTAGCGGTTCCAGTGAGTCATGCACTCTCCTTGTTTCCGTTAGCCTCCCTCCCACCACCCCGACACCTTTTGTCTGATTCATCAAATGTCCTTTGATCCACTTTTTCCTCAATCTGTTTGAAATTTTACCTTCTATTCCAATTCATTTAGTGGTTCCCAAAGGGTACCCACGTTGAGACTTAAAAATGTGTCAGTCTAGAGTTTTATCGCTCTTATATTCAGCCAGTCTATCGTCTCCAGGCACTAGACAAGAACTGTAGTAACTTCTAGCTCCTTCTGAATTTTCGCATGCCCCACATGTCTATATGAGTGTCTTCTGGAATTTTAATTCTAGGTCATCAATCCTTTTTCCAGAATCGTACTCCTCTGGACTTAAGAATACAGTTTCCTAATTTCCATGCTTACTGATCCTTGTTGCATCCCACTTCCTCCCGGTCGTCTGGTTTGGCTCTTTCTTGGCTGAAACACGTGACGTGTACTTTCACTGTACATGACAGTTCCATTCCAATCGCCTTGTACAGAAAGGGGGTTTGGCAGCTTGCATATTGTAAGTTGCGTACTCTAAGTTCAGGGGAAGCTCAGGCTTCAGGTCCAGTCGGGGGAGGAGTGGAGCAGAAGTGGGGCTGGGGGGAACGTCCAGGTGGAAGAAAGGGAGGCTGGGAACAACGTGGGTGGCGGATAGTGGTCAATATGCAATGTCGGTGAGGAACACTGGGACCCCTTGCACATAGGTGCCGTGGGGGGTTTGAATGACTTGTAAAACAGCTGAGTCACCCAGAGCCCTAAACCCGATGCAGGGATAGAGGGTCAACGCGGGTTGCCAGTCAACAGCCTGAGGCCCAGGAGCAGTGGGCGGCTCCTGAAACCCCAGCTCAGGTTGCGCCACGTCGGGGCCAGGGCCTTCCTGCACAGTTCCAGGCAGAGGACCTGTTTCAGAAAGAGAGAAGGCTGCGGTCTCCGTGATTTCCGGTTCCCCCTGGTGGCCTGGCTCTCCATGGTGGTCCAGTGGGATGTGCACGTCCGGTCCCATCACGCCTTCTGCCCCCTGTCTCTGGCCAGCGTCCCCGCGGGGCCCAGCCCTTCTGCCACGGCCTCGCCCTGGCCGCCGGCTTCCTCCCCGGCGCCGGCCTCTCTCTGCAGGACGGGGTGACTCTGGGCGAGCTGGGGGCTGCCATCTGAAGGGTTTCACGTAAGCGATGGGTTTTGCGGGTTGGGCTGGCTGTGCGGGCCCATCTGCTTCCACGGAGTCTTCAGGGTCCGCAACACAGCAGCCTGGCTCTGGAGGAGGCCCACCTGAGGCTAAAAGAGAAGCAGAGCGTGAGCAGAGAGAGATAGAAGGAATTTTACCCATCAAGCAGTTATAGGATACTTTTAAAAATAAATACTCAGAGAAAAGAGGGATTTTTGAAGTTAAAATTGTCAGAGAAGAAACAAAACTCTCCATGGAAATTGGAGAATGAAGTTGAGAAGATCTCCCACAGAACAAAGCAAAAACCTAAAAGGATGGAAAGAAGGATGAAATATAAGAGAATTAGAGGTATGTTGTGGCTGAGACATTTCACCACAAAATTTCAGAGTGCTGAGGAAAAAGAGAAGATTCTAAAAGATTGTAGGGAGCGGGAGACAGAGAAAGGAAAAGTCACATGGAAAGGGCTAGGATTCCACATGTCTCAAAAATCAGACATCTCAAAAGCAGCAGTTCAGTCTAGAACATAACAGAAAATGTCTTCGAAATTTCAAGGGAAATGAATTTCCCACCTAAAGTGTCCTGTCCAACCAAAGTTTCACTAAAGAATCTGGGAGGGGAGAATGAAGATGTTTCAGACCAGCAAGATGTTAAAGAATTTGCTTTCAGTGGATGCTTTATTGTTCTGCATCTGTCAAACTAGACAAGATTAAAAGATTTAGGACACTCAGCGTAGGAAGGGAAATGTTTTGGAGAACAACGTGGCAACAGCCGTAAAATTCCAACTCCTCCGGGAAAGAACAAGGTGGAAGTACCGGTTTATCATAGATCAAGACGTAGCGTGAGGACTCGCTCTGCTACGGACAAACAGTAATACAAAACGAAACAGAAGGAAACAGCGACAACAACAGCAAATCTCAGATTTGGGAAATGGGATTACAGTTCGAAAGAGGGAAGGGAATTTGCCAGAGGATGTGGAACCTGGGAGCTGACTTCCAACAACCAGCCCAGGTTGAGGCAGGCTAGGAGAAGGTGAAACAGAGAATGCTCGATTGAGTTTGAATTCAAACAATTGGGGAAGAATTGGGGAACAAACGAAATTAAAAAGAGAGTGGCAGGCGTTTGATGTACCTTGATTAGGGGCCATGGAGCGAAGTCGCTTCGAAGGCCTTGGTTCCTCCATGAGCAATCGGCGGGAGGGGCTGGGGAGAAAAACAAGAGAGCAAGAACGGATTTAGGAAGACAGAGGTGACAAGGCAGGGGGATGGCCGTGGCCTTTCTAGGGGAATGAGGATTCTGTCCCCAGCTGCACCCACCCAAGATCTGTCCACCCCTCCGGGACTCCCAGACACACACCTGATCTTCCCACAGCTGGCTCCGGAGATCTGAAAATTAGGAGACTCTTCGACGAAGAGAGGCCCGAGGAGACGGAGGTGTCCACAGGTTCACCGCTGTAGCTCTGAGGTAGTCCACCCGCAGCCAGGGAGTCTGGAGGGAGCACGCAGCAGGTTCTGGCTCCGAGCCCAGCAGAAAGCCGACTGCTGGAGGCCGAGCGCGGTCCCTCTTATACGGCAGCAAGGCAGTCGCGTAAGGGACAGGCGTGGTCAGAGGGGGGCCGGCTGGGGCGGGCCTGGCTGGGCTTGCGAGGCGCATTGGGCCAGTCCCCTGCCAGTCAAATGGGGCCCTTCTGAGATGCCGCCATTTCTAGACGCCCGTGGTTGATTGATTAATCTAATCATCGAGGGACAAAATGCATAATGGCCTTTGAGTGTCAGCACAATGGGGTGTGGTGCCCGGAAAGCGGCTGATAGGAAGATGCGATTAGCTTAGATCTGAGCACGGTGAAGGAAAGCATCCAAAGGGGGGATATCTGGGCTGAAATCTGGAACATAAAATTTGAAATTAGTCAACCTGAACCGGGTTGGGAGAGGCAGGGAGAAAGGAAAGGGAGTGAAGAGGGTGTGCTGAGGCCCGGACTGGAAGGGAGCCCGGCACATTCTGGCAATGGACCGGAGGCCAAGTCCAGGCCCAGAGGTGGTGCGAGGTGGAGGCAGGGTCCGCGCAGGAGCTGGTCTTGTTCCAAGGCAGCGGAAAACCGTGGAACGGTGTCCGGCAGCGGGTTAACATTTCAGAAACGACCAGCCTGGCTGTGAAGGAGCGCCAACCCAGGGTCCGCAGAATTAAGTCAGGAGAGGCAAGAAGGCTATTGCAGCCCTCGGGGTTGGGCGCAGGGTGCTGTTAGACTGAGACTGAGGGAGGTAGAGGAGGAGAAAGTTCCCTGGTGGGAGAGAAATTTCCCAGAGAAAGCCAGACCCAGTGTGGACAGCCCTTGAGGAAGAGACTGCGGCCTTGGTAGCCCGCCCGTTCATTCAGGCAGAGGTGGACCGAGAACCTGCTCTGAATGGGAAGTTGCGGAGCTTGGCTTGCGCACATCTGGCTGAAGGGGCTTTTGAACTGCCAAGTGAGGTTGTCAGGTGGCCTTTTGTAAAAAGAGTCGAGCTCAGCGCGATGGCGACGGGGCTGGAGATGCGTGTGAGACCCACACCACTGGCTTTTATTGCTGTGGCTGCACACACGGGTGGAGGAAGACAGCGGGAAACACAGCAGGACACTGGAGGGGAATCCCGCAGTGGGTTATTTGGTTGGTTTGCATCCTTGTTTTTTTTTTTTTTTTACAGAGACGGGTTGTCGCTCTGTAGCCCAGGCTGGAGTGCAGCGGTGCCATCTCGGCTCGCTGCGGCTACTTGGGGGGCTGAGATAGGAGAATCAGTTCAAGTGATTCTCCTGTCTCGGCCTCCGGAGTAGCTGGACTACAGGTGAGCGCCACCACATCGGGACAATTTTCGGATTTTTTGGAGAGACGAGGTTTCGCTCTGTGCCCAGGCTTGTTTGGAAGGCCTGAGCTCAAGCCGTCCTTCCCGCTCAACCTCCCGAGTAGCTGGGACCCCAGGCGCAAGCCACCATGCCGGGCCAATTATTTTTTTGGGTTGTATTTGTTGTTGAAGTGAGGTTTTGCTATGTTTTCACCTCACATACCTTTTCTGTCCCAAGACCCCATCCAGGGTACCACCTTACAATTCGTCACGGTTCCCCTTGGCTGCGACGGTTTCTCACACTTGCCTTGTTTTTGATGACCTTGACACTTGGAATACTGATCAGATATATTGTGGGATGTCCCCTCCTGAAGTTCGTGTGATGTATTCCTTGTGATCTGACTGGAATTATATGTTTTTGTAAGGAAGATTGCAGCGGGAAAGCGCCATTCCCATCCCATCCTGTCTACAGTACACACCATCAAGCCGGCTTATCACTGCTGCTATTAGTCCTGGTCACCTGGCTGGGGCAGTGTTGATTAGGTTTCTCCACCATCAAGTGATTTTCCCACCTCTTTCTCTACTGTACTTTTTGGAAGTCGCTACCTGGGGCCTATACTTAAATAAAAGGGAAGTTTTGCTTTATCTCCGTGCGGGGGAAGAGCTACCGAAATTCTGTGGAGTTCTCCTGTGTGGAGGATTTTCCCATTCTCCCCCACATGGTTGTTGATTTAGTCACTTATTTATATCCGTATGGACTCATGGACACCTATTGTATGCTTTGGTTTACACTCCAATACTTCAGGGGATGAATTATTTAATAATTGAACTAATTATTTTGTCAAATATATGACTCAACTATTTAATTATTAATTATTTAGTTAATTACTTTGTTACTGAGTGTCGCCAGCTTTGGCCACCGGGAGCTCCCTTAGTTGGCTTGCGTGTCCCTTTGTCAACCTCCCATCGCTGTGGCTTTTGGTTTTGTTTGGTTTTGGGCGGCTCCTTTCTCCCTGGCACCACAGGATGCTCCATGCTTATTTGCATATTCTCATCCTGATTGGGATTTCGTGTGCTCACTGACCAAACCCATAGATTCTTCTGTGAAGTTTCTCTTCAAAACGTTTATCTTTCTTATTGGGATAACTTCTCTCTCTCTTTTGTCCATTTTGAGACAAAGTTTTGCTCCCGTCACCCAGGCTGGAGTGCAATAGCATGATCTCGGATCACTGCAATGGCGCAATCTGGGCTCACTGCAACCTCCGCCTCCTGGGTTCAAAGGATTCTCCCGCCTCAGACTCCTGAGCAGCTGGGACTACAGTGGCCCACCACCATGCCTGGCTAATTTTTCTATTTTTATGAGGGCGAGACATGAGAATCGCTTCAATCCCGGGAATGGAGTTCTCAGTGAGCCGAAGCCACCGCGCTCCAGCGTGGGTGAAAGAGTGAGAGTCTGTTTCAAAATAAATAAATAAATAAATAAATAAATGAATAAATAAACCCGGAGGAATTACCAAGGGGTCTTGGTGCCTGCCTGCAGTCTGAGCTACTTGGCAACCTGATGTTGGAGGATCACCTGAGCTGAGGAGGTGCGGGCTGCAGTGAGCTGTGATTGCACCACTGCACTCCAGCCTGGATGACTGAATGAGACCCTGTCTTACTCCACGTACACATGTTTAGTGAAGCATTCTGGTGGTGGAAATGTCCTGGAAGTGGCGTATCAGCAGACCGCCACCTGCGGAATGTAAAACCTGTGCCTCTTTCCAGACAGATATACAGCAGGAAGAGAGTGGCACATGTGCGTGGGATGACTGCAAGGGGGCTTTCTGGCTTATGGATGACAGACCCCAATGGCAAGCCAAGAAGCAGCTCCCACTGCACAGTGCTCATTGTGATCCATGCCATGCTTCAATACGAAGTCGCCTGTTCCTAGTTTGGAGACGCACGGACTCCACAGAGGCTGTGCTCCTGACCACACCTGTGTTGCCTGCCTGGACCTTATAGTCACTTCAGCAGGACCCCTGGCACATGGCACGCCAGGTGTTTGTAAAAGCGAGCCACAAACGATGCTCTTAATGTGTACGTTTGTTGGTGTAGACTTGTGTGACTATGGGGAGAGATGCGATATGAATGGAGAACAGAGACTGGAGCCATTTTTCTACCTTCCTTTCTGCTTTTAGTAAACACATTTTATATTTGCGATTTGTGAAAGTTTAGTGAAAGAACTGTTGTATAAAATAAGTCCGAAGAGAACGGTTTATTTAGAAGGATTGAATACACAAGAGAAAAATCTTTGATGTAAAAAGTTATCTGTATTTTATTTGGACGTTTACAAAGGAGTGAAAACCAGCCAATAAGAGGCTACTTAATAAAATACAAAAATACAAAAATTCATAATACAACATTTATCAAACTCTGAAAAGATGGGAACTAACTCAACTTAAACATCTATGAGAAACTTAGAGCAAACATCTTGGTTAATGGTGAAACATTTAAAATATTCCCATTAAAGCCAGGAGGAAGCCAAGGACACTGCCGTCAAATCACTGATTCCTCATTTAGCGGTTCCAGTGAGTCATGCACTCTCCTTGTTTCCGTTAGCCTCCCTCCCACCACCCCGACACCTTTTGTCTGATTCATCAAATGTCCTTTGATCCACTTTTTCCTCAATCTGTTTGAAATTTTACCTTCTATTCCAATTCATTTAGTGGTTCCCAAAGGGTACCCACGTTGAGACTTAAAAATGTGTCAGTCTAGAGTTTTATCGCTCTTATATTCAGCCAGTCTATCGTCTCCAGGCACTAGACAAGAACTGTAGTAACTTCTAGCTCCTTCTGAATTTTCGCATGCCCCACATGTCTATATGAGTGTCTTCTGGAATTTTAATTCTAGGTCATCAATCCTTTTTCCAGAATCGTACTCCTCTGGACTTAAGAATACAGTTTCCTAATTTCCATGCTTACTGATCCTTGTTGCATCCCACTTCCTCCCGGTCGTCTGGTTTGGCTCTTTCTTGGCTGAAACACGTGACGTGTACTTTCACTGTACATGACAGTTCCATTCCAATCGCCTTGTACAGAAAGGGGGTTTGGCAGCTTGCATATTGTAAGTTGCGTACTCTAAGTTCAGGGGAAGCTCAGGCTTCAGGTCCAGTCGGGGGAGGAGTGGAGCAGAAGTGGGGCTGGGGGGAACGTCCAGGTGGAAGAAAGGGAGGCTGGGAACAACGTGGGTGGCGGATAGTGGTCAATATGCAATGTCGGTGAGGAACACTGGGACCCCTTGCACATAGGTGCCGTGGGGGGTTTGAATGACTTGTAAAACAGCTGAGTCACCCAGAGCCCTAAACCCGATGCAGGGATAGAGGGTCAACGCGGGTTGCCAGTCAACAGCCTGAGGCCCAGGAGCAGTGGGCGGCTCCTGAAACCCCAGCTCAGGTTGCGCCACGTCGGGGCCAGGGCCTTCCTGCACAGTTCCAGGCAGAGGACCTGTTTCAGAAAGAGAGAAGGCTGCGGTCTCCGTGATTTCCGGTTCCCCCTGGTGGCCTGGCTCTCCATGGTGGTCCAGTGGGATGTGCACGTCCGGTCCCATCACGCCTTCTGCCCCCTGTCTCTGGCCAGCGTCCCCGCGGGGCCCAGCCCTTCTGCCACGGCCTCGCCCTGGCCGCCGGCTTCCTCCCCGGCGCCGGCCTCTCTCTGCAGGACGGGGTGACTCTGGGCGAGCTGGGGGCTGCCATCTGAAGGGTTTCACGTAAGCGATGGGTTTTGCGGGTTGGGCTGGCTGTGCGGGCCCATCTGCTTCCACGGAGTCTTCAGGGTCCGCAACACAGCAGCCTGGCTCTGGAGGAGGCCCACCTGAGGCTAAAAGAGAAGCAGAGCGTGAGCAGAGAGAGATAGAAGGAATTTTACCCATCAAGCAGTTATAGGATACTTTTAAAAATAAATACTCAGAGAAAAGAGGGATTTTTGAAGTTAAAATTGTCAGAGAAGAAACAAAACTCTCCATGGAAATTGGAGAATGAAGTTGAGAAGATCTCCCACAGAACAAAGCAAAAACCTAAAAGGATGGAAAGAAGGATGAAATATAAGAGAATTAGAGGTATGTTGTGGCTGAGACATTTCACCACAAAATTTCAGAGTGCTGAGGAAAAAGAGAAGATTCTAAAAGATTGTAGGGAGCGGGAGACAGAGAAAGGAAAAGTCACATGGAAAGGGCTAGGATTCCACATGTCTCAAAAATCAGACATCTCAAAAGCAGCAGTTCAGTCTAGAACATAACAGAAAATGTCTTCGAAATTTCAAGGGAAATGAATTTCCCACCTAAAGTGTCCTGTCCAACCAAAGTTTCACTAAAGAATCTGGGAGGGGAGAATGAAGATGTTTCAGACCAGCAAGATGTTAAAGAATTTGCTTTCAGTGGATGCTTTATTGTTCTGCATCTGTCAAACTAGACAAGATTAAAAGATTTAGGACACTCAGCGTAGGAAGGGAAATGTTTTGGAGAACAACGTGGCAACAGCCGTAAAATTCCAACTCCTCCGGGAAAGAACAAGGTGGAAGTACCGGTTTATCATAGATCAAGACGTAGCGTGAGGACTCGCTCTGCTACGGACAAACAGTAATACAAAACGAAACAGAAGGAAACAGCGACAACAACAGCAAATCTCAGATTTGGGAAATGGGATTACAGTTCGAAAGAGGGAAGGGAATTTGCCAGAGGATGTGGAACCTGGGAGCTGACTTCCAACAACCAGCCCAGGTTGAGGCAGGCTAGGAGAAGGTGAAACAGAGAATGCTCGATTGAGTTTGAATTCAAACAATTGGGGAAGAATTGGGGAACAAACGAAATTAAAAAGAGAGTGGCAGGCGTTTGATGTACCTTGATTAGGGGCCATGGAGCGAAGTCGCTTCGAAGGCCTTGGTTCCTCCATGAGCAATCGGCGGGAGGGGCTGGGGAGAAAAACAAGAGAGCAAGAACGGATTTAGGAAGACAGAGGTGACAAGGCAGGGGGATGGCCGTGGCCTTTCTAGGGGAATGAGGATTCTGTCCCCAGCTGCACCCACCCAAGATCTGTCCACCCCTCCGGGACTCCCAGACACACACCTGATCTTCCCACAGCTGGCTCCGGAGATCTGAAAATTAGGAGACTCTTCGACGAAGAGAGGCCCGAGGAGACGGAGGTGTCCACAGGTTCACCGCTGTAGCTCTGAGGTAGTCCACCCGCAGCCAGGGAGTCTGGAGGGAGCACGCAGCAGGTTCTGGCTCCGAGCCCAGCAGAAAGCCGACTGCTGGAGGCCGAGCGCGGTCCCTCTTATACGGCAGCAAGGCAGTCGCGTAAGGGACAGGCGTGGTCAGAGGGGGGCCGGCTGGGGCGGGCCTGGCTGGGCTTGCGAGGCGCATTGGGCCAGTCCCCTGCCAGTCAAATGGGGCCCTTCTGAGATGCCGCCATTTCTAGACGCCCGTGGTTGATTGATTAATCTAATCATCGAGGGACAAAATGCATAATGGCCTTTGAGTGTCAGCACAATGGGGTGTGGTGCCCGGAAAGCGGCTGATAGGAAGATGCGATTAGCTTAGATCTGAGCACGGTGAAGGAAAGCATCCAAAGGGGGGATATCTGGGCTGAAATCTGGAACATAAAATTTGAAATTAGTCAACCTGAACCGGGTTGGGAGAGGCAGGGAGAAAGGAAAGGGAGTGAAGAGGGTGTGCTGAGGCCCGGACTGGAAGGGAGCCCGGCACATTCTGGCAATGGACCGGAGGCCAAGTCCAGGCCCAGAGGTGGTGCGAGGTGGAGGCAGGGTCCGCGCAGGAGCTGGTCTTGTTCCAAGGCAGCGGAAAACCGTGGAACGGTGTCCGGCAGCGGGTTAACATTTCAGAAACGACCAGCCTGGCTGTGAAGGAGCGCCAACCCAGGGTCCGCAGAATTAAGTCAGGAGAGGCAAGAAGGCTATTGCAGCCCTCGGGGTTGGGCGCAGGGTGCTGTTAGACTGAGACTGAGGGAGGTAGAGGAGGAGAAAGTTCCCTGGTGGGAGAGAAATTTCCCAGAGAAAGCCAGACCCAGTGTGGACAGCCCTTGAGGAAGAGACTGCGGCCTTGGTAGCCCGCCCGTTCATTCAGGCAGAGGTGGACCGAGAACCTGCTCTGAATGGGAAGTTGCGGAGCTTGGCTTGCGCACATCTGGCTGAAGGGGCTTTTGAACTGCCAAGTGAGGTTGTCAGGTGGCCTTTTGTAAAAAGAGTCGAGCTCAGCGCGATGGCGACGGGGCTGGAGATGCGTGTGAGACCCACACCACTGGCTTTTATTGCTGTGGCTGCACACACGGGTGGAGGAAGACAGCGGGAAACACAGCAGGACACTGGAGGGGAATCCCGCAGTGGGTTATTTGGTTGGTTTGCATCCTTGTTTTTTTTTTTTTTTTACAGAGACGGGTTGTCGCTCTGTAGCCCAGGCTGGAGTGCAGCGGTGCCATCTCGGCTCGCTGCGGCTACTTGGGGGGCTGAGATAGGAGAATCAGTTCAAGTGATTCTCCTGTCTCGGCCTCCGGAGTAGCTGGACTACAGGTGAGCGCCACCACATCGGGACAATTTTCGGATTTTTTGGAGAGACGAGGTTTCGCTCTGTGCCCAGGCTTGTTTGGAAGGCCTGAGCTCAAGCCGTCCTTCCCGCTCAACCTCCCGAGTAGCTGGGACCCCAGGCGCAAGCCACCATGCCGGGCCAATTATTTTTTTGGGTTGTATTTGTTGTTGAAGTGAGGTTTTGCTATGTTTTCACCTCACATACCTTTTCTGTCCCAAGACCCCATCCAGGGTACCACCTTACAATTCGTCACGGTTCCCCTTGGCTGCGACGGTTTCTCACACTTGCCTTGTTTTTGATGACCTTGACACTTGGAATACTGATCAGATATATTGTGGGATGTCCCCTCCTGAAGTTCGTGTGATGTATTCCTTGTGATCTGACTGGAATTATATGTTTTTGTAAGGAAGATTGCAGCGGGAAAGCGCCATTCCCATCCCATCCTGTCTACAGTACACACCATCAAGCCGGCTTATCACTGCTGCTATTAGTCCTGGTCACCTGGCTGGGGCAGTGTTGATTAGGTTTCTCCACCATCAAGTGATTTTCCCACCTCTTTCTCTACTGTACTTTTTGGAAGTCGCTACCTGGGGCCTATACTTAAATAAAAGGGAAGTTTTGCTTTATCTCCGTGCGGGGGAAGAGCTACCGAAATTCTGTGGAGTTCTCCTGTGTGGAGGATTTTCCCATTCTCCCCCACATGGTTGTTGATTTAGTCACTTATTTATATCCGTATGGACTCATGGACACCTATTGTATGCTTTGGTTTACACTCCAATACTTCAGGGGATGAATTATTTAATAATTGAACTAATTATTTTGTCAAATATATGACTCAACTATTTAATTATTAATTATTTAGTTAATTACTTTGTTACTGAGTGTCGCCAGCTTTGGCCACCGGGAGCTCCCTTAGTTGGCTTGCGTGTCCCTTTGTCAACCTCCCATCGCTGTGGCTTTTGGTTTTGTTTGGTTTTGGGCGGCTCCTTTCTCCCTGGCACCACAGGATGCTCCATGCTTATTTGCATATTCTCATCCTGATTGGGATTTCGTGTGCTCACTGACCAAACCCATAGATTCTTCTGTGAAGTTTCTCTTCAAAACGTTTATCTTTCTTATTGGGATAACTTCTCTCTCTCTTTTGTCCATTTTGAGACAAAGTTTTGCTCCCGTCACCCAGGCTGGAGTGCAATAGCATGATCTCGGATCACTGCAATGGCGCAATCTGGGCTCACTGCAACCTCCGCCTCCTGGGTTCAAAGGATTCTCCCGCCTCAGACTCCTGAGCAGCTGGGACTACAGTGGCCCACCACCATGCCTGGCTAATTTTTCTATTTTTATGAGGGCGAGACATGAGAATCGCTTCAATCCCGGGAATGGAGTTCTCAGTGAGCCGAAGCCACCGCGCTCCAGCGTGGGTGAAAGAGTGAGAGTCTGTTTCAAAATAAATAAATAAATAAATAAATAAATAAATGAATAAATAAACCCGGAGGAATTACCAAGGGGTCTTGGTGCCTGCCTGCAGTCTGAGCTACTTGGCAACCTGATGTTGGAGGATCACCTGAGCTGAGGAGGTGCGGGCTGCAGTGAGCTGTGATTGCACCACTGCACTCCAGCCTGGATGACTGAATGAGACCCTGTCTTACTCCACGTACACATGTTTAGTGAAGCATTCTGGTGGTGGAAATGTCCTGGAAGTGGCGTATCAGCAGACCGCCACCTGCGGAATGTAAAACCTGTGCCTCTTTCCAGACAGATATACAGCAGGAAGAGAGTGGCACATGTGCGTGGGATGACTGCAAGGGGGCTTTCTGGCTTATGGATGACAGACCCCAATGGCAAGCCAAGAAGCAGCTCCCACTGCACAGTGCTCATTGTGATCCATGCCATGCTTCAATACGAAGTCGCCTGTTCCTAGTTTGGAGACGCACGGACTCCACAGAGGCTGTGCTCCTGACCACACCTGTGTTGCCTGCCTGGACCTTATAGTCACTTCAGCAGGACCCCTGGCACATGGCACGCCAGGTGTTTGTAAAAGCGAGCCACAAACGATGCTCTTAATGTGTACGTTTGTTGGTGTAGACTTGTGTGACTATGGGGAGAGATGCGATATGAATGGAGAACAGAGACTGGAGCCATTTTTCTACCTTCCTTTCTGCTTTTAGTAAACACATTTTATATTTGCGATTTGTGAAAGTTTAGTGAAAGAACTGTTGTATAAAATAAGTCCGAAGAGAACGGTTTATTTAGAAGGATTGAATACACAAGAGAAAAATCTTTGATGTAAAAAGTTATCTGTATTTTATTTGGACGTTTACAAAGGAGTGAAAACCAGCCAATAAGAGGCTACTTAATAAAATACAAAAATACAAAAATTCATAATACAACATTTATCAAACTCTGAAAAGATGGGAACTAACTCAACTTAAACATCTATGAGAAACTTAGAGCAAACATCTTGGTTAATGGTGAAACATTTAAAATATTCCCATTAAAGCCAGGAGGAAGCCAAGGACACTGCCGTCAAATCACTGATTCCTCATTTAGCGGTTCCAGTGAGTCATGCACTCTCCTTGTTTCCGTTAGCCTCCCTCCCACCACCCCGACACCTTTTGTCTGATTCATCAAATGTCCTTTGATCCACTTTTTCCTCAATCTGTTTGAAATTTTACCTTCTATTCCAATTCATTTAGTGGTTCCCAAAGGGTACCCACGTTGAGACTTAAAAATGTGTCAGTCTAGAGTTTTATCGCTCTTATATTCAGCCAGTCTATCGTCTCCAGGCACTAGACAAGAACTGTAGTAACTTCTAGCTCCTTCTGAATTTTCGCATGCCCCACATGTCTATATGAGTGTCTTCTGGAATTTTAATTCTAGGTCATCAATCCTTTTTCCAGAATCGTACTCCTCTGGACTTAAGAATACAGTTTCCTAATTTCCATGCTTACTGATCCTTGTTGCATCCCACTTCCTCCCGGTCGTCTGGTTTGGCTCTTTCTTGGCTGAAACACGTGACGTGTACTTTCACTGTACATGACAGTTCCATTCCAATCGCCTTGTACAGAAAGGGGGTTTGGCAGCTTGCATATTGTAAGTTGCGTACTCTAAGTTCAGGGGAAGCTCAGGCTTCAGGTCCAGTCGGGGGAGGAGTGGAGCAGAAGTGGGGCTGGGGGGAACGTCCAGGTGGAAGAAAGGGAGGCTGGGAACAACGTGGGTGGCGGATAGTGGTCAATATGCAATGTCGGTGAGGAACACTGGGACCCCTTGCACATAGGTGCCGTGGGGGGTTTGAATGACTTGTAAAACAGCTGAGTCACCCAGAGCCCTAAACCCGATGCAGGGATAGAGGGTCAACGCGGGTTGCCAGTCAACAGCCTGAGGCCCAGGAGCAGTGGGCGGCTCCTGAAACCCCAGCTCAGGTTGCGCCACGTCGGGGCCAGGGCCTTCCTGCACAGTTCCAGGCAGAGGACCTGTTTCAGAAAGAGAGAAGGCTGCGGTCTCCGTGATTTCCGGTTCCCCCTGGTGGCCTGGCTCTCCATGGTGGTCCAGTGGGATGTGCACGTCCGGTCCCATCACGCCTTCTGCCCCCTGTCTCTGGCCAGCGTCCCCGCGGGGCCCAGCCCTTCTGCCACGGCCTCGCCCTGGCCGCCGGCTTCCTCCCCGGCGCCGGCCTCTCTCTGCAGGACGGGGTGACTCTGGGCGAGCTGGGGGCTGCCATCTGAAGGGTTTCACGTAAGCGATGGGTTTTGCGGGTTGGGCTGGCTGTGCGGGCCCATCTGCTTCCACGGAGTCTTCAGGGTCCGCAACACAGCAGCCTGGCTCTGGAGGAGGCCCACCTGAGGCTAAAAGAGAAGCAGAGCGTGAGCAGAGAGAGATAGAAGGAATTTTACCCATCAAGCAGTTATAGGATACTTTTAAAAATAAATACTCAGAGAAAAGAGGGATTTTTGAAGTTAAAATTGTCAGAGAAGAAACAAAACTCTCCATGGAAATTGGAGAATGAAGTTGAGAAGATCTCCCACAGAACAAAGCAAAAACCTAAAAGGATGGAAAGAAGGATGAAATATAAGAGAATTAGAGGTATGTTGTGGCTGAGACATTTCACCACAAAATTTCAGAGTGCTGAGGAAAAAGAGAAGATTCTAAAAGATTGTAGGGAGCGGGAGACAGAGAAAGGAAAAGTCACATGGAAAGGGCTAGGATTCCACATGTCTCAAAAATCAGACATCTCAAAAGCAGCAGTTCAGTCTAGAACATAACAGAAAATGTCTTCGAAATTTCAAGGGAAATGAATTTCCCACCTAAAGTGTCCTGTCCAACCAAAGTTTCACTAAAGAATCTGGGAGGGGAGAATGAAGATGTTTCAGACCAGCAAGATGTTAAAGAATTTGCTTTCAGTGGATGCTTTATTGTTCTGCATCTGTCAAACTAGACAAGATTAAAAGATTTAGGACACTCAGCGTAGGAAGGGAAATGTTTTGGAGAACAACGTGGCAACAGCCGTAAAATTCCAACTCCTCCGGGAAAGAACAAGGTGGAAGTACCGGTTTATCATAGATCAAGACGTAGCGTGAGGACTCGCTCTGCTACGGACAAACAGTAATACAAAACGAAACAGAAGGAAACAGCGACAACAACAGCAAATCTCAGATTTGGGAAATGGGATTACAGTTCGAAAGAGGGAAGGGAATTTGCCAGAGGATGTGGAACCTGGGAGCTGACTTCCAACAACCAGCCCAGGTTGAGGCAGGCTAGGAGAAGGTGAAACAGAGAATGCTCGATTGAGTTTGAATTCAAACAATTGGGGAAGAATTGGGGAACAAACGAAATTAAAAAGAGAGTGGCAGGCGTTTGATGTACCTTGATTAGGGGCCATGGAGCGAAGTCGCTTCGAAGGCCTTGGTTCCTCCATGAGCAATCGGCGGGAGGGGCTGGGGAGAAAAACAAGAGAGCAAGAACGGATTTAGGAAGACAGAGGTGACAAGGCAGGGGGATGGCCGTGGCCTTTCTAGGGGAATGAGGATTCTGTCCCCAGCTGCACCCACCCAAGATCTGTCCACCCCTCCGGGACTCCCAGACACACACCTGATCTTCCCACAGCTGGCTCCGGAGATCTGAAAATTAGGAGACTCTTCGACGAAGAGAGGCCCGAGGAGACGGAGGTGTCCACAGGTTCACCGCTGTAGCTCTGAGGTAGTCCACCCGCAGCCAGGGAGTCTGGAGGGAGCACGCAGCAGGTTCTGGCTCCGAGCCCAGCAGAAAGCCGACTGCTGGAGGCCGAGCGCGGTCCCTCTTATACGGCAGCAAGGCAGTCGCGTAAGGGACAGGCGTGGTCAGAGGGGGGCCGGCTGGGGCGGGCCTGGCTGGGCTTGCGAGGCGCATTGGGCCAGTCCCCTGCCAGTCAAATGGGGCCCTTCTGAGATGCCGCCATTTCTAGACGCCCGTGGTTGATTGATTAATCTAATCATCGAGGGACAAAATGCATAATGGCCTTTGAGTGTCAGCACAATGGGGTGTGGTGCCCGGAAAGCGGCTGATAGGAAGATGCGATTAGCTTAGATCTGAGCACGGTGAAGGAAAGCATCCAAAGGGGGGATATCTGGGCTGAAATCTGGAACATAAAATTTGAAATTAGTCAACCTGAACCGGGTTGGGAGAGGCAGGGAGAAAGGAAAGGGAGTGAAGAGGGTGTGCTGAGGCCCGGACTGGAAGGGAGCCCGGCACATTCTGGCAATGGACCGGAGGCCAAGTCCAGGCCCAGAGGTGGTGCGAGGTGGAGGCAGGGTCCGCGCAGGAGCTGGTCTTGTTCCAAGGCAGCGGAAAACCGTGGAACGGTGTCCGGCAGCGGGTTAACATTTCAGAAACGACCAGCCTGGCTGTGAAGGAGCGCCAACCCAGGGTCCGCAGAATTAAGTCAGGAGAGGCAAGAAGGCTATTGCAGCCCTCGGGGTTGGGCGCAGGGTGCTGTTAGACTGAGACTGAGGGAGGTAGAGGAGGAGAAAGTTCCCTGGTGGGAGAGAAATTTCCCAGAGAAAGCCAGACCCAGTGTGGACAGCCCTTGAGGAAGAGACTGCGGCCTTGGTAGCCCGCCCGTTCATTCAGGCAGAGGTGGACCGAGAACCTGCTCTGAATGGGAAGTTGCGGAGCTTGGCTTGCGCACATCTGGCTGAAGGGGCTTTTGAACTGCCAAGTGAGGTTGTCAGGTGGCCTTTTGTAAAAAGAGTCGAGCTCAGCGCGATGGCGACGGGGCTGGAGATGCGTGTGAGACCCACACCACTGGCTTTTATTGCTGTGGCTGCACACACGGGTGGAGGAAGACAGCGGGAAACACAGCAGGACACTGGAGGGGAATCCCGCAGTGGGTTATTTGGTTGGTTTGCATCCTTGTTTTTTTTTTTTTTTTACAGAGACGGGTTGTCGCTCTGTAGCCCAGGCTGGAGTGCAGCGGTGCCATCTCGGCTCGCTGCGGCTACTTGGGGGGCTGAGATAGGAGAATCAGTTCAAGTGATTCTCCTGTCTCGGCCTCCGGAGTAGCTGGACTACAGGTGAGCGCCACCACATCGGGACAATTTTCGGATTTTTTGGAGAGACGAGGTTTCGCTCTGTGCCCAGGCTTGTTTGGAAGGCCTGAGCTCAAGCCGTCCTTCCCGCTCAACCTCCCGAGTAGCTGGGACCCCAGGCGCAAGCCACCATGCCGGGCCAATTATTTTTTTGGGTTGTATTTGTTGTTGAAGTGAGGTTTTGCTATGTTTTCACCTCACATACCTTTTCTGTCCCAAGACCCCATCCAGGGTACCACCTTACAATTCGTCACGGTTCCCCTTGGCTGCGACGGTTTCTCACACTTGCCTTGTTTTTGATGACCTTGACACTTGGAATACTGATCAGATATATTGTGGGATGTCCCCTCCTGAAGTTCGTGTGATGTATTCCTTGTGATCTGACTGGAATTATATGTTTTTGTAAGGAAGATTGCAGCGGGAAAGCGCCATTCCCATCCCATCCTGTCTACAGTACACACCATCAAGCCGGCTTATCACTGCTGCTATTAGTCCTGGTCACCTGGCTGGGGCAGTGTTGATTAGGTTTCTCCACCATCAAGTGATTTTCCCACCTCTTTCTCTACTGTACTTTTTGGAAGTCGCTACCTGGGGCCTATACTTAAATAAAAGGGAAGTTTTGCTTTATCTCCGTGCGGGGGAAGAGCTACCGAAATTCTGTGGAGTTCTCCTGTGTGGAGGATTTTCCCATTCTCCCCCACATGGTTGTTGATTTAGTCACTTATTTATATCCGTATGGACTCATGGACACCTATTGTATGCTTTGGTTTACACTCCAATACTTCAGGGGATGAATTATTTAATAATTGAACTAATTATTTTGTCAAATATATGACTCAACTATTTAATTATTAATTATTTAGTTAATTACTTTGTTACTGAGTGTCGCCAGCTTTGGCCACCGGGAGCTCCCTTAGTTGGCTTGCGTGTCCCTTTGTCAACCTCCCATCGCTGTGGCTTTTGGTTTTGTTTGGTTTTGGGCGGCTCCTTTCTCCCTGGCACCACAGGATGCTCCATGCTTATTTGCATATTCTCATCCTGATTGGGATTTCGTGTGCTCACTGACCAAACCCATAGATTCTTCTGTGAAGTTTCTCTTCAAAACGTTTATCTTTCTTATTGGGATAACTTCTCTCTCTCTTTTGTCCATTTTGAGACAAAGTTTTGCTCCCGTCACCCAGGCTGGAGTGCAATAGCATGATCTCGGATCACTGCAATGGCGCAATCTGGGCTCACTGCAACCTCCGCCTCCTGGGTTCAAAGGATTCTCCCGCCTCAGACTCCTGAGCAGCTGGGACTACAGTGGCCCACCACCATGCCTGGCTAATTTTTCTATTTTTATGAGGGCGAGACATGAGAATCGCTTCAATCCCGGGAATGGAGTTCTCAGTGAGCCGAAGCCACCGCGCTCCAGCGTGGGTGAAAGAGTGAGAGTCTGTTTCAAAATAAATAAATAAATAAATAAATAAATAAATGAATAAATAAACCCGGAGGAATTACCAAGGGGTCTTGGTGCCTGCCTGCAGTCTGAGCTACTTGGCAACCTGATGTTGGAGGATCACCTGAGCTGAGGAGGTGCGGGCTGCAGTGAGCTGTGATTGCACCACTGCACTCCAGCCTGGATGACTGAATGAGACCCTGTCTTACTCCACGTACACATGTTTAGTGAAGCATTCTGGTGGTGGAAATGTCCTGGAAGTGGCGTATCAGCAGACCGCCACCTGCGGAATGTAAAACCTGTGCCTCTTTCCAGACAGATATACAGCAGGAAGAGAGTGGCACATGTGCGTGGGATGACTGCAAGGGGGCTTTCTGGCTTATGGATGACAGACCCCAATGGCAAGCCAAGAAGCAGCTCCCACTGCACAGTGCTCATTGTGATCCATGCCATGCTTCAATACGAAGTCGCCTGTTCCTAGTTTGGAGACGCACGGACTCCACAGAGGCTGTGCTCCTGACCACACCTGTGTTGCCTGCCTGGACCTTATAGTCACTTCAGCAGGACCCCTGGCACATGGCACGCCAGGTGTTTGTAAAAGCGAGCCACAAACGATGCTCTTAATGTGTACGTTTGTTGGTGTAGACTTGTGTGACTATGGGGAGAGATGCGATATGAATGGAGAACAGAGACTGGAGCCATTTTTCTACCTTCCTTTCTGCTTTTAGTAAACACATTTTATATTTGCGATTTGTGAAAGTTTAGTGAAAGAACTGTTGTATAAAATAAGTCCGAAGAGAACGGTTTATTTAGAAGGATTGAATACACAAGAGAAAAATCTTTGATGTAAAAAGTTATCTGTATTTTATTTGGACGTTTACAAAGGAGTGAAAACCAGCCAATAAGAGGCTACTTAATAAAATACAAAAATACAAAAATTCATAATACAACATTTATCAAACTCTGAAAAGATGGGAACTAACTCAACTTAAACATCTATGAGAAACTTAGAGCAAACATCTTGGTTAATGGTGAAACATTTAAAATATTCCCATTAAAGCCAGGAGGAAGCCAAGGACACTGCCGTCAAATCACTGATTCCTCATTTAGCGGTTCCAGTGAGTCATGCACTCTCCTTGTTTCCGTTAGCCTCCCTCCCACCACCCCGACACCTTTTGTCTGATTCATCAAATGTCCTTTGATCCACTTTTTCCTCAATCTGTTTGAAATTTTACCTTCTATTCCAATTCATTTAGTGGTTCCCAAAGGGTACCCACGTTGAGACTTAAAAATGTGTCAGTCTAGAGTTTTATCGCTCTTATATTCAGCCAGTCTATCGTCTCCAGGCACTAGACAAGAACTGTAGTAACTTCTAGCTCCTTCTGAATTTTCGCATGCCCCACATGTCTATATGAGTGTCTTCTGGAATTTTAATTCTAGGTCATCAATCCTTTTTCCAGAATCGTACTCCTCTGGACTTAAGAATACAGTTTCCTAATTTCCATGCTTACTGATCCTTGTTGCATCCCACTTCCTCCCGGTCGTCTGGTTTGGCTCTTTCTTGGCTGAAACACGTGACGTGTACTTTCACTGTACATGACAGTTCCATTCCAATCGCCTTGTACAGAAAGGGGGTTTGGCAGCTTGCATATTGTAAGTTGCGTACTCTAAGTTCAGGGGAAGCTCAGGCTTCAGGTCCAGTCGGGGGAGGAGTGGAGCAGAAGTGGGGCTGGGGGGAACGTCCAGGTGGAAGAAAGGGAGGCTGGGAACAACGTGGGTGGCGGATAGTGGTCAATATGCAATGTCGGTGAGGAACACTGGGACCCCTTGCACATAGGTGCCGTGGGGGGTTTGAATGACTTGTAAAACAGCTGAGTCACCCAGAGCCCTAAACCCGATGCAGGGATAGAGGGTCAACGCGGGTTGCCAGTCAACAGCCTGAGGCCCAGGAGCAGTGGGCGGCTCCTGAAACCCCAGCTCAGGTTGCGCCACGTCGGGGCCAGGGCCTTCCTGCACAGTTCCAGGCAGAGGACCTGTTTCAGAAAGAGAGAAGGCTGCGGTCTCCGTGATTTCCGGTTCCCCCTGGTGGCCTGGCTCTCCATGGTGGTCCAGTGGGATGTGCACGTCCGGTCCCATCACGCCTTCTGCCCCCTGTCTCTGGCCAGCGTCCCCGCGGGGCCCAGCCCTTCTGCCACGGCCTCGCCCTGGCCGCCGGCTTCCTCCCCGGCGCCGGCCTCTCTCTGCAGGACGGGGTGACTCTGGGCGAGCTGGGGGCTGCCATCTGAAGGGTTTCACGTAAGCGATGGGTTTTGCGGGTTGGGCTGGCTGTGCGGGCCCATCTGCTTCCACGGAGTCTTCAGGGTCCGCAACACAGCAGCCTGGCTCTGGAGGAGGCCCACCTGAGGCTAAAAGAGAAGCAGAGCGTGAGCAGAGAGAGATAGAAGGAATTTTACCCATCAAGCAGTTATAGGATACTTTTAAAAATAAATACTCAGAGAAAAGAGGGATTTTTGAAGTTAAAATTGTCAGAGAAGAAACAAAACTCTCCATGGAAATTGGAGAATGAAGTTGAGAAGATCTCCCACAGAACAAAGCAAAAACCTAAAAGGATGGAAAGAAGGATGAAACATAAGAGAATTAGAGGTATGTTGTGGCTGAGACATTTCACCACAAAATTTCAGAGTGCTGAGGAAAAAGAGAAGATTCTAAAAGATTGTAGGGAGCGGGAGACAGAGAAAGGAAAAGTCACATGGAAAGGGCTAGGATTCCACATGTCTCAAAAATCAGACATCTCAAAAGCAGCAGTTCAGTCTAGAACATAACAGAAAATGTCTTCGAAATTTCAAGGGAAATGAATTTCCCACCTAAAGTGTCCTGTCCAACCAAAGTTTCACTAAAGAATCTGGGAGGGGAGAATGAAGATGTTTCAGACCAGCAAGATGTTAAAGAATTTGCTTTCAGTGGATGCTTTATTGTTCTGCATCTGTCAAACTAGACAAGATTAAAAGATTTAGGACACTCAGCGTAGGAAGGGAAATGTTTTGGAGAACAACGTGGCAACAGCCGTAAAATTCCAACTCCTCCGGGAAAGAACAAGGTGGAAGTACCGGTTTATCATAGATCAAGACGTAGCGTGAGGACTCGGTCTGCTACGGACAAACAGTAATACAAAACGAAACAGAAGGAAACAGCGACAACAACAGCAAATCTCAGATTTGGGAAATGGGATTACAGTTCGAAAGAGGGAAGGGAATTTGCCAGAGGATGTGGAACCTGGGAGCTGACTTCCAACAACCAGCCCAGGTTGAGGCAGGCTAGGAGAAGGTGAAACAGAGAATGCTCGATTGAGTTTGAATTCAAACAATTGGGGAAGAATTGGGGAACAAACGAAATTAAAAAGAGAGTGGCAGGCGTTTGATGTACCTTGATTAGGGGCCATGGAGCGAAGTCGCTTCGAAGGCCTTGGTTCCTCCATGAGCAATCGGCGGGAGGGGCTGGGGAGAAAAACAAGAGAGCAAGAACGGATTTAGGAAGACAGAGGTGACAAGGCAGGGGGATGGCCGTGGCCTTTCTAGGGGAATGAGGATTCTGTCCCCAGCTGCACCCACCCAAGATCTGTCCACCCCTCCGGGACTCCCAGACACACACCTGATCTTCCCACAGCTGGCTCCGGAGATCTGAAAATTAGGAGACTCTTCGACGAAGAGAGGCCCGAGGAGTCGGAGGTGTCCACAGGTTCACCGCTGTAGCTCTGAGGTAGTCCACCCGCAGCCAGGGAGTCTGGAGGGAGCACGCAGCAGGTTCTGGCTCCGAGCCCAGCAGAAAGCCGACTGCTGGAGGCCGAGCGCGGTCCCTCTTATACGGCAGCAAGGCAGTCGCGTAAGGGACAGGCGTGGTCAGAGGGGGGCCGGCTGGGGCGGGCCTGGCTGGGCTTGCGAGGCGCATTGGGCCAGTCCCCTGCCAGTCAAATGGGGCCCTTCTGAGATGCCGCCATTTCTAGACGCCCGTGGTTGATTGATTAATCTAATCATCGAGGGACAAAATGCATAATGGCCTTTGAGTGTCAGCACAATGGGGTGTGGTGCCCGGAAAGCGGCTGATAGGAAGATGCGATTAGCTTAGATCTGAGCACGGTGAAGGAAAGCATCCAAAGGGGGGATATCTGGGCTGAAATCTGGAACATAAAATTTGAAATTAGTCAACCTGAACCGGGTTGGGAGAGGCAGGGAGAAAGGAAAGGGAGTGAAGAGGGTGTGCTGAGGCCCGGACTGGAAGGGAGCCCGGCACATTCTGGCAATGGACCGGAGGCCAAGTCCAGGCCCAGAGGTGGTGCGAGGTGGAGGCAGGGTCCGCGCAGGAGCTGGTCTTGTTCCAAGGCAGCGGAAAACCGTGGAACGGTGTCCGGCAGCGGGTTAACATTTCAGAAACGACCAGCCTGGCTGTGAAGGAGCGCCAACCCAGGGTCCGCAGAATTAAGTCAGGAGAGGCAAGAAGGCTATTGCAGCCCTCGGGGTTGGGCGCAGGGTGCTGTTAGACTGAGACTGAGGGAGGTAGAGGAGGAGAAAGTTCCCTGGTGGGAGAGAAATTTCCCAGAGAAAGCCAGACCCAGTGTGGACAGCCCTTGAGGAAGAGACTGCGGCCTTGGTAGCCCGCCCGTTCATTCAGGCAGAGGTGGACCGAGAACCTGCTCTGAATGGGAAGTTGCGGAGCTTGGCTTGCGCACATCTGGCTGAAGGGGCTTTTGAACTGCCAAGTGAGGTTGTCAGGTGGCCTTTTGTAAAAAGAGTCGAGCTCAGCGCGATGGCGACGGGGCTGGAGATGCGTGTGAGACCCACACCACTGGCTTTTATTGCTGTGGCCGCACACACGGGTGGAGGAAGACAGCGGGAAACACAGCAGGACACTGGAGGGGAATCCCGCAGTGGGTTATTTGGTTGGTTTGCATCCTTGTTTTTTTTTTTTTTTTTACAGAGACGGGTTGTCGCTCTGTAGCCCAGGCTGGAGTGCAGCGGTGCCATCTCGGCTCGCTGCGGCTACTTGGGGGGCTGAGATAGGAGAATCAGTTCAAGTGATTCTCCTGTCTCGGCCTCCGGAGTAGCTGGACTACAGGTGAGCGCCACCACATCGGGACAATTTTCGGATTTTTTGGAGAGACGAGGTTTCGCTATGTGCCCAGGCTTGTTTGGAAGGCCTGAGCTCAAGCCGTCCTTCCCGCTCAACCTCCCGAGTAGCTGGGACCCCAGGCGCAAGCCACCATGCCGGGCCAATTATTTTTTTGGGTTGTATTTGTTGTTGAAGTGAGGTTTTGCTATGTTTTCACCTCACATACCTTTTCTGTCCCAAGACCCCATCCAGGGTACCACCTTACAATTCGTCACGGTTCCCCTTGGCTGCGACGGTTTCTCACACTTGCCTTGTTTTTGATGACCTTGACACTTGGAATACTGATCAGATATATTGTGGGATGTCCCCTCCTGAAGTTCGTGTGATGTATTCCTTGTGATCTGACTGGAATTATATGTTTTTGTAAGGAAGATTGCAGCGGGAAAGCGCCATTCCCATCCCATCCTGTCTACAGTACACACCATCAAGCCGGCTTATCACTGCTGCTATTAGTCCTGGTCACCTGGCTGGGGCAGTGTTGATTAGGTTTCTCCACCATCAAGTGATTTTCCCACCTCTTTCTCTACTGTACTTTTTGGAAGTCGCTACCTGGGGCCTATACTTAAATAAAAGGGAAGTTTTGCTTTATCTCCGTGCGGGGGAAGAGCTACCGAAATTCTGTGGAGTTCTCCTGTGTGGAGGATTTTCCCATTCTCCCCCACATGGTTGTTGATTTAGTCACTTATTTATATCCGTATGGACTCATGGACACCTATTGTATGCTTTGGTTTACACTCCAATACTTCAGGGGATGAATTATTTAATAATTGAACTAATTATTTTGTCAAATATATGACTCAACTATTTAATTATTAATTATTTAGTTAATTACTTTGTTACTGAGTGTCGCCAGCTTTGGCCACCGGGAGCTCCCTTAGTTGGCTTGCGTGTCCCTTTGTCAACCTCCCATCGCTGTGGCTTTTGGTTTTGTTTGGTTTTGGGCGGCTCCTTTCTCCCTGGCACCACAGGATGCTCCATGCTTATTTGCATATTCTCATCCTGATTGGGATTTCGTGTGCTCACTGACCAAACCCATAGATTCTTCTGTGAAGTTTCTCTTCAAAACGTTTATCTTTCTTATTGGGATAACTTCTCTCTCTCTTTTGTCCATTTTGAGACAAAGTTTTGCTCCCGTCACCCAGGCTGGAGTGCAATAGCATGATCTCGGATCACTGCAATGGCGCAATCTGGGCTCACTGCAACCTCCGCCTCCTGGGTTCAAAGGATTCTCCCGCCTCAGACTCCTGAGCAGCTGGGACTACAGTGGCCCACCACCATGCCTGGCTAATTTTTCTATTTTTATGAGGGCGAGACATGAGAATCGCTTCAATCCCGGGAATGGAGTTCTCAGTGAGCCGAAGCCACCGCGCTCCAGCGTGGGTGAAAGAGTGAGAGTCTGTTTCAAAATAAATAAATAAATAAATAAATAAATGAATAAATAAACCCGGAGGAATTACCAAGGGGTCTTGGTGCCTGCCTGCAGTCTGAGCTACTTGGCAACCTGATGTTGGAGGATCACCTGAGCTGAGGAGGTGCGGGCTGCAGTGAGCTGTGATTGCACCACTGCACTCCAGCCTGGATGACTGAATGAGACCCTGTCTTACTCCACGTACACATGTTTAGTGAAGCATTCTGGTGGTGGAAATGTCCTGGAAGTGGCGTATCAGCAGACCGCCACCTGCGGAATGTAAAACCTGTGCCTCTTTCCAGACAGATATACAGCAGGAAGAGAGTGGCACATGTGCGTGGGATGACTGCAAGGGGGCTTTCTGGCTTATGGATGACAGACCCCAATGGCAAGCCAAGAAGCAGCTCCCACTGCACAGTGCTCATTGTGATCCATGCCATGCTTCAATACGAAGTCGCCTGTTCCTAGTTTGGAGACGCACGGACTCCACAGAGGCTGTGCTCCTGACCACACCTGTGTTGCCTGCCTGGACCTTATAGTCACTTCAGCAGGACCCCTGGCACATGGCACGCCAGGTGTTTGTAAAAGCGAGCCACAAACGATGCTCTTAATGTGTACGTTTGTTGGTGTAGACTTGTGTGACTATGGGGAGAGATGCGATATGAATGGAGAACAGAGACTGGAGCCATTTTTCTACCTTCCTTTCTGCTTTTAGTAAACACATTTTATATTTGCGATTTGTGAAAGTTTAGTGAAAGAACTGTTGTATAAAATAAGTCCGAAGAGAACGGTTTATTTAGAAGGATTGAATACACAAGAGAAAAATCTTTGATGTAAAAAGTTATCTGTATTTTATTTGGACGTTTACAAAGGAGTGAAAACCAGCCAATAAGAGGCTACTTAATAAAATACAAAAATACAAAAATTCATAATACAACATTTATCAAACTCTGAAAAGATGGGAACTAACTCAACTTAAACATCTATGAGAAACTTAGAGCAAACATCTTGGT
Organism: Pan paniscus; assembly: GCF_029289425.2. Lineage (NCBI taxonomy): Eukaryota > Metazoa > Chordata > Mammalia > Primates > Hominidae > Pan > Pan paniscus. Next base: position 58,557,424 of record NC_073263.2, on the reverse strand, counting down.
TAATGGTGAAACATTTAAAATATTCCCATTAAAGCCAGGAGGAAGCCAAGGACACTGCCGTCAAATCACTGATTCCTCATTTAGCGGTTCCAGTGAGTCATGCACTCTCCTTGTTTCCGTTAGCCTCCCTCCCACCACCCCGACACCTTTTGTCTGATTCATCAAATGTCCTTTGATCCACTTTTTCCTCAATCTGTTTGAAATTTTACCTTCTATTCCAATTCATTTAGTGGTTCCCAAAGGGTACCCACGTTGAGACTTAAAACTGTGTCAGTCTAGAGTTTTATCGCTCTTATATTCAGCCAGTCTATCGTCTCCAGGCACTAGACAAGAACTGTAGTAACTTCTAGCTCCTTCTGAATTTTCGCATGCCCCACATGTCTATATGAGTGTCTTCTGGAATTTTAATTCTAGGTCATCAATCCTTTTTCCAGAATCGTACTCCTCTGGACTTAAGTATACAGTTTCCTAATTTCCATGCTTACTGATCCTTGTTGCATCCCACTTCCTCCCGGTCGTCTGGTTTGGCTCTTTCTTGGCTGAAACACGTGACGTGTACTTTCACTGTACATGACAGTTCCATTCCAATCGCCTTGTACAGAAAGGGGGTTTGGCAGCTTGCATATTGTAAGTTGCGTACTCTAAGTTCAGGGGAAGCTCAGGCTTCAGGTCCAGTCGGGGGAGGAGTGGAGCAGAAGTGGGGCTGGGGGGAACGTCCAGGTGGAAGAAAGGGAGGCTGGGAACAACGTGGGTGGCGGATAGTGGTCAATATGCAATGTCGGTGAGGAACACTGGGACCCCTTGCACATAGGTGCCGTGGGGGGTTTGAATGACTTGTAAAACAGCTGAGTCACCCAGAGCCCTAAACCCGATGCAGGGATAGAGGGTCAACGCGGGTTGCCAGTCAACAGCCTGAGGCCCAGGAGCAGTGGGCGGCTCCTGAAACCCCAGCTCAGGTTGCGCCACGTCGGGGCCAGGGCCTTCCTGCACAGTTCCAGGCAGAGGACCTGTTTCAGAAAGAGAGAAGGCTGCGGTCTCCGTGATTTCCGGTTCCCCCTGGTGGCCTGGCTCTCCATGGTGGTCCAGTGGGATGTGCACGTCCGGTCCCATCACGCCTTCTGCCCCCTGTCTCTGGCCAGCGTCCCCGCGGGGCCCAGCCCTTCTGCCACGGCCTCGCCCTGGCCGCCAGCTTCCTCCCCGGCGCCGGCCTCTCTCTGCAGGACGGGGTGACTCTGGGCGAGCTGGGGGCTGCCATCTGAAGGGTTTCACGTAAGCGATGGGTTTTGCGGGTTGGGCTGGCTGTGCGGGCCCATCTGCTTCCACGGAGTCTTCAGGGTCCGCAACACAGCAGCCTGGCTCTGGAGGAGGCCCACCTGAGGCTAAAAGAGAAGCAGAGCGTGAGCAGAGAGAGATAGAAGGAATTTTACCCATCAAGCAGTTATAGGATACTTTTAAAAATAAATACTCAGAGAAAAGAGGGATTTTTGAAGTTAAAATTGTCAGAGAAGAAACAAAACTCTCCATGGAAATTGGAGAATGAAGTTGAGAAGATCTCCCACAGAACAAAGCAAAAACCTAAAAGGATGGAAAGAAGGATGAAATATAAGAGAATTAGAGGTATGTTGTGGCTGAGACATTTCACCACAAAATTTCAGAGTGCTGAGGAAAAAGAGAAGATTCTAAAAGACTGTAGGGAGCGGGAGACAGAGAAAGGAAAAGTCACATGGAAAGGGCTAGGATTCCACATGTCTCAAAAATCAGACATCTCAAAAGCAGCAGTTCAGTCTAGAACATAACAGAAAATGTCTTCGAAATTTCAAGGGAAATGAATTTCCCACCTAAAGTGTCCTGTCCAACCAAAGTTTCACTAAAGAATCTGGGAGGGGAGAATGAAGATGTTTCAGACCAGCAAGATGTTAAAGAATTTGCTTTCAGTGGATGCTTTATTGTTCTGCATCTGTCAAACTAGACAAGATTAAAAGATTTAGGACACTCAGCGTAGGAAGGGAAATGTTTTGGAGAACAACGTGGCAACAGCGGTAAAATTCCAACTCCTCCGGGAAAGAACAAGGTGGAAGTAGCGGTTTATCCTAGGTCAAGACGTAGCGTGAGGACTCGCTCTGCTACGGAGAAACAGTAATACAAAACGAAACAGAAGGAAACAGCGACAACAACAGCAAATCTCAGATTTGGGAAATGGGATTACAGTTCGAAAGAGGGAAGGGAATTTGCCAGAGGATGTGGAACCTGGGAGCTGACTTCCAACAACCAGCCCAGGTTGAGGCAGGCTAGGAGAAGGTGAAACAGAGAATGCTCGATTGAGTTTGAATTCAAACAATTGGGGAAGAATTGGGGAACAAACGAAATTAAAAAGAGAGTGGCAGGCGTTTGATGTACCTTGATTAGGGGCCATGGAGCGAAGTCGCTTCGAAGGCCTTGGTTCCTCCATGAGCAATCGGCGGGAGGGGCTGGGGAGAAAAACAAGAGAGCAAGAACGGATTTAGGAAGACAGAGGTGACAAGGCAGGGGGATGGCCGTGGCCTTTCTAGGGGAATGAGGATTCTGTCCCCAGCTGCACCCACCCAAGATCTGTCCACCCCTCCGGGACTCCCAGACACACACCTGATCTTCCCACAGCTGGCTCCGGAGATCTGAAAATTAGGAGACTCTTCGACGAAGAGAGGCCCGAGGAGTCGGAGGTGTCCACAGGTTCACCGCTGTAGCTCTGAGGTAGTCCACCCGCAGCCAGGGAGTCTGGAGGGAGCACGCAGCAGGTTCTGGCTCCGAGCCCAGCAGAAAGCCGACTGCTGGAGGCCGAGCGCGGTCCCTCTTATATGGCAGCAAGGCAGTCGCGTAAGGGACAGGCGTCGTCAGAGGGGGGCCGGCTGGGGCGGGCCTGGCTGGGCTTGCGAGGCGCATTGGGCCAGTCCCCTGCCAGTCAAATGGGGCCCTTCTGAGATGCCGCCATTTCTAGACGCCCGTGGTTGATTGATTAATCTAATCATCGAGGGACAAAATGCATAATGGCCTTTGAGTGTCAGCACAATGGGGTGTGGTGCCCGGAAAGCGGCTGATAGGAAGATGCGATTAGCTTAGATCTGAGCACGGTGAAGGAAAGCATCCAAAGGGGGGATATCTGGGCTGAAATCTGGAACATAAAATTTGAAATTAGTCAACCTGAACCGGGTTGGGAGAGGCAGGGAGAAAGGAAAGGGAGTGAAGAGGGTGTGCTGAGGCCCGGACTGGAAGGGAGCCCGGCACATTCTGGCAATGGACCGGAGGCCAAGTCCAGGCCCAGAGGTGGTGCGAGGTGGAGGCAGGGTCCGCGCAGGAGCTGGTCTTGTTCCAAGGCAGCGGAAAACCGTGGAACGGTGTCCGGCAGCGGGTTAACATTTCAGAAACGACCAGCCTGGCTGTGAAGGAGCGCCAACCCAGGGTCCGCAGAATTAAGTCAGGAGAGGCAAGAAGGCTATTGCAGCCCTCGGGGTTGGGCGCAGGGTGCTGTTAGACTGAGACTGAGGGAGGTAGAGGAGGAGAAAGTTCCCTGGTGGGAGAGAAATTTCCCAGAGAAAGCCAGACCCAGTGTGGACAGCCCTTGAGGAAGAGACTGCGGCCTTGGTAGCCCGCCCGTTCATTCAGGCAGAGGTGGACCGAGAACCTGCTCTGAATGGGAAGTTGCGGAGCTTGGCTTGCGCACATCTGGCTGAAGGGGCTTTTGAACTGCCAAGTGAGGTTGTCAGGTGGCCTTTTGTAAAAAGAGTCGAGCTCAGCGCGATGGCGACGGGGCTGGAGATGCGTGTGAGACCCACACCACTGGCTTTTATTGCTGTGGCCGCACACACGGGTGGAGGAAGACAGCGGGAAACACAGCAGGACACTGGAGGGGAATCCCGCAGTGGGTTATTTGGTTGGTTTGCATCCTTGTTTTTTTTTTTTTTTTTACAGAGACGGGTTGTCGCTCTGTAGCCCAGGCTGGAGTGCAGCGGTGCCATCTCGGCTCGCTGCGGCTACTTGGGGGGCTGAGATAGGAGAATCAGTTCAAGTGATTCTCCTGTCTCGGCCTCCGGAGTAGCTGGACTACAGGTGAGCGCCACCACATCGGGACAATTTTCGGATTTTTTGGAGAGACGAGGTTTCGCTCTGTGCCCAGGCTTGTTTGGAAGGCCTGAGCTCAAGCCGTCCTTCCCGCTCAACCTCCCGAGTAGCTGGGACCCCAGGCGCAAGCCACCATGCCGGGCCAATTATTTTTTTGGGTTGTATTTGTTGTTGAAGTGAGGTTTTGCTATGTTTTCACCTCACATACCTTTTCTGTCCCAAGACCCCATCCAGGGTACCACCTTACAATTCGTCACGGTTCCCCTTGGCTGCGACGGTTTCTCACACTTGCCTTGTTTTTGATGACCTTGACACTTGGAATACTGATCAGATATATTGTGGGATGTCCCCTCCTGAAGTTCGTGTGATGTATTCCTTGTGATCTGACTGGAATTATATGTTTTTGTAAGGAAGATTGCAGCGGGAAAGCGCCATTCCCATCCCATCCTGTCTACAGTACACACCATCAAGCCGGCTTATCACTGCTGCTATTAGTCCTGGTCACCTGGCTGGGGCAGTGTTGATTAGGTTTCTCCACCATCAAGTGATTTTCCCACCTCTTTCTCTACTGTACTTTTTGGAAGTCGCTACCTGGGGCCTATACTTAAATAAAAGGGAAGTTTTGCTTTATCTCCGTGCGGGGGAAGAGCTACCGAAATTCTGTGGAGTTCTCCTGTGTGGAGGATTTTCCCATTCTCCCCCACATGGTTGTTGATTTAGTCACTTATTTATATCCGTATGGACTCATGGACACCTATTGTATGCTTTGGTTTACACTCCAATACTTCAGGGGATGAATTATTTAATAATTGAACTAATTATTTTGTCAAATATATGACTCAACTATTTAATTATTAATTATTTAGTTAATTACTTTGTTACTGAGTGTCGCCAGCTTTGGCCACCGGGAGCTCCCTTAGTTGGCTTGCGTGTCCCTTTGTCAACCTCCCATCGCTGTGGCTTTTGGTTTTGTTTGGTTTTGGGCGGCTCCTTTCTCCCTGGCACCACAGGATGCTCCATGCTTATTTGCATATTCTCATCCTGATTGGGATTTCGTGTGCTCACTGACCAAACCCATAGATTCTTCTGTGAAGTTTCTCTTCAAAACGTTTATCTTTCTTATTGGGATAACTTCTCTCTCTCTTTTGTCCATTTTGAGACAAAGTTTTGCTCCCGTCACCCAGGCTGGAGTGCAATAGCATGATCTCGGATCACTGCAATGGCGCAATCTGGGCTCACTGCAACCTCCGCCTCCTGGGTTCAAAGGATTCTCCCGCCTCAGACTCCTGAGCAGCTGGGACTACAGTGGCCCACCACCATGCCTGGCTAATTTTTCTATTTTTATGAGGGCGAGACATGAGAATCGCTTCAATCCCGGGAATGGAGTTCTCAGTGAGCCGAAGCCACCGCGCTCCAGCGTGGGTGAAAGAGTGAGAGTCTGTTTCAAAATAAATAAATAAATAAATAAATGAATAAATAAACCCGGAGGAATTACCAAGGGGTCTTGGTGCCTGCCTGCAGTCTGAGCTACTTGGCAACCTGATGTTGGAGGATCACCTGAGCTGAGGAGGTGCGGGCTGCAGTGAGCTGTGATTGCACCACTGCACTCCAGCCTGGATGACTGAATGAGACCCTGTCTTACTCCACGTACACATGTTTAGTGAAGCATTCTGGTGGTGGAAATGTCCTGGAAGTGGCGTATCAGCAGACCGCCACCTGCGGAATGTAAAACCTGTGCCTCTTTCCAGACAGATATACAGCAGGAAGAGAGTGGCACATGTGCGTGGGATGACTGCAAGGGGGCTTTCTGGCTTATGGATGACAGACCCCAATGGCAAGCCAAGAAGCAGCTCCCACTGCACAGTGCTCATTGTGATCCATGCCATGCTTCAATACGAAGTCGCCTGTTCCTAGTTTGGAGACGCACGGACTCCACAGAGGCTGTGCTCCTGACCACACCTGTGTTGCCTGCCTGGACCTTATAGTCACTTCAGCAGGACCCCTGGCACATGGCACGCCAGGTGTTTGTAAAAGCGAGCCACAAACGATGCTCTTAATGTGTACGTTTGTTGGTGTAGACTTGTGTGACTATGGGGAGAGATGCGATATGAATGGAGAACAGAGACTGGAGCCATTTTTCTACCTTCCTTTCTGCTTTTAGTAAACACATTTTATATTTGCGATTTGTGAAAGTTTAGTGAAAGAACTGTTGTATAAAATAAGTCCGAAGAGAACGGTTTATTTAGAAGGATTGAATACACAAGAGAAAAATCTTTGATGTAAAAAGTTATCTGTATTTTATTTGGACGTTTACAAAGGAGTGAAAACCAGCCAATAAGAGGCTACTTAATAAAATACAAAAATACAAAAATTCATAATACAACATTTATCAAACTCTGAAAAGATGGGAACTAACTCAACTTAAACATCTATGAGAAACTTAGAGCAAACATCTTGGTTAATGGTGAAACATTTAAAATATTCCCATTAAAGCCAGGAGGAAGCCAAGGACACTGCCGTCAAATCACTGATTCCTCATTTAGCGGTTCCAGTGAGTCATGCACTCTCCTTGTTTCCGTTAGCCTCCCTCCCACCACCCCGACACCTTTTGTCTGATTCATCAAATGTCCTTTGATCCACTTTTTCCTCAATCTGTTTGAAATTTTACCTTCTATTCCAATTCATTTAGTGGTTCCCAAAGGGTACCCACGTTGAGACTTAAAACTGTGTCAGTCTAGAGTTTTATCGCTCTTATATTCAGCCAGTCTATCGTCTCCAGGCACTAGACAAGAACTGTAGTAACTTCTAGCTCCTTCTGAATTTTCGCATGCCCCACATGTCTATATGAGTGTCTTCTGGAATTTTAATTCTAGGTCATCAATCCTTTTTCCAGAATCGTACTCCTCTGGACTTAAGTATACAGTTTCCTAATTTCCATGCTTACTGATCCTTGTTGCATCCCACTTCCTCCCGGTCGTCTGGTTTGGCTCTTTCTTGGCTGAAACACGTGACGTGTACTTTCACTGTACATGACAGTTCCATTCCAATCGCCTTGTACAGAAAGGGGGTTTGGCAGCTTGCATATTGTAAGTTGCGTACTCTAAGTTCAGGGGAAGCTCAGGCTTCAGGTCCAGTCGGGGGAGGAGTGGAGCAGAAGTGGGGCTGGGGGGAACGTCCAGGTGGAAGAAAGGGAGGCTGGGAACAACGTGGGTGGCGGATAGTGGTCAATATGCAATGTCGGTGAGGAACACTGGGACCCCTTGCACATAGGTGCCGTGGGGGGTTTGAATGACTTGTAAAACAGCTGAGTCACCCAGAGCCCTAAACCCGATGCAGGGATAGAGGGTCAACGCGGGTTGCCAGTCAACAGCCTGAGGCCCAGGAGCAGTGGGCGGCTCCTGAAACCCCAGCTCAGGTTGCGCCACGTCGGGGCCAGGGCCTTCCTGCACAGTTCCAGGCAGAGGACCTGTTTCAGAAAGAGAGAAGGCTGCGGTCTCCGTGATTTCCGGTTCCCCCTGGTGGCCTGGCTCTCCATGGTGGTCCAGTGGGATGTGCACGTCCGGTCCCATCACGCCTTCTGCCCCCTGTCTCTGGCCAGCGTCCCCGCGGGGCCCAGCCCTTCTGCCACGGCCTCGCCCTGGCCGCCGGCTTCCTCCCCGGCGCCGGCCTCTCTCTGCAGGACGGGGTGACTCTGGGCGAGCTGGGGGCTGCCATCTGAAGGGTTTCACGTAAGCGATGGGTTTTGCGGGTTGGGCTGGCTGTGCGGGCCCATCTGCTTCCACGGAGTCTTCAGGGTCCGCAACACAGCAGCCTGGCTCTGGAGGAGGCCCACCTGAGGCTAAAAGAGAAGCAGAGCGTGAGCAGAGAGAGATAGAAGGAATTTTACCAATCAAGCAGTTATAGGATACTTTTAAAAATAAATACTCAGAGAAAAGAGGGATTTTTGAAGTTAAAATTGTCAGAGAAGAAACAAAACTCTCCATGGAAATTGGAGAATGAAGTTGAGAAGATCTCCCACAGAACAAAGCAAAAACCTAAAAGGATGGAAAGAAGGATGAAATATAAGAGAATTAGAGGTATGTTGTGGCTGAGATATTTCACCACAAAATTTCAGAGTGCTGAGGAAAAAGAGAAGATTCTAAAAGACTGTAGGGAGCGGGAGACAGAGAAAGGAAAAGTCACATGGAAATGGCTAGGATTCCACATATCTCAAAAATCAGACATCTCAAAAGCAGCAGTTCAGTCTAGAACATAACAGAAAATGTCTTCGAAATTTCAAGGGAAATGAATTTCCCACCTAAAATGTCCTGTCCAACCAAAGTTTCACTAAAGAATCTGGGAGGGGAGAATGAAGATGTTTCAGACCAGCAAGATGTTAAAGAATTTGCTTTCAGTGGATGCTTTATTGTTATGCATCTGTCAAACTAGACAAGATCAAAAGATTTAGGACACTCAGCGTAGGAAGGGAAATGTTTTGGAGAACAACGTGGCAACAGCGGTAAAATTCCAACTCCTCCGGGAAAGAACAAGGTGGAAGTAGCGGTTTATCCTAGGTCAAGACGTAGCGTGAGGACTCGCTCTGCTACGGAGAAACAGTAATACAAAACGAAACAGAAGGAAACAGCGACAACAACAGCAAATCTCAGATTTGGGAAATGGGATTACAGTTCGAAAGAGGGAAGGGAATTTGCCAGAGGATGTGGAACCTGGGAGCTGACTTCCAACAACCAGCCCAGGTTGAGGCAGGCTAGGAGAAGGTGAAACAGAGAATGCTCGATTGAGTTTGAATTCAAACAATTGGGGAAGAATTGGGGAACAAACGAAATTAAAAAGAGAGTGGCAGGCGTTTGATGTACCTTGATTAGGGGCCATGGAGCGAAGTCGCTTCGAAGGCCTTGGTTCCTCCATGAGCAATCGGCGGGAGGGGCTGGGGAGAAAAACAAGAGAGCAAGAACGGATTTAGGAAGACAGAGGTGACAAGGCAGGGGGATGGCCGTGGCCTTTCTAGGGGAATGAGGATTCTGTCCCCAGCTGCACCCACCCAAGATCTGTCCACCCCTCCGGGACTCCCAGACACACACCTGATCTTCCCACAGCTGGCTCCGGAGATCTGAAAATTAGGAGACTCTTCGACGAAGAGAGGCCCGAGGAGTCGGAGGTGTCCACAGGTTCACCGCTGTAGCTCTGAGGTAGTCCACCCGCAGCCAGGGAGTCTGGAGGGAGCACGCAGCAGGTTCTGGCTCCGAGCCCAGCAGAAAGCCGACTGCTGGAGGCCGAGCGCGGTCCCTCTTATATGGCAGCAAGGCAGTCGCGTAAGGGACAGGCGTCGTCAGAGGGGGGCCGGCTGGGGCGGGCCTGGCTGGGCTTGCGAGGCGCATTGGGCCAGTCCCCTGCCAGTCAAATGGGGCCCTTCTGAGATGCCGCCATTTCTAGACGCCCGTGGTTGATTGATTAATCTAATCATCGAGGGACAAAATGCATAATGGCCTTTGAGTGTCAGCACAATGGGGTGTGGTGCCCGGAAAGCGGCTGATAGGAAGATGCGATTAGCTTAGATCTGAGCACGGTGAAGGAAAGCATCCAAAGGGGGGATATCTGGGCTGAAATCTGGAACATAAAATTTGAAATTAGTCAACCTGAACCGGGTTGGGAGAGGCAGGGAGAAAGGAAAGGGAGTGAAGAGGGTGTGCTGAGGCCCGGACTGGAAGGGAGCCCGGCACATTCTGGCAATGGACCGGAGGCCAAGTCCAGGCCCAGAGGTGGTGCGAGGTGGAGGCAGGGTCCGCGCAGGAGCTGGTCTTGTTCCAAGGCAGCGGAAAACCGTGGAACGGTGTCCGGCAGCGGGTTAACATTTCAGAAACGACCAGCCTGGCTGTGAAGGAGCGCCAACCCAGGGTCCGCAGAATTAAGTCAGGAGAGGCAAGAAGGCTATTGCAGCCCTCGGGGTTGGGCGCAGGGTGCTGTTAGACTGAGACTGAGGGAGGTAGAGGAGGAGAAAGTTCCCTGGTGGGAGAGAAATTTCCCAGAGAAAGCCAGACCCAGTGTGGACAGCCCTTGAGGAAGAGACTGCGGCCTTGGTAGCCCGCCCGTTCATTCAGGCAGAGGTGGACCGAGAACCTGCTCTGAATGGGAAGTTGCGGAGCTTGGCTTGCGCACATCTGGCTGAAGGGGCTTTTGAACTGCCAAGTGAGGTTGTCAGGTGGCCTTTTGTAAAAAGAGTCGAGCTCAGCGCGATGGCGACGGGGCTGGAGATGCGTGTGAGACCCACACCACTGGCTTTTATTGCTGTGGCTGCACACACGGGTGGAGGAAGACAGCGGGAAACACAGCAGGACACTGGAGGGGAATCCCGCAGTGGGTTATTTGGTTGGTTTGCATCCTTGTTTTTTTTTTTTTTTTTACAGAGACGGGTTGTCGCTCTGTAGCCCAGGCTGGAGTGCAGCGGTGCCATCTCGGCTCGCTGCGGCTACTTGGGGGGCTGAGATAGGAGAATCAGTTCAAGTGATTCTCCTGTCTCGGCCTCCGGAGTAGCTGGACTACAGGTGAGCGCCACCACATCGGGACAATTTTCGGATTTTTTGGAGAGACGAGGTTTCGCTCTGTGCCCAGGCTTGTTTGGAAGGCCTGAGCTCAAGCCGTCCTTCCCGCTCAACCTCCCGAGTAGCTGGGACCCCAGGCGCAAGCCACCATGCCGGGCCAATTATTTTTTTGGGTTGTATTTGTTGTTGAAGTGAGGTTTTGCTATGTTTTCACCTCACATACCTTTTCTGTCCCAAGACCCCATCCAGGGTACCACCTTACAATTCGTCACGGTTCCCCTTGGCTGCGACGGTTTCTCACACTTGCCTTGTTTTTGATGACCTTGACACTTGGAATACTGATCAGATATATTGTGGGATGTCCCCTCCTGAAGTTCGTGTGATGTATTCCTTGTGATCTGACTGGAATTATATGTTTTTGTAAGGAAGATTGCAGCGGGAAAGCGCCATTCCCATCCCATCCTGTCTACAGTACACACCATCAAGCCGGCTTATCACTGCTGCTATTAGTCCTGGTCACCTGGCTGGGGCAGTGTTGATTAGGTTTCTCCACCATCAAGTGATTTTCCCACCTCTTTCTCTACTGTACTTTTTGGAAGTCGCTACCTGGGGCCTATACTTAAATAAAAGGGAAGTTTTGCTTTATCTCCGTGCGGGGGAAGAGCTACCGAAATTCTGTGGAGTTCTCCTGTGTGGAGGATTTTCCCATTCTCCCCCACATGGTTGTTGATTTAGTCACTTATTTATATCCGTATGGACTCATGGACACCTATTGTATGCTTTGGTTTACACTCCAATACTTCAGGGGATGAATTATTTAATAATTGAACTAATTATTTTGTCAAATATATGACTCAACTATTTAATTATTAATTATTTAGTTAATTACTTTGTTACTGAGTGTCGCCAGCTTTGGCCACCGGGAGCTCCCTTAGTTGGCTTGCGTGTCCCTTTGTCAACCTCCCATCGCTGTGGCTTTTGGTTTTGTTTGGTTTTGGGCGGCTCCTTTCTCCCTGGCACCACAGGATGCTCCATGCTTATTTGCATATTCTCATCCTGATTGGGATTTCGTGTGCTCACTGACCAAACCCATAGATTCTTCTGTGAAGTTTCTCTTCAAAACGTTTATCTTTCTTATTGGGATAACTTCTCTCTCTCTTTTGTCCATTTTGAGACAAAGTTTTGCTCCCGTCACCCAGGCTGGAGTGCAATAGCATGATCTCGGATCACTGCAATGGCGCAATCTGGGCTCACTGCAACCTCCGCCTCCTGGGTTCAAAGGATTCTCCCGCCTCAGACTCCTGAGCAGCTGGGACTACAGTGGCCCACCACCATGCCTGGCTAATTTTTCTATTTTTATGAGGGCGAGACATGAGAATCGCTTCAATCCCGGGAATGGAGTTCTCAGTGAGCCGAAGCCACCGCGCTCCAGCGTGGGTGAAAGAGTGAGAGTCTGTTTCAAAATAAATAAATAAATAAATAAATGAATAAATAAACCCGGAGGAATTACCAAGGGGTCTTGGTGCCTGCCTGCAGTCTGAGCTACTTGGCAACCTGATGTTGGAGGATCACCTGAGCTGAGGAGGTGCGGGCTGCAGTGAGCTGTGATTGCACCACTGCACTCCAGCCTGGATGACTGAATGAGACCCTGTCTTACTCCACGTACACATGTTTAGTGAAGCATTCTGGTGGTGGAAATGTCCTGGAAGTGGCGTATCAGCAGACCGCCACCTGCGGAATGTAAAACCTGTGCCTCTTTCCAGACAGATATACAGCAGGAAGAGAGTGGCACATGTGCGTGGGATGACTGCAAGGGGGCTTTCTGGCTTATGGATGACAGACCCCAATGGCAAGCCAAGAAGCAGCTCCCACTGCACAGTGCTCATTGTGATCCATGCCATGCTTCAATACGAAGTCGCCTGTTCCTAGTTTGGAGACGCACGGACTCCACAGAGGCTGTGCTCCTGACCACACCTGTGTTGCCTGCCTGGACCTTATAGTCACTTCAGCAGGACCCCTGGCACATGGCACGCCAGGTGTTTGTAAAAGCGAGCCACAAACGATGCTCTTAATGTGTACGTTTGTTGGTGTAGACTTGTGTGACTATGGGGAGAGATGCGATATGAATGGAGAACAGAGACTGGAGCCATTTTTCTACCTTCCTTTCTGCTTTTAGTAAACACATTTTATATTTGCGATTTGTGAAAGTTTAGTGAAAGAACTGTTGTATAAAATAAGTCCGAAGAGAACGGTTTATTTAGAAGGATTGAATACACAAGAGAAAAATCTTTGATGTAAAAAGTTATCTGTATTTTATTTGGACGTTTACAAAGGAGTGAAAACCAGCCAATAAGAGGCTACTTAATAAAATACAAAATACAAAAATTCATAATACAACATTTATCAAACTCTGAAAAGATGGGAACTAACTCAACTTAAACATCTATGAGAAACTTAGAGCAAACATCTTGGTTAATGGTGAAACATTTAAAATATTCCCATTAAAGCCAGGAGGAAGCCAAGGACACTGCCGTCAAATTACTGATTCCTCATTTAGCGGTTCCAGTGAGTCATGCACTCTCCTTGTTTCCGTTAGCCTCCCTCCCACCACCCCGACACCTTTTGTCTGATTCATCAAATGTCCTTTGATCCACTTTTTCCTCAATCTGTTTGAAATTTTACCTTCTATTCCAATTCATTTAGTGGTTCCCAAAGGGTACCCACGTTGAGACTTAAAAATGTGTCAGTCTAGAGTTTTATCGCTCTTATATTCAGCCAGTCTATCGTCTCCAGGCACTAGACAAGAACTGTAGTAACTTCTAGCTCCTTCTGAATTTTCGCATGCCCCACATGTCTATATGAGTGTCTTCTGGAATTTTAATTCTAGGTCATCAATCCTTTTTCCAGAATCGTACTCCTCTGGACTTAAGAATACAGTTTCCTAATTTCCATGCTTACTGATCCTTGTTGCATCCCACTTCCTCCCGGTCGTCTGGTTTGGCTCTTTCTTGGCTGAAACACGTGACGTGTACTTTCACTGTACATGACAGTTCCATTCCAATCGCCTTGTACAGAAAGGGGGTTTGGCAGCTTGCATATTGTAAGTTGCGTACTCTAAGTTCAGGGGAAGCTCAGGCTTCAGGTCCAGTCGGGGGAGGAGTGGAGCAGAAGTGGGGCTGGGGGGAACGTCCAGGTGGAAGAAAGGGAGGCTGGGAACAACGTGGGTGGCGGATAGTGGTCAATATGCAATGTCGGTGAGGAACACTGGGACCCCTTGCACATAGGTGCCGTGGGGGGTTTGAATGACTTGTAAAACAGCTGAGTCACCCAGAGCCCTAAACCCGATGCAGGGATAGAGGGTCAACGCGGGTTGCCAGTCAACAGCCTGAGGCCCAGGAGCAGTGGGCGGCTCCTGAAACCCCAGCTCAGGTTGCGCCACGTCGGGGCCAGGGCCTTCCTGCACAGTTCCAGGCAGAGGACCTGTTTCAGAAAGAGAGAAGGCTGCGGTCTCCGTGATTTCCGGTTCCCCCTGGTGGCCTGGCTCTCCATGGTGGTCCAGTGGGATGTGCACGTCCGGTCCCATCACGCCTTCTGCCCCCTGTCTCTGGCCAGCGTCCCCGCGGGGCCCAGCCCTTCTGCCACGGCCTCGCCCTGGCCGCCGGCTTCCTCCCCGGCGCCGGCCTCTCTCTGCAGGACGGGGTGACTCTGGGCGAGCTGGGGGCTGCCATCTGAAGGGTTTCACGTAAGCGATGGGTTTTGCGGGTTGGGCTGGCTGTGCGGGCCCATCTGCTTCCACGGAGTCTTCAGGGTCCGCAACACAGCAGCCTGGCTCTGGAGGAGGCCCACCTGAGGCTAAAAGAGAAGCAGAGCGTGAGCAGAGAGAGATAGAAGGAATTTTACCCATCAAGCAGTTATAGGATACTTTTAAAAATAAATACTCAGAGAAAAGAGGGATTTTTGAAGTTAAAATTGTCAGAGAAGAAACAAAACTCTCCATGGAAATTGGAGAATGAAGTTGAGAAGATCTCCCACAGAACAAAGCAAAAACCTAAAAGGATGGAAAGAAGGATGAAATATAAGAGAATTAGAGGTATGTTGTGGCTGAGACATTTCACCACAAAATTTCAGAGTGCTGAGGAAAAAGAGAAGATTCTAAAAGACTGTAGGGAGCGGGAGACAGAGAAAGGAAAAGTCACATGGAAAGGGCTAGGATTCCACATGTCTCAAAAATCAGACATCTCAAAAGCAGCAGTTCAGTCTAGAACATAACAGAAAATGTCTTCGAAATTTCAAGGGAAATGAATTTCCCACCTAAAGTGTCCTGTCCAACCAAAGTTTCACTAAAGAATCTGGGAGGGGAGAATGAAGATGTTTCAGACCAGCAAGATGTTAAAGAATTTGCTTTCAGTGGATGCTTTATTGTTCTGCATCTGTCAAACTAGACAAGATTAAAAGATTTAGGACACTCAGCGTAGGAAGGGAAATGTTTTGGAGAACAACGTGGCAACAGCGGTAAAATTCCAACTCCTCCGGGAAAGAACAAGGTGGAAGTAGCGGTTTATCCTAGGTCAAGACGTAGCGTGAGGACTCGCTCTGCTACGGAGAAACAGTAATACAAAACGAAACAGAAGGAAACAGCGACAACAACAGCAAATCTCAGATTTGGGAAATGGGATTACAGTTCGAAAGAGGGAAGGGAATTTGCCAGAGGATGTGGAACCTGGGAGCTGACTTCCAACAACCAGCCCAGGTTGAGGCAGGCTAGGAGAAGGTGAAACAGAGAATGCTCGATTGAGTTTGAATTCAAACAATTGGGGAAGAATTGGGGAACAAACGAAATTAAAAAGAGAGTGGCAGGCGTTTGATGTACCTTGATTAGGGGCCATGGAGCGAAGTCGCTTCGAAGGCCTTGGTTCCTCCATGAGCAATCGGCGGGAGGGGCTGGGGAGAAAAACAAGAGAGCAAGAACGGATTTAGGAAGACAGAGGTGACAAGGCAGGGGGATGGCCGTGGCCTTTCTAGGGGAATGAGGATTCTGTCCCCAGCTGCACCCACCCAAGATCTGTCCACCCCTCCGGGACTCCCAGACACACACCTGATCTTCCCACAGCTGGCTCCGGAGATCTGAAAATTAGGAGACTCTTCGACGAAGAGAGGCCCGAGGAGTCGGAGGTGTCCACAGGTTCACCGCTGTAGCTCTGAGGTAGTCCACCCGCAGCCAGGGAGTCTGGAGGGAGCACGCAGCAGGTTCTGGCTCCGAGCCCAGCAGAAAGCCGACTGCTGGAGGCCGAGCGCGGTCCCTCTTATATGGCAGCAAGGCAGTCGCGTAAGGGACAGGCGTGGTCAGAGGGGGGCCGGCTGGGGCGGGCCTGGCTGGGCTTGCGAGGCGCATTGGGCCAGTCCCCTGCCAGTCAAATGGGGCCCTTCTGAGATGCCGCCATTTCTAGACGCCCGTGGTTGATTGATTAATCTAATCATCGAGGGACAAAATGCATAATGGCCTTTGAGTGTCAGCACAATGGGGTGTGGTGCCCGGAAAGCGGCTGATAGGAAGATGCGATTAGCTTAGATCTGAGCACGGTGAAGGAAAGCATCCAAAGGGGGGATATCTGGGCTGAAATCTGGAACATAAAATTTGAAATTAGTCAACCTGAACCGGGTTGGGAGAGGCAGGGAGAAAGGAAAGGGAGTGAAGAGGGTGTGCTGAGGCCCGGACTGGAAGGGAGCCCGGCACATTCTGGCAATGGACCGGAGGCCAAGTCCAGGCCCAGAGGTGGTGCGAGGTGGAGGCAGGGTCCGCGCAGGAGCTGGTCTTGTTCCAAGGCAGCGGAAAACCGTGGAACGGTGTCCGGCAGCGGGTTAACATTTCAGAAACGACCAGCCTGGCTGTGAAGGAGCGCCAACCCAGGGTCCGCAGAATTAAGTCAGGAGAGGCAAGAAGGCTATTGCAGCCCTCGGGGTTGGGCGCAGGGTGCTGTTAGACTGAGACTGAGGGAGGTAGAGGAGGAGAAAGTTCCCTGGTGGGAGAGAAATTTCCCAGAGAAAGCCAGACCCAGTGTGGACAGCCCTTGAGGAAGAGACTGCGGCCTTGGTAGCCCGCCCGTTCATTCAGGCAGAGGTGGACCGAGAACCTGCTCTGAATGGGAAGTTGCGGAGCTTGGCTTGCGCACATCTGGCTGAAGGGGCTTTTGAACTGCCAAGTGAGGTTGTCAGGTGGCCTTTTGTAAAAAGAGTCGAGCTCAGCGCGATGGCGACGGGGCTGGAGATGCGTGTGAGACCCACACCACTGGCTTTTATTGCTGTGGCCGCACACACGGGTGGAGGAAGACAGCGGGAAACACAGCAGGACACTGGAGGGGAATCCCGCAGTGGGTTATTTGGTTGGTTTGCATCCTTGTTTTTTTTTTTTTTTTTTACAGAGACGGGTTGTCGCTCTGTAGCCCAGGCTGGAGTGCAGCGGTGCCATCTCGGCTCGCTGCGGCTACTTGGGGGGCTGAGATAGGAGAATCAGTTCAAGTGATTCTCCTGTCTCGGCCTCCGGAGTAGCTGGACTACAGGTGAGCGCCACCACATCGGGACAATTTTCGGATTTTTTGGAGAGACGAGGTTTCGCTCTGTGCCCAGGCTTGTTTGGAAGGCCTGAGCTCAAGCCGTCCTTCCCGCTCAACCTCCCGAGTAGCTGGGACCCCAGGCGCAAGCCACCATGCCGGGCCAATTATTTTTTTGGGTTGTATTTGTTGTTGAAGTGAGGTTTTGCTATGTTTTCACCTCACATACCTTTTCTGTCCCAAGACCCCATCCAGGGTACCACCTTACAATTCGTCACGGTTCCCCTTGGCTGCGACGGTTTCTCACACTTGCCTTGTTTTTGATGACCTTGACACTTGGAATACTGATCAGATATATTGTGGGATGTCCCCTCCTGAAGTTCGTGTGATGTATTCCTTGTGATCTGACTGGAATTATATGTTTTTGTAAGGAAGATTGCAGCGGGAAAGCGCCATTCCCATCCCATCCTGTCTACAGTACACACCATCAAGCCGGCTTATCACTGCTGCTATTAGTCCTGGTCACCTGGCTGGGGCAGTGTTGATTAGGTTTCTCCACCATCAAGTGATTTTCCCACCTCTTTCTCTACTGTACTTTTTGGAAGTCGCTACCTGGGGCCTATACTTAAATAAAAGGGAAGTTTTGCTTTATCTCCGTGCGGGGGAAGAGCTACCGAAATTCTGTGGAGTTCTCCTGTGTGGAGGATTTTCCCATTCTCCCCCACATGGTTGTTGATTTAGTCACTTATTTATATCCGTATGGACTCATGGACACCTATTGTATGCTTTGGTTTACACTCCAATACTTCAGGGGATGAATTATTTAATAATTGAACTAATTATTTTGTCAAATATATGACTCAACTATTTAATTATTAATTATTTAGTTAATTACTTTGTTACTGAGTGTCGCCAGCTTTGGCCACCGGGAGCTCCCTTAGTTGGCTTGCGTGTCCCTTTGTCAACCTCCCATCGCTGTGGCTTTTGGTTTTGTTTGGTTTTGGGCGGCTCCTTTCTCCCTGGCACCACAGGATGCTCCATGCTTATTTGCATATTCTCATCCTGATTGGGATTTCGTGTGCTCACTGACCAAACCCATAGATTCTTCTGTGAAGTTTCTCTTCAAAACGTTTATCTTTCTTATTGGGATAACTTCTCTCTCTCTTTTGTCCATTTTGAGACAAAGTTTTGCTCCCGTCACCCAGGCTGGAGTGCAATAGCATGATCTCGGATCACTGCAATGGCGCAATCTGGGCTCACTGCAACCTCCGCCTCCTGGGTTCAAAGGATTCTCCCGCCTCAGACTCCTGAGCAGCTGGGACTACAGTGGCCCACCACCATGCCTGGCTAATTTTTCTATTTTTATGAGGGCGAGACATGAGAATCGCTTCAATCCCGGGAATGGAGTTCTCAGTGAGCCGAAGCCACCGCGCTCCAGCGTGGGTGAAAGAGTGAGAGTCTGTTTCAAAATAAATAAATAAATAAATAAATGAATAAATAAACCCGGAGGAATTACCAAGGGGTCTTGGTGCCTGCCTGCAGTCTGAGCTACTTGGCAACCTGATGTTGGAGGATCACCTGAGCTGAGGAGGTGCGGGCTGCAGTGAGCTGTGATTGCACCACTGCACTCCAGCCTGGATGACTGAATGAGACCCTGTCTTACTCCACGTACACATGTTTAGTGAAGCATTCTGGTGGTGGAAATGTCCTGGAAGTGGCGTATCAGCAGACCGCCACCTGCGGAATGTAAAACCTGTGCCTCTTTCCAGACAGATATACAGCAGGAAGAGAGTGGCACATGTGCGTGGGATGACTGCAAGGGGGCTTTCTGGCTTATGGATGACAGACCCCAATGGCAAGCCAAGAAGCAGCTCCCACTGCACAGTGCTCATTGTGATCCATGCCATGCTTCAATACGAAGTCGCCTGTTCCTAGTTTGGAGACGCACGGACTCCACAGAGGCTGTGCTCCTGACCACACCTGTGTTGCCTGCCTGGACCTTATAGTCACTTCAGCAGGACCCCTGGCACATGGCACGCCAGGTGTTTGTAAAAGCGAGCCACAAACGATGCTCTTAATGTGTACGTTTGTTGGTGTAGACTTGTGTGACTATGGGGAGAGATGCGATATGAATGGAGAACAGAGACTGGAGCCATTTTTCTACCTTCCTTTCTGCTTTTAGTAAACACATTTTATATTTGCGATTTGTGAAAGTTTAGTGAAAGAACTGTTGTATAAAATAAGTCCGAAGAGAACGGTTTATTTAGAAGGATTGAATACACAAGAGAAAAATCTTTGATGTAAAAAGTTATCTGTATTTTATTTGGACGTTTACAAAGGAGTGAAAACCAGCCAATAAGAGGCTACTTAATAAAATACAAAAATACAAAAATTCATAATACAACATTTATCAAACTCTGAAAAGATGGGAACTAACTCAACTTAAACATCTATGAGAAACTTAGAGCAAACATCTTGGTTAATGGTGAAACATTTAAAATATTCCCATTAAAGCCAGGAGGAAGCCAAGGACACTGCCGTCAAATCACTGATTCCTCATTTAGCGGTTCCAGTGAGTCATGCACTCTCCTTGTTTCCGTTAGCCTCCCTCCCACCACCCCGACACCTTTTGTCTGATTCATCAAATGTCCTTTGATCCACTTTTTCCTCAATCTGTTTGAAATTTTACCTTCTATTCCAATTCATTTAGTGGTTCCCAAAGGGTACCCACGTTGAGACTTAAAACTGTGTCAGTCTAGAGTTTTATCGCTCTTATATTCAGCCAGTCTATCGTCTCCAGGCACTAGACAAGAACTGTAGTAACTTCTAGCTCCTTCTGAATTTTCGCATGCCCCACATGTCTATATGAGTGTCTTCTGGAATTTTAATTCTAGGTCATCAATCCTTTTTCCAGAATCGTACTCCTCTGGACTTAAGTATACAGTTTCCTAATTTCCATGCTTACTGATCCTTGTTGCATCCCACTTCCTCCCGGTCGTCTGGTTTGGCTCTTTCTTGGCTGAAACACGTGACGTGTACTTTCACTGTACATGACAGTTCCATTCCAATCGCCTTGTACAGAAAGGGGGTTTGGCAGCTTGCATATTGTAAGTTGCGTACTCTAAGTTCAGGGGAAGCTCAGGCTTCAGGTCCAGTCGGGGGAGGAGTGGAGCAGAAGTGGGGCTGGGGGGAACGTCCAGGTGGAAGAAAGGGAGGCTGGGAACAACGTGGGTGGCGGATAGTGGTCAATATGCAATGTCGGTGAGGAACACTGGGACCCCTTGCACATAGGTGCCGTGGGGGGTTTGAATGACTTGTAAAACAGCTGAGTCACCCAGAGCCCTAAACCCGATGCAGGGATAGAGGGTCAACGCGGGTTGCCAGTCAACAGCCTGAGGCCCAGGAGCAGTGGGCGGCTCCTGAAACCCCAGCTCAGGTTGCGCCACGTCGGGGCCAGGGCCTTCCTGCACAGTTCCAGGCAGAGGACCTGTTTCAGAAAGAGAGAAGGCTGCGGTCTCCGTGATTTCCGGTTCCCCCTGGTGGCCTGGCTCTCCATGGTGGTCCAGTGGGATGTGCACGTCCGGTCCCATCACGCCTTCTGCCCCCTGTCTCTGGCCAGCGTCCCCGCGGGGCCCAGCCCTTCTGCCACGGCCTCGCCCTGGCCGCCGGCTTCCTCCCCGGCGCCGGCCTCTCTCTGCAGGACGGGGTGACTCTGGGCGAGCTGGGGGCTGCCATCTGAAGGGTTTCACGTAAGCGATGGGTTTTGCGGGTTGGGCTGGCTGTGCGGGCCCATCTGCTTCCACGGAGTCTTCAGGGTCCGCAACACAGCAGCCTGGCTCTGGAGGAGGCCCACCTGAGGCTAAAAGAGAAGCAGAGCGTGAGCAGAGAGAGATAGAAGGAATTTTACCAATCAAGCAGTTATAGGATACTTTTAAAAATAAATACTCAGAGAAAAGAGGGATTTTTGAAGTTAAAATTGTCAGAGAAGAAACAAAACTCTCCATGGAAATTGGAGAATGAAGTTGAGAAGATCTCCCACAGAACAAAGCAAAAACCTAAAAGGATGGAAAGAAGGATGAAATATAAGAGAATTAGAGGTATGTTGTGGCTGAGATATTTCACCACAAAATTTCAGAGTGCTGAGGAAAAAGAGAAGATTCTAAAAGACTGTAGGGAGCGGGAGACAGAGAAAGGAAAAGTCACATGGAAATGGCTAGGATTCCACATATCTCAAAAATCAGACATCTCAAAAGCAGCAGTTCAGTCTAGAACATAACAGAAAATGTCTTCGAAATTTCAAGGGAAATGAATTTCCCACCTAAAATGTCCTGTCCAACCAAAGTTTCACTAAAGAATCTGGGAGGGGAGAATGAAGATGTTTCAGACCAGCAAGATGTTAAAGAATTTGCTTTCAGTGGATGCTTTATTGTTATGCATCTGTCAAACTAGACAAGATCAAAAGATTTAGGACACTCAGCGTAGGAAGGGAAATGTTTTGGAGAACAACGTGGCAACAGCGGTAAAATTCCAACTCCTCCGGGAAAGAACAAGGTGGAAGTAGCGGTTTATCCTAGGTCAAGACGTAGCGTGAGGACTCGCTCTGCTACGGAGAAACAGTAATACAAAACGAAACAGAAGGAAACAGCGACAACAACAGCAAATCTCAGATTTGGGAAATGGGATTACAGTTCGAAAGAGGGAAGGGAATTTGCCAGAGGATGTGGAACCTGGGAGCTGACTTCCAACAACCAGCCCAGGTTGAGGCAGGCTAGGAGAAGGTGAAACAGAGAATGCTCGATTGAGTTTGAATTCAAACAATTGGGGAAGAATTGGGGAACAAACGAAATTAAAAAGAGAGTGGCAGGCGTTTGATGTACCTTGATTAGGGGCCATGGAGCGAAGTCGCTTCGAAGGCCTTGGTTCCTCCATGAGCAATCGGCGGGAGGGGCTGGGGAGAAAAACAAGAGAGCAAGAACGGATTTAGGAAGACAGAGGTGACAAGGCAGGGGGATGGCCGTGGCCTTTCTAGGGGAATGAGGATTCTGTCCCCAGCTGCACCCACCCAAGATCTGTCCACCCCTCCGGGACTCCCAGACACACACCTGATCTTCCCACAGCTGGCTCCGGAGATCTGAAAATTAGGAGACTCTTCGACGAAGAGAGGCCCGAGGAGTCGGAGGTGTCCACAGGTTCACCGCTGTAGCTCTGAGGTAGTCCACCCGCAGCCAGGGAGTCTGGAGGGAGCACGCAGCAGGTTCTGGCTCCGAGCCCAGCAGAAAGCCGACTGCTGGAGGCCGAGCGCGGTCCCTCTTATATGGCAGCAAGGCAGTCGCGTAAGGGACAGGCGTCGTCAGAGGGGGGCCGGCTGGGGCGGGCCTGGCTGGGCTTGCGAGGCGCATTGGGCCAGTCCCCTGCCAGTCAAATGGGGCCCTTCTGAGATGCCGCCATTTCTAGACGCCCGTGGTTGATTGATTAATCTAATCATCGAGGGACAAAATGCATAATGGCCTTTGAGTGTCAGCACAATGGGGTGTGGTGCCCGGAAAGCGGCTGATAGGAAGATGCGATTAGCTTAGATCTGAGCACGGTGAAGGAAAGCATCCAAAGGGGGGATATCTGGGCTGAAATCTGGAACATAAAATTTGAAATTAGTCAACCTGAACCGGGTTGGGAGAGGCAGGGAGAAAGGAAAGGGAGTGAAGAGGGTGTGCTGAGGCCCGGACTGGAAGGGAGCCCGGCACATTCTGGCAATGGACCGGAGGCCAAGTCCAGGCCCAGAGGTGGTGCGAGGTGGAGGCAGGGTCCGCGCAGGAGCTGGTCTTGTTCCAAGGCAGCGGAAAACCGTGGAACGGTGTCCGGCAGCGGGTTAACATTTCAGAAACGACCAGCCTGGCTGTGAAGGAGCGCCAACCCAGGGTCCGCAGAATTAAGTCAGGAGAGGCAAGAAGGCTATTGCAGCCCTCGGGGTT
Source organism: Pan paniscus (assembly GCF_029289425.2). NCBI lineage: Eukaryota > Metazoa > Chordata > Mammalia > Primates > Hominidae > Pan > Pan paniscus. The sequence continues at coordinate 58,534,273 of NC_073263.2, read as the reverse complement.
GGGCGCAGGGTGCTGTTAGACTGAGACTGAGGGAGGTAGAGGAGGAGAAAGTTCCCTGGTGGGAGAGAAATTTCCCAGAGAAAGCCAGACCCAGTGTGGACAGCCCTTGAGGAAGAGACTGCGGCCTTGGTAGCCCGCCCGTTCATTCAGGCAGAGGTGGACCGAGAACCTGCTCTGAATGGGAAGTTGCGGAGCTTGGCTTGCGCACATCTGGCTGAAGGGGCTTTTGAACTGCCAAGTGAGGTTGTCAGGTGGCCTTTTGTAAAAAGAGTCGAGCTCAGCGCGATGGCGACGGGGCTGGAGATGCGTGTGAGACCCACACCACTGGCTTTTATTGCTGTGGCCGCACACACGGGTGGAGGAAGACAGCGGGAAACACAGCAGGACACTGGAGGGGAATCCCGCAGTGGGTTATTTGGTTGGTTTGCATCCTTGTTTTTTTTTTTTTTTTTACAGAGACGGGTTGTCGCTCTGTAGCCCAGGCTGGAGTGCAGCGGTGCCATCTCGGCTCGCTGCGGCTACTTGGGGGGCTGAGATAGGAGAATCAGTTCAAGTGATTCTCCTGTCTCGGCCTCCGGAGTAGCTGGACTACAGGTGAGCGCCACCACATCGGGACAATTTTCGGATTTTTTGGAGAGACGAGGTTTCGCTCTGTGCCCAGGCTTGTTTGGAAGGCCTGAGCTCAAGCCGTCCTTCCCGCTCAACCTCCCGAGTAGCTGGGACCCCAGGCGCAAGCCACCATGCCGGGCCAATTATTTTTTTGGGTTGTATTTGTTGTTGAAGTGAGGTTTTGCTATGTTTTCACCTCACATACCTTTTCTGTCCCAAGACCCCATCCAGGGTACCACCTTACAATTCGTCACGGTTCCCCTTGGCTGCGACGGTTTCTCACACTTGCCTTGTTTTTGATGACCTTGACACTTGGAATACTGATCAGATATATTGTGGGATGTCCCCTCCTGAAGTTCGTGTGATGTATTCCTTGTGATCTGACTGGAATTATATGTTTTTGTAAGGAAGATTGCAGCGGGAAAGCGCCATTCCCATCCCATCCTGTCTACAGTACACACCATCAAGCCGGCTTATCACTGCTGCTATTAGTCCTGGTCACCTGGCTGGGGCAGTGTTGATTAGGTTTCTCCACCATCAAGTGATTTTCCCACCTCTTTCTCTACTGTACTTTTTGGAAGTCGCTACCTGGGGCCTATACTTAAATAAAAGGGAAGTTTTGCTTTATCTCCGTGCGGGGGAAGAGCTACCGAAATTCTGTGGAGTTCTCCTGTGTGGAGGATTTTCCCATTCTCCCCCACATGGTTGTTGATTTAGTCACTTATTTATATCCGTATGGACTCATGGACACCTATTGTATGCTTTGGTTTACACTCCAATACTTCAGGGGATGAATTATTTAATAATTGAACTAATTATTTTGTCAAATATATGACTCAACTATTTAATTATTAATTATTTAGTTAATTACTTTGTTACTGAGTGTCGCCAGCTTTGGCCACCGGGAGCTCCCTTAGTTGGCTTGCGTGTCCCTTTGTCAACCTCCCATCGCTGTGGCTTTTGGTTTTGTTTGGTTTTGGGCGGCTCCTTTCTCCCTGGCACCACAGGATGCTCCATGCTTATTTGCATATTCTCATCCTGATTGGGATTTCGTGTGCTCACTGACCAAACCCATAGATTCTTCTGTGAAGTTTCTCTTCAAAACGTTTATCTTTCTTATTGGGATAACTTCTCTCTCTCTTTTGTCCATTTTGAGACAAAGTTTTGCTCCCGTCACCCAGGCTGGAGTGCAATAGCATGATCTCGGATCACTGCAATGGCGCAATCTGGGCTCACTGCAACCTCCGCCTCCTGGGTTCAAAGGATTCTCCCGCCTCAGACTCCTGAGCAGCTGGGACTACAGTGGCCCACCACCATGCCTGGCTAATTTTTCTATTTTTATGAGGGCGAGACATGAGAATCGCTTCAATCCCGGGAATGGAGTTCTCAGTGAGCCGAAGCCACCGCGCTCCAGCGTGGGTGAAAGAGTGAGAGTCTGTTTCAAAATAAATAAATAAATAAATAAATAAATGAATAAATAAACCCGGAGGAATTACCAAGGGGTCTTGGTGCCTGCCTGCAGTCTGAGCTACTTGGCAACCTGATGTTGGAGGATCACCTGAGCTGAGGAGGTGCGGGCTGCAGTGAGCTGTGATTGCACCACTGCACTCCAGCCTGGATGACTGAATGAGACCCTGTCTTACTCCACGTACACATGTTTAGTGAAGCATTCTGGTGGTGGAAATGTCCTGGAAGTGGCGTATCAGCAGACCGCCACCTGCGGAATGTAAAACCTGTGCCTCTTTCCAGACAGATATACAGCAGGAAGAGAGTGGCACATGTGCGTGGGATGACTGCAAGGGGGCTTTCTGGCTTATGGATGACAGACCCCAATGGCAAGCCAAGAAGCAGCTCCCACTGCACAGTGCTCATTGTGATCCATGCCATGCTTCAATACGAAGTCGCCTGTTCCTAGTTTGGAGACGCACGGACTCCACAGAGGCTGTGCTCCTGACCACACCTGTGTTGCCTGCCTGGACCTTATAGTCACTTCAGCAGGACCCCTGGCACATGGCACGCCAGGTGTTTGTAAAAGCGAGCCACAAACGATGCTCTTAATGTGTACGTTTGTTGGTGTAGACTTGTGTGACTATGGGGAGAGATGCGATATGAATGGAGAACAGAGACTGGAGCCATTTTTCTACCTTCCTTTCTGCTTTTAGTAAACACATTTTATATTTGCGATTTGTGAAAGTTTAGTGAAAGAACTGTTGTATAAAATAAGTCCGAAGAGAACGGTTTATTTAGAAGGATTGAATACACAAGAGAAAAATCTTTGATGTAAAAAGTTATCTGTATTTTATTTGGACGTTTACAAAGGAGTGAAAACCAGCCAATAAGAGGCTACTTAATAAAATACAAAAATACAAAAATTCATAATACAACATTTATCAAACTCTGAAAAGATGGGAACTAACTCAACTTAAACATCTATGAGAAACTTAGAGCAAACATCTTGGTTAATGGTGAAACATTTAAAATATTCCCATTAAAGCCAGGAGGAAGCCAAGGACACTGCCGTCAAATCACTGATTCCTCATTTAGCGGTTCCAGTGAGTCATGCACTCTCCTTGTTTCCGTTAGCCTCCCTCCCACCACCCCGACACCTTTTGTCTGATTCATCAAATGTCCTTTGATCCACTTTTTCCTCAATCTGTTTGAAATTTTACCTTCTATTCCAATTCATTTAGTGGTTCCCAAAGGGTACCCACGTTGAGACTTAAAAATGTGTCAGTCTAGAGTTTTATCGCTCTTATATTCAGCCAGTCTATCGTCTCCAGGCACTAGACAAGAACTGTAGTAACTTCTAGCTCCTTCTGAATTTTCGCATGCCCCACATGTCTATATGAGTGTCTTCTGGAATTTTAATTCTAGGTCATCAATCCTTTTTCCAGAATCGTACTCCTCTGGACTTAAGAATACAGTTTCCTAATTTCCATGCTTACTGATCCTTGTTGCATCCCACTTCCTCCCGGTCGTCTGGTTTGGCTCTTTCTTGGCTGAAACACGTGACGTGTACTTTCACTGTACATGACAGTTCCATTCCAATCGCCTTGTACAGAAAGGGGGTTTGGCAGCTTGCATATTGTAAGTTGCGTACTCTAAGTTCAGGGGAAGCTCAGGCTTCAGGTCCAGTCGGGGGAGGAGTGGAGCAGAAGTGGGGCTGGGGGGAACGTCCAGGTGGAAGAAAGGGAGGCTGGGAACAACGTGGGTGGCGGATAGTGGTCAATATGCAATGTCGGTGAGGAACACTGGGACCCCTTGCACATAGGTGCCGTGGGGGGTTTGAATGACTTGTAAAACAGCTGAGTCACCCAGAGCCCTAAACCCGATGCAGGGATAGAGGGTCAACGCGGGTTGCCAGTCAACAGCCTGAGGCCCAGGAGCAGTGGGCGGCTCCTGAAACCCCAGCTCAGGTTGCGCCACGTCGGGGCCAGGGCCTTCCTGCACAGTTCCAGGCAGAGGACCTGTTTCAGAAAGAGAGAAGGCTGCGGTCTCCGTGATTTCCGGTTCCCCCTGGTGGCCTGGCTCTCCATGGTGGTCCAGTGGGATGTGCACGTCCGGTCCCATCACGCCTTCTGCCCCCTGTCTCTGGCCAGCGTCCCCGCGGGGCCCAGCCCTTCTGCCACGGCCTCGCCCTGGCCGCCGGCTTCCTCCCCGGCGCCGGCCTCTCTCTGCAGGACGGGGTGACTCTGGGCGAGCTGGGGGCTGCCATCTGAAGGGTTTCACGTAAGCGATGGGTTTTGCGGGTTGGGCTGGCTGTGCGGGCCCATCTGCTTCCACGGAGTCTTCAGGGTCCGCAACACAGCAGCCTGGCTCTGGAGGAGGCCCACCTGAGGCTAAAAGAGAAGCAGAGCGTGAGCAGAGAGAGATAGAAGGAATTTTACCCATCAAGCAGTTATAGGATACTTTTAAAAATAAATACTCAGAGAAAAGAGGGATTTTTGAAGTTAAAATTGTCAGAGAAGAAACAAAACTCTCCATGGAAATTGGAGAATGAAGTTGAGAAGATCTCCCACAGAACAAAGCAAAAACCTAAAAGGATGGAAAGAAGGATGAAATATAAGAGAATTAGAGGTATGTTGTGGCTGAGACATTTCACCACAAAATTTCAGAGTGCTGAGGAAAAAGAGAAGATTCTAAAAGATTGTAGGGAGCGGGAGACAGAGAAAGGAAAAGTCACATGGAAAGGGCTAGGATTCCACATGTCTCAAAAATCAGACATCTCAAAAGCAGCAGTTCAGTCTAGAACATAACAGAAAATGTCTTCGAAATTTCAAGGGAAATGAATTTCCCACCTAAAGTGTCCTGTCCAACCAAAGTTTCACTAAAGAATCTGGGAGGGGAGAATGAAGATGTTTCAGACCAGCAAGATGTTAAAGAATTTGCTTTCAGTGGATGCTTTATTGTTCTGCATCTGTCAAACTAGACAAGATTAAAAGATTTAGGACACTCAGCGTAGGAAGGGAAATGTTTTGGAGAACAACGTGGCAACAGCCGTAAAGTTCCAACTCCTCCGGGAAAGAACAAGGTGGAAGTACCGGTTTATCATAGATCAAGACGTAGCGTGAGGACTCGCTCTGCTACGGACAAACAGTAATACAAAACGAAACAGAAGGAAACAGCGACAACAACAGCAAATCTCAGATTTGGGAAATGGGATTACAGTTCGAAAGAGGGAAGGGAATTTGCCAGAGGATGTGGAACCTGGGAGCTGACTTCCAACAACCAGCCCAGGTTGAGGCAGGCTAGGAGAAGGTGAAACAGAGAATGCTCGATTGAGTTTGAATTCAAACAATTGGGGAAGAATTGGGGAACAAACGAAATTAAAAAGAGAGTGGCAGGCGTTTGATGTACCTTGATTAGGGGCCATGGAGCGAAGTCGCTTCGAAGGCCTTGGTTCCTCCATGAGCAATCGGCGGGAGGGGCTGGGGAGAAAAACAAGAGAGCAAGAACGGATTTAGGAAGACAGAGGTGACAAGGCAGGGGGATGGCCGTGGCCTTTCTAGGGGAATGAGGATTCTGTCCCCAGCTGCACCCACCCAAGATCTGTCCACCCCTCCGGGACTCCCAGACACACACCTGATCTTCCCACAGCTGGCTCCGGAGATCTGAAAATTAGGAGACTCTTCGACGAAGAGAGGCCCGAGGAGTCGGAGGTGTCCACAGGTTCACCGCTGTAGCTCTGAGGTAGTCCACCCGCAGCCAGGGAGTCTGGAGGGAGCACGCAGCAGGTTCTGGCTCCGAGCCCAGCAGAAAGCCGACTGCTGGAGGCCGAGCGCGGTCCCTCTTATACGGCAGCAAGGCAGTCGCGTAAGGGACAGGCGTGGTCAGAGGGGGGCCGGCTGGGGCGGGCCTGGCTGGGCTTGCGAGGCGCATTGGGCCAGTCCCCTGCCAGTCAAATGGGGCCCTTCTGAGATGCCGCCATTTCTAGACGCCCGTGGTTGATTGATTAATCTAATCATCGAGGGACAAAATGCATAATGGCCTTTGAGTGTCAGCACAATGGGGTGTGGTGCCCGGAAAGCGGCTGATAGGAAGATGCGATTAGCTTAGATCTGAGCACGGTGAAGGAAAGCATCCAAAGGGGGGATATCTGGGCTGAAATCTGGAACATAAAATTTGAAATTAGTCAACCTGAACCGGGTTGGGAGAGGCAGGGAGAAAGGAAAGGGAGTGAAGAGGGTGTGCTGAGGCCCGGACTGGAAGGGAGCCCGGCACATTCTGGCAATGGACCGGAGGCCAAGTCCAGGCCCAGAGGTGGTGCGAGGTGGAGGCAGGGTCCGCGCAGGAGCTGGTCTTGTTCCAAGGCAGCGGAAAACCGTGGAACGGTGTCCGGCAGCGGGTTAACATTTCAGAAACGACCAGCCTGGCTGTGAAGGAGCGCCAACCCAGGGTCCGCAGAATTAAGTCAGGAGAGGCAAGAAGGCTATTGCAGCCCTCGGGGTTGGGCGCAGGGTGCTGTTAGACTGAGACTGAGGGAGGTAGAGGAGGAGAAAGTTCCCTGGTGGGAGAGAAATTTCCCAGAGAAAGCCAGACCCAGTGTGGACAGCCCTTGAGGAAGAGACTGCGGCCTTGGTAGCCCGCCCGTTCATTCAGGCAGAGGTGGACCGAGAACCTGCTCTGAATGGGAAGTTGCGGAGCTTGGCTTGCGCACATCTGGCTGAAGGGGCTTTTGAACTGCCAAGTGAGGTTGTCAGGTGGCCTTTTGTAAAAAGAGTCGAGCTCAGCGCGATGGCGACGGGGCTGGAGATGCGTGTGAGACCCACACCACTGGCTTTTATTGCTGTGGCTGCACACACGGGTGGAGGAAGACAGCGGGAAACACAGCAGGACACTGGAGGGGAATCCCGCAGTGGGTTATTTGGTTGGTTTGCATCCTTGTTTTTTTTTTTTTTTTACAGAGACGGGTTGTCGCTCTGTAGCCCAGGCTGGAGTGCAGCGGTGCCATCTCGGCTCGCTGCGGCTACTTGGGGGGCTGAGATAGGAGAATCAGTTCAAGTGATTCTCCTGTCTCGGCCTCCGGAGTAGCTGGACTACAGGTGAGCGCCACCACATCGGGACAATTTTCGGATTTTTTGGAGAGACGAGGTTTCGCTCTGTGCCCAGGCTTGTTTGGAAGGCCTGAGCTCAAGCCGTCCTTCCCGCTCAACCTCCCGAGTAGCTGGGACCCCAGGCGCAAGCCACCATGCCGGGCCAATTATTTTTTTGGGTTGTATTTGTTGTTGAAGTGAGGTTTTGCTATGTTTTCACCTCACATACCTTTTCTGTCCCAAGACCCCATCCAGGGTACCACCTTACAATTCGTCACGGTTCCCCTTGGCTGCGACGGTTTCTCACACTTGCCTTGTTTTTGATGACCTTGACACTTGGAATACTGATCAGATATATTGTGGGATGTCCCCTCCTGAAGTTCGTGTGATGTATTCCTTGTGATCTGACTGGAATTATATGTTTTTGTAAGGAAGATTGCAGCGGGAAAGCGCCATTCCCATCCCATCCTGTCTACAGTACACACCATCAAGCCGGCTTATCACTGCTGCTATTAGTCCTGGTCACCTGGCTGGGGCAGTGTTGATTAGGTTTCTCCACCATCAAGTGATTTTCCCACCTCTTTCTCTACTGTACTTTTTGGAAGTCGCTACCTGGGGCCTATACTTAAATAAAAGGGAAGTTTTGCTTTATCTCCGTGCGGGGGAAGAGCTACCGAAATTCTGTGGAGTTCTCCTGTGTGGAGGATTTTCCCATTCTCCCCCACATGGTTGTTGATTTAGTCACTTATTTATATCCGTATGGACTCATGGACACCTATTGTATGCTTTGGTTTACACTCCAATACTTCAGGGGATGAATTATTTAATAATTGAACTAATTATTTTGTCAAATATATGACTCAACTATTTAATTATTAATTATTTAGTTAATTACTTTGTTACTGAGTGTCGCCAGCTTTGGCCACCGGGAGCTCCCTTAGTTGGCTTGCGTGTCCCTTTGTCAACCTCCCATCGCTGTGGCTTTTGGTTTTGTTTGGTTTTGGGCGGCTCCTTTCTCCCTGGCACCACAGGATGCTCCATGCTTATTTGCATATTCTCATCCTGATTGGGATTTCGTGTGCTCACTGACCAAACCCATAGATTCTTCTGTGAAGTTTCTCTTCAAAACGTTTATCTTTCTTATTGGGATAACTTCTCTCTCTCTTTTGTCCATTTTGAGACAAAGTTTTGCTCCCGTCACCCAGGCTGGAGTGCAATAGCATGATCTCGGATCACTGCAATGGCGCAATCTGGGCTCACTGCAACCTCCGCCTCCTGGGTTCAAAGGATTCTCCCGCCTCAGACTCCTGAGCAGCTGGGACTACAGTGGCCCACCACCATGCCTGGCTAATTTTTCTATTTTTATGAGGGCGAGACATGAGAATCGCTTCAATCCCGGGAATGGAGTTCTCAGTGAGCCGAAGCCACCGCGCTCCAGCGTGGGTGAAAGAGTGAGAGTCTGTTTCAAAATAAATAAATAAATAAATAAATAAATGAATAAATAAACCCGGAGGAATTACCAAGGGGTCTTGGTGCCTGCCTGCAGTCTGAGCTACTTGGCAACCTGATGTTGGAGGATCACCTGAGCTGAGGAGGTGCGGGCTGCAGTGAGCTGTGATTGCACCACTGCACTCCAGCCTGGATGACTGAATGAGACCCTGTCTTACTCCACGTACACATGTTTAGTGAAGCATTCTGGTGGTGGAAATGTCCTGGAAGTGGCGTATCAGCAGACCGCCACCTGCGGAATGTAAAACCTGTGCCTCTTTCCAGACAGATATACAGCAGGAAGAGAGTGGCACATGTGCGTGGGATGACTGCAAGGGGGCTTTCTGGCTTATGGATGACAGACCCCAATGGCAAGCCAAGAAGCAGCTCCCACTGCACAGTGCTCATTGTGATCCATGCCATGCTTCAATACGAAGTCGCCTGTTCCTAGTTTGGAGACGCACGGACTCCACAGAGGCTGTGCTCCTGACCACACCTGTGTTGCCTGCCTGGACCTTATAGTCACTTCAGCAGGACCCCTGGCACATGGCACGCCAGGTGTTTGTAAAAGCGAGCCACAAACGATGCTTTTAATGTGTACGTTTGTTGGTGTAGACTTGTGTGACTATGGGGAGAGATGCGATATGAATGGAGAACAGAGACTGGAGCCATTTTTCTACCTTCCTTTCTGCTTTTAGTAAACACATTTTATATTTGCGATTTGTGAAAGTTTAGTGAAAGAACTGTTGTATAAAATAAGTCCGAAGAGAACGGTTTATTTAGAAGGATTGAATACACAAGAGAAAAATCTTTGATGTAAAAAGTTATCTGTATTTTATTTGGACGTTTACAAAGGAGTGAAAACCAGCCAATAAGAGGCTACTTAATAAAATACAAAAATACAAAAATTCATAATACAACATTTATCAAACTCTGAAAAGATGGGAACTAACTCAACTTAAACATCTATGAGAAACTTAGAGCAAACATCTTGGTTAATGGTGAAACATTTAAAATATTCCCATTAAAGCCAGGAGGAAGCCAAGGACACTGCCGTCAAATCACTGATTCCTCATTTAGCGGTTCCAGTGAGTCATGCACTCTCCTTGTTTCCGTTAGCCTCCCTCCCACCACCCCGACACCTTTTGTCTGATTCATCAAATGTCCTTTGATCCACTTTTTCCTCAATCTGTTTGAAATTTTACCTTCTATTCCAATTCATTTAGTGGTTCCCAAAGGGTACCCACGTTGAGACTTAAAACTGTGTCAGTCTAGAGTTTTATCGCTCTTATATTCAGCCAGTCTATCGTCTCCAGGCACTAGACAAGAACTGTAGTAACTTCTAGCTCCTTCTGAATTTTCGCATGCCCCACATGTCTATATGAGTGTCTTCTGGAATTTTAATTCTAGGTCATCAATCCTTTTTCCAGAATCGTACTCCTCTGGACTTAAGTATACAGTTTCCTAATTTCCATGCTTACTGATCCTTGTTGCATCCCACTTCCTCCCGGTCGTCTGGTTTGGCTCTTTCTTGGCTGAAACACGTGACGTGTACTTTCACTGTACATGACAGTTCCATTCCAATCGCCTTGTACAGAAAGGGGGTTTGGCAGCTTGCATATTGTAAGTTGCGTACTCTAAGTTCAGGGGAAGCTCAGGCTTCAGGTCCAGTCGGGGGAGGAGTGGAGCAGAAGTGGGGCTGGGGGGAACGTCCAGGTGGAAGAAAGGGAGGCTGGGAACAACGTGGGTGGCGGATAGTGGTCAATATGCAATGTCGGTGAGGAACACTGGGACCCCTTGCACATAGGTGCCGTGGGGGGTTTGAATGACTTGTAAAACAGCTGAGTCACCCAGAGCCCTAAACCCGATGCAGGGATAGAGGGTCAACGCGGGTTGCCAGTCAACAGCCTGAGGCCCAGGAGCAGTGGGCGGCTCCTGAAACCCCAGCTCAGGTTGCGCCACGTCGGGGCCAGGGCCTTCCTGCACAGTTCCAGGCAGAGGACCTGTTTCAGAAAGAGAGAAGGCTGCGGTCTCCGTGATTTCCGGTTCCCCCTGGTGGCCTGGCTCTCCATGGTGGTCCAGTGGGATGTGCACGTCCGGTCCCATCACGCCTTCTGCCCCCTGTCTCTGGCCAGCGTCCCCGCGGGGCCCAGCCCTTCTGCCACGGCCTCGCCCTGGCCGCCGGCTTCCTCCCCGGCGCCGGCCTCTCTCTGCAGGACGGGGTGACTCTGGGCGAGCTGGGGGCTGCCATCTGAAGGGTTTCACGTAAGCGATGGGTTTTGCGGGTTGGGCTGGCTGTGCGGGCCCATCTGCTTCCACGGAGTCTTCAGGGTCCGCAACACAGCAGCCTGGCTCTGGAGGAGGCCCACCTGAGGCTAAAAGAGAAGCAGAGCGTGAGCAGAGAGAGATAGAAGGAATTTTACCCATCAAGCAGTTATAGGATACTTTTAAAAATAAATACTCAGAGAAAAGAGGGATTTTTGAAGTTAAAATTGTCAGAGAAGAAACAAAACTCTCCATGGAAATTGGAGAATGAAGTTGAGAAGATCTCCCACAGAACAAAGCAAAAACCTAAAAGGATGGAAAGAAGGATGAAATATAAGAGAATTAGAGGTATGTTGTGGCTGAGACATTTCACCACAAAATTTCAGAGTGCTGAGGAAAAAGAGAAGATTCTAAAAGACTGTAGGGAGCGGGAGACAGAGAAAGGAAAAGTCACATGGAAAGGGCTAGGATTCCACATGTCTCAAAAATCAGACATCTCAAAAGCAGCAGTTCAGTCTAGAACATAACAGAAAATGTCTTCGAAATTTCAAGGGAAATGAATTTCCCACCTAAAGTGTCCTGTCCAACCAAAGTTTCACTAAAGAATCTGGGAGGGGAGAATGAAGATGTTTCAGACCAGCAAGATGTTAAAGAATTTGCTTTCAGTGGATGCTTTATTGTTCTGCATCTGTCAAACTAGACAAGATTAAAAGATTTAGGACACTCAGCGTAGGAAGGGAAATGTTTTGGAGAACAACGTGGCAACAGCGGTAAAATTCCAACTCCTCCGGGAAAGAACAAGGTGGAAGTAGCGGTTTATCCTAGGTCAAGACGTAGCGTGAGGACTCGCTCTGCTACGGAGAAACAGTAATACAAAACGAAACAGAAGGAAACAGCGACAACAACAGCAAATCTCAGATTTGGGAAATGGGATTACAGTTCGAAAGAGGGAAGGGAATTTGCCAGAGGATGTGGAACCTGGGAGCTGACTTCCAACAACCAGCCCAGGTTGAGGCAGGCTAGGAGAAGGTGAAACAGAGAATGCTCGATTGAGTTTGAATTCAAACAATTGGGGAAGAATTGGGGAACAAACGAAATTAAAAAGAGAGTGGCAGGCGTTTGATGTACCTTGATTAGGGGCCATGGAGCGAAGTCGCTTCGAAGGCCTTGGTTCCTCCATGAGCAATCGGCGGGAGGGGCTGGGGAGAAAAACAAGAGAGCAAGAACGGATTTAGGAAGACAGAGGTGACAAGGCAGGGGGATGGCCGTGGCCTTTCTAGGGGAATGAGGATTCTGTCCCCAGCTGCACCCACCCAAGATCTGTCCACCCCTCCGGGACTCCCAGACACACACCTGATCTTCCCACAGCTGGCTCCGGAGATCTGAAAATTAGGAGACTCTTCGACGAAGAGAGGCCCGAGGAGTCGGAGGTGTCCACAGGTTCACCGCTGTAGCTCTGAGGTAGTCCACCCGCAGCCAGGGAGTCTGGAGGGAGCACGCAGCAGGTTCTGGCTCCGAGCCCAGCAGAAAGCCGACTGCTGGAGGCCGAGCGCGGTCCCTCTTATATGGCAGCAAGGCAGTCGCGTAAGGGACAGGCGTGGTCAGAGGGGGGCCGGCTGGGGCGGGCCTGGCTGGGCTTGCGAGGCGCATTGGGCCAGTCCCCTGCCAGTCAAATGGGGCCCTTCTGAGATGCCGCCATTTCTAGACGCCCGTGGTTGATTGATTAATCTAATCATCGAGGGACAAAATGCATAATGGCCTTTGAGTGTCAGCACAATGGGGTGTGGTGCCCGGAAAGCGGCTGATAGGAAGATGCGATTAGCTTAGATCTGAGCACGGTGAAGGAAAGCATCCAAAGGGGGGATATCTGGGCTGAAATCTGGAACATAAAATTTGAAATTAGTCAACCTGAACCGGGTTGGGAGAGGCAGGGAGAAAGGAAAGGGAGTGAAGAGGGTGTGCTGAGGCCCGGACTGGAAGGGAGCCCGGCACATTCTGGCAATGGACCGGAGGCCAAGTCCAGGCCCAGAGGTGGTGCGAGGTGGAGGCAGGGTCCGCGCAGGAGCTGGTCTTGTTCCAAGGCAGCGGAAAACCGTGGAACGGTGTCCGGCAGCGGGTTAACATTTCAGAAACGACCAGCCTGGCTGTGAAGGAGCGCCAACCCAGGGTCCGCAGAATTAAGTCAGGAGAGGCAAGAAGGCTATTGCAGCCCTCGGGGTTGGGCGCAGGGTGCTGTTAGACTGAGACTGAGGGAGGTAGAGGAGGAGAAAGTTCCCTGGTGGGAGAGAAATTTCCCAGAGAAAGCCAGACCCAGTGTGGACAGCCCTTGAGGAAGAGACTGCGGCCTTGGTAGCCCGCCCGTTCATTCAGGCAGAGGTGGACCGAGAACCTGCTCTGAATGGGAAGTTGCGGAGCTTGGCTTGCGCACATCTGGCTGAAGGGGCTTTTGAACTGCCAAGTGAGGTTGTCAGGTGGCCTTTTGTAAAAAGAGTCGAGCTCAGCGCGATGGCGACGGGGCTGGAGATGCGTGTGAGACCCACACCACTGGCTTTTATTGCTGTGGCCGCACACACGGGTGGAGGAAGACAGCGGGAAACACAGCAGGACACTGGAGGGGAATCCCGCAGTGGGTTATTTGGTTGGTTTGCATCCTTGTTTTTTTTTTTTTTTTTACAGAGACGGGTTGTCGCTCTGTAGCCCAGGCTGGAGTGCAGCGGTGCCATCTCGGCTCGCTGCGGCTACTTGGGGGGCTGAGATAGGAGAATCAGTTCAAGTGATTCTCCTGTCTCGGCCTCCGGAGTAGCTGGACTACAGGTGAGCGCCACCACATCGGGACAATTTTCGGATTTTTTGGAGAGACGAGGTTTCGCTCTGTGCCCAGGCTTGTTTGGAAGGCCTGAGCTCAAGCCGTCCTTCCCGCTCAACCTCCCGAGTAGCTGGGACCCCAGGCGCAAGCCACCATGCCGGGCCAATTATTTTTTTGGGTTGTATTTGTTGTTGAAGTGAGGTTTTGCTATGTTTTCACCTCACATACCTTTTCTGTCCCAAGACCCCATCCAGGGTACCACCTTACAATTCGTCACGGTTCCCCTTGGCTGCGACGGTTTCTCACACTTGCCTTGTTTTTGATGACCTTGACACTTGGAATACTGATCAGATATATTGTGGGATGTCCCCTCCTGAAGTTCGTGTGATGTATTCCTTGTGATCTGACTGGAATTATATGTTTTTGTAAGGAAGATTGCAGCGGGAAAGCGCCATTCCCATCCCATCCTGTCTACAGTACACACCATCAAGCCGGCTTATCACTGCTGCTATTAGTCCTGGTCACCTGGCTGGGGCAGTGTTGATTAGGTTTCTCCACCATCAAGTGATTTTCCCACCTCTTTCTCTACTGTACTTTTTGGAAGTCGCTACCTGGGGCCTATACTTAAATAAAAGGGAAGTTTTGCTTTATCTCCGTGCGGGGGAAGAGCTACCGAAATTCTGTGGAGTTCTCCTGTGTGGAGGATTTTCCCATTCTCCCCCACATGGTTGTTGATTTAGTCACTTATTTATATCCGTATGGACTCATGGACACCTATTGTATGCTTTGGTTTACACTCCAATACTTCAGGGGATGAATTATTTAATAATTGAACTAATTATTTTGTCAAATATATGACTCAACTATTTAATTATTAATTATTTAGTTAATTACTTTGTTACTGAGTGTCGCCAGCTTTGGCCACCGGGAGCTCCCTTAGTTGGCTTGCGTGTCCCTTTGTCAACCTCCCATCGCTGTGGCTTTTGGTTTTGTTTGGTTTTGGGCGGCTCCTTTCTCCCTGGCACCACAGGATGCTCCATGCTTATTTGCATATTCTCATCCTGATTGGGATTTCGTGTGCTCACTGACCAAACCCATAGATTCTTCTGTGAAGTTTCTCTTCAAAACGTTTATCTTTCTTATTGGGATAACTTCTCTCTCTCTTTTGTCCATTTTGAGACAAAGTTTTGCTCCCGTCACCCAGGCTGGAGTGCAATAGCATGATCTCGGATCACTGCAATGGCGCAATCTGGGCTCACTGCAACCTCCGCCTCCTGGGTTCAAAGGATTCTCCCGCCTCAGACTCCTGAGCAGCTGGGACTACAGTGGCCCACCACCATGCCTGGCTAATTTTTCTATTTTTATGAGGGCGAGACATGAGAATCGCTTCAATCCCGGGAATGGAGTTCTCAGTGAGCCGAAGCCACCGCGCTCCAGCGTGGGTGAAAGAGTGAGAGTCTGTTTCAAAATAAATAAATAAATAAATAAATAAATGAATAAATAAACCCGGAGGAATTACCAAGGGGTCTTGGTGCCTGCCTGCAGTCTGAGCTACTTGGCAACCTGATGTTGGAGGATCACCTGAGCTGAGGAGGTGCGGGCTGCAGTGAGCTGTGATTGCACCACTGCACTCCAGCCTGGATGACTGAATGAGACCCTGTCTTACTCCACGTACACATGTTTAGTGAAGCATTCTGGTGGTGGAAATGTCCTGGAAGTGGCGTATCAGCAGACCGCCACCTGCGGAATGTAAAACCTGTGCCTCTTTCCAGACAGATATACAGCAGGAAGAGAGTGGCACATGTGCGTGGGATGACTGCAAGGGGGCTTTCTGGCTTATGGATGACAGACCCCAATGGCAAGCCAAGAAGCAGCTCCCACTGCACAGTGCTCATTGTGATCCATGCCATGCTTCAATACGAAGTCGCCTGTTCCTAGTTTGGAGACGCACGGACTCCACAGAGGCTGTGCTCCTGACCACACCTGTGTTGCCTGCCTGGACCTTATAGTCACTTCAGCAGGACCCCTGGCACATGGCACGCCAGGTGTTTGTAAAAGCGAGCCACAAACGATGCTCTTAATGTGTACGTTTGTTGGTGTAGACTTGTGTGACTATGGGGAGAGATGCGATATGAATGGAGAACAGAGACTGGAGCCATTTTTCTACCTTCCTTTCTGCTTTTAGTAAACACATTTTATATTTGCGATTTGTGAAAGTTTAGTGAAAGAACTGTTGTATAAAATAAGTCCGAAGAGAACGGTTTATTTAGAAGGATTGAATACACAAGAGAAAAATCTTTGATGTAAAAAGTTATCTGTATTTTATTTGGACGTTTACAAAGGAGTGAAAACCAGCCAATAAGAGGCTACTTAATAAAATACAAAAATACAAAAATTCATAATACAACATTTATCAAACTCTGAAAAGATGGGAACTAACTCAACTTAAACATCTATGAGAAACTTAGAGCAAACATCTTGGTTAATGGTGAAACATTTAAAATATTCCCATTAAAGCCAGGAGGAAGCCAAGGACACTGCCGTCAAATCACTGATTCCTCATTTAGCGGTTCCAGTGAGTCATGCACTCTCCTTGTTTCCGTTAGCCTCCCTCCCACCACCCCGACACCTTTTGTCTGATTCATCAAATGTCCTTTGATCCACTTTTTCCTCAATCTGTTTGAAATTTTACCTTCTATTCCAATTCATTTAGTGGTTCCCAAAGGGTACCCACGTTGAGACTTAAAAATGTGTCAGTCTAGAGTTTTATCGCTCTTATATTCAGCCAGTCTATCGTCTCCAGGCACTAGACAAGAACTGTAGTAACTTCTAGCTCCTTCTGAATTTTCGCATGCCCCACATGTCTATATGAGTGTCTTCTGGAATTTTAATTCTAGGTCATCAATCCTTTTTCCAGAATCGTACTCCTCTGGACTTAAGAATACAGTTTCCTAATTTCCATGCTTACTGATCCTTGTTGCATCCCACTTCCTCCCGGTCGTCTGGTTTGGCTCTTTCTTGGCTGAAACACGTGACGTGTACTTTCACTGTACATGACAGTTCCATTCCAATCGCCTTGTACAGAAAGGGGGTTTGGCAGCTTGCATATTGTAAGTTGCGTACTCTAAGTTCAGGGGAAGCTCAGGCTTCAGGTCCAGTCGGGGGAGGAGTGGAGCAGAAGTGGGGCTGGGGGGAACGTCCAGGTGGAAGAAAGGGAGGCTGGGAACAACGTGGGTGGCGGATAGTGGTCAATATGCAATGTCGGTGAGGAACACTGGGACCCCTTGCACATAGGTGCCGTGGGGGGTTTGAATGACTTGTAAAACAGCTGAGTCACCCAGAGCCCTAAACCCGATGCAGGGATAGAGGGTCAACGCGGGTTGCCAGTCAACAGCCTGAGGCCCAGGAGCAGTGGGCGGCTCCTGAAACCCCAGCTCAGGTTGCGCCACGTCGGGGCCAGGGCCTTCCTGCACAGTTCCAGGCAGAGGACCTGTTTCAGAAAGAGAGAAGGCTGCGGTCTCCGTGATTTCCGGTTCCCCCTGGTGGCCTGGCTCTCCATGGTGGTCCAGTGGGATGTGCACGTCCGGTCCCATCACGCCTTCTGCCCCCTGTCTCTGGCCAGCGTCCCCGCGGGGCCCAGCCCTTCTGCCACGGCCTCGCCCTGGCCGCCGGCTTCCTCCCCGGCGCCGGCCTCTCTCTGCAGGACGGGGTGACTCTGGGCGAGCTGGGGGCTGCCATCTGAAGGGTTTCACGTAAGCGATGGGTTTTGCGGGTTGGGCTGGCTGTGCGGGCCCATCTGCTTCCACGGAGTCTTCAGGGTCCGCAACACAGCAGCCTGGCTCTGGAGGAGGCCCACCTGAGGCTAAAAGAGAAGCAGAGCGTGAGCAGAGAGAGATAGAAGGAATTTTACCCATCAAGCAGTTATAGGATACTTTTAAAAATAAATACTCAGAGAAAAGAGGGATTTTTGAAGTTAAAATTGTCAGAGAAGAAACAAAACTCTCCATGGAAATTGGAGAATGAAGTTGAGAAGATCTCCCACAGAACAAAGCAAAAACCTAAAAGGATGGAAAGAAGGATGAAATATAAGAGAATTAGAGGTATGTTGTGGCTGAGACATTTCACCACAAAATTTCAGAGTGCTGAGGAAAAAGAGAAGATTCTAAAAGATTGTAGGGAGCGGGAGACAGAGAAAGGAAAAGTCACATGGAAAGGGCTAGGATTCCACATGTCTCAAAAATCAGACATCTCAAAAGCAGCAGTTCAGTCTAGAACATAACAGAAAATGTCTTCGAAATTTCAAGGGAAATGAATTTCCCACCTAAAGTGTCCTGTCCAACCAAAGTTTCACTAAAGAATCTGGGAGGGGAGAATGAAGATGTTTCAGACCAGCAAGATGTTAAAGAATTTGCTTTCAGTGGATGCTTTATTGTTCTGCATCTGTCAAACTAGACAAGATTAAAAGATTTAGGACACTCAGCGTAGGAAGGGAAATGTTTTGGAGAACAACGTGGCAACAGCCGTAAAGTTCCAACTCCTCCGGGAAAGAACAAGGTGGAAGTACCGGTTTATCATAGATCAAGACGTAGCGTGAGGACTCGCTCTGCTACGGACAAACAGTAATACAAAACGAAACAGAAGGAAACAGCGACAACAACAGCAAATCTCAGATTTGGGAAATGGGATTACAGTTCGAAAGAGGGAAGGGAATTTGCCAGAGGATGTGGAACCTGGGAGCTGACTTCCAACAACCAGCCCAGGTTGAGGCAGGCTAGGAGAAGGTGAAACAGAGAATGCTCGATTGAGTTTGAATTCAAACAATTGGGGAAGAATTGGGGAACAAACGAAATTAAAAAGAGAGTGGCAGGCGTTTGATGTACCTTGATTAGGGGCCATGGAGCGAAGTCGCTTCGAAGGCCTTGGTTCCTCCATGAGCAATCGGCGGGAGGGGCTGGGGAGAAAAACAAGAGAGCAAGAACGGATTTAGGAAGACAGAGGTGACAAGGCAGGGGGATGGCCGTGGCCTTTCTAGGGGAATGAGGATTCTGTCCCCAGCTGCACCCACCCAAGATCTGTCCACCCCTCCGGGACTCCCAGACACACACCTGATCTTCCCACAGCTGGCTCCGGAGATCTGAAAATTAGGAGACTCTTCGACGAAGAGAGGCCCGAGGAGTCGGAGGTGTCCACAGGTTCACCGCTGTAGCTCTGAGGTAGTCCACCCGCAGCCAGGGAGTCTGGAGGGAGCACGCAGCAGGTTCTGGCTCCGAGCCCAGCAGAAAGCCGACTGCTGGAGGCCGAGCGCGGTCCCTCTTATACGGCAGCAAGGCAGTCGCGTAAGGGACAGGCGTCGTCAGAGGGGGGCCGGCTGGGGCGGGCCTGGCTGGGCTTGCGAGGCGCATTGGGCCAGTCCCCTGCCAGTCAAATGGGGCCCTTCTGAGATGCCGCCATTTCTAGACGCCCGTGGTTGATTGATTAATCTAATCATCGAGGGACAAAATGCATAATGGCCTTTGAGTGTCAGCACAATGGGGTGTGGTGCCCGGAAAGCGGCTGATAGGAAGATGCGATTAGCTTAGATCTGAGCACGGTGAAGGAAAGCATCCAAAGGGGGGATATCTGGGCTGAAATCTGGAACATAAAATTTGAAATTAGTCAACCTGAACCGGGTTGGGAGAGGCAGGGAGAAAGGAAAGGGAGTGAAGAGGGTGTGCTGAGGCCCGGACTGGAAGGGAGCCCGGCACATTCTGGCAATGGACCGGAGGCCAAGTCCAGGCCCAGAGGTGGTGCGAGGTGGAGGCAGGGTCCGCGCAGGAGCTGGTCTTGTTCCAAGGCAGCGGAAAACCGTGGAACGGTGTCCGGCAGCGGGTTAACATTTCAGAAACGACCAGCCTGGCTGTGAAGGAGCGCCAACCCAGGGTCCGCAGAATTAAGTCAGGAGAGGCAAGAAGGCTATTGCAGCCCTCGGGGTTGGGCGCAGGGTGCTGTTAGACTGAGACTGAGGGAGGTAGAGGAGGAGAAAGTTCCCTGGTGGGAGAGAAATTTCCCAGAGAAAGCCAGACCCAGTGTGGACAGCCCTTGAGGAAGAGACTGCGGCCTTGGTAGCCCGCCCGTTCATTCAGGCAGAGGTGGACCGAGAACCTGCTCTGAATGGGAAGTTGCGGAGCTTGGCTTGCGCACATCTGGCTGAAGGGGCTTTTGAACTGCCAAGTGAGGTTGTCAGGTGGCCTTTTGTAAAAAGAGTCGAGCTCAGCGCGATGGCGACGGGGCTGGAGATGCGTGTGAGACCCACACCACTGGCTTTTATTGCTGTGGCCGCACACACGGGTGGAGGAAGACAGCGGGAAACACAGCAGGACACTGGAGGGGAATCCCGCAGTGGGTTATTTGGTTGGTTTGCATCCTTGTTTTTTTTTTTTTTTTTACAGAGACGGGTTGTCGCTCTGTAGCCCAGGCTGGAGTGCAGCGGTGCCATCTCGGCTCGCTGCGGCTACTTGGGGGGCTGAGATAGGAGAATCAGTTCAAGTGATTCTCCTGTCTCGGCCTCCGGAGTAGCTGGACTACAGGTGAGCGCCACCACATCGGGACAATTTTCGGATTTTTTGGAGAGACGAGGTTTCGCTCTGTGCCCAGGCTTGTTTGGAAGGCCTGAGCTCAAGCCGTCCTTCCCGCTCAACCTCCCGAGTAGCTGGGACCCCAGGCGCAAGCCACCATGCCGGGCCAATTATTTTTTTGGGTTGTATTTGTTGTTGAAGTGAGGTTTTGCTATGTTTTCACCTCACATACCTTTTCTGTCCCAAGACCCCATCCAGGGTACCACCTTACAATTCGTCACGGTTCCCCTTGGCTGCGACGGTTTCTCACACTTGCCTTGTTTTTGATGACCTTGACACTTGGAATACTGATCAGATATATTGTGGGATGTCCCCTCCTGAAGTTCGTGTGATGTATTCCTTGTGATCTGACTGGAATTATATGTTTTTGTAAGGAAGATTGCAGCGGGAAAGCGCCATTCCCATCCCATCCTGTCTACAGTACACACCATCAAGCCGGCTTATCACTGCTGCTATTAGTCCTGGTCACCTGGCTGGGGCAGTGTTGATTAGGTTTCTCCACCATCAAGTGATTTTCCCACCTCTTTCTCTACTGTACTTTTTGGAAGTCGCTACCTGGGGCCTATACTTAAATAAAAGGGAAGTTTTGCTTTATCTCCGTGCGGGGGAAGAGCTACCGAAATTCTGTGGAGTTCTCCTGTGTGGAGGATTTTCCCATTCTCCCCCACATGGTTGTTGATTTAGTCACTTATTTATATCCGTATGGACTCATGGACACCTATTGTATGCTTTGGTTTACACTCCAATACTTCAGGGGATGAATTATTTAATAATTGAACTAATTATTTTGTCAAATATATGACTCAACTATTTAATTATTAATTATTTAGTTAATTACTTTGTTACTGAGTGTCGCCAGCTTTGGCCACCGGGAGCTCCCTTAGTTGGCTTGCGTGTCCCTTTGTCAACCTCCCATCGCTGTGGCTTTTGGTTTTGTTTGGTTTTGGGCGGCTCCTTTCTCCCTGGCACCACAGGATGCTCCATGCTTATTTGCATATTCTCATCCTGATTGGGATTTCGTGTGCTCACTGACCAAACCCATAGATTCTTCTGTGAAGTTTCTCTTCAAAACGTTTATCTTTCTTATTGGGATAACTTCTCTCTCTCTTTTGTCCATTTTGAGACAAAGTTTTGCTCCCGTCACCCAGGCTGGAGTGCAATAGCATGATCTCGGATCACTGCAATGGCGCAATCTGGGCTCACTGCAACCTCCGCCTCCTGGGTTCAAAGGATTCTCCCGCCTCAGACTCCTGAGCAGCTGGGACTACAGTGGCCCACCACCATGCCTGGCTAATTTTTCTATTTTTATGAGGGCGAGACATGAGAATCGCTTCAATCCCGGGAATGGAGTTCTCAGTGAGCCGAAGCCACCGCGCTCCAGCGTGGGTGAAAGAGTGAGAGTCTGTTTCAAAATAAATAAATAAATAAATAAATAAATGAATAAATAAACCCGGAGGAATTACCAAGGGGTCTTGGTGCCTGCCTGCAGTCTGAGCTACTTGGCAACCTGATGTTGGAGGATCACCTGAGCTGAGGAGGTGCGGGCTGCAGTGAGCTGTGATTGCACCACTGCACTCCAGCCTGGATGACTGAATGAGACCCTGTCTTACTCCACGTACACATGTTTAGTGAAGCATTCTGGTGGTGGAAATGTCCTGGAAGTGGCGTATCAGCAGACCGCCACCTGCGGAATGTAAAACCTGTGCCTCTTTCCAGACAGATATACAGCAGGAAGAGAGTGGCACATGTGCGTGGGATGACTGCAAGGGGGCTTTCTGGCTTATGGATGACAGACCCCAATGGCAAGCCAAGAAGCAGCTCCCACTGCACAGTGCTCATTGTGATCCATGCCATGCTTCAATACGAAGTCGCCTGTTCCTAGTTTGGAGACGCACGGACTCCACAGAGGCTGTGCTCCTGACCACACCTGTGTTGCCTGCCTGGACCTTATAGTCACTTCAGCAGGACCCCTGGCACATGGCACGCCAGGTGTTTGTAAAAGCGAGCCACAAACGATGCTCTTAATGTGTACGTTTGTTGGTGTAGACTTGTGTGACTATGGGGAGAGATGCGATATGAATGGAGAACAGAGACTGGAGCCATTTTTCTACCTTCCTTTCTGCTTTTAGTAAACACATTTTATATTTGCGATTTGTGAAAGTTTAGTGAAAGAACTGTTGTATAAAATAAGTCCGAAGAGAACGGTTTATTTAGAAGGATTGAATACACAAGAGAAAAATCTTTGATGTAAAAAGTTATCTGTATTTTATTTGGACGTTTACAAAGGAGTGAAAACCAGCCAATAAGAGGCTACTTAATAAAATACAAAAATACAAAAATTCATAATACAACATTTATCAAACTCTGAAAAGATGGGAACTAACTCAACTTAAACATCTATGAGAAACTTAGAGCAAACATCTTGGTTAATGGTGAAACATTTAAAATATTCCCATTAAAGCCAGGAGGAAGCCAAGGACACTGCCGTCAAATCACTGATTCCTCATTTAGCGGTTCCAGTGAGTCATGCACTCTCCTTGTTTCCGTTAGCCTCCCTCCCACCACCCCGACACCTTTTGTCTGATTCATCAAATGTCCTTTGATCCACTTTTTCCTCAATCTGTTTGAAATTTTACCTTCTATTCCAATTCATTTAGTGGTTCCCAAAGGGTACCCACGTTGAGACTTAAAAATGTGTCAGTCTAGAGTTTTATCGCTCTTATATTCAGCCAGTCTATCGTCTCCAGGCACTAGACAAGAACTGTAGTAACTTCTAGCTCCTTCTGAATTTTCGCATGCCCCACATGTCTATATGAGTGTCTTCTGGAATTTTAATTCTAGGTCATCAATCCTTTTTCCAGAATCGTACTCCTCTGGACTTAAGAATACAGTTTCCTAATTTCCATGCTTACTGATCCTTGTTGCATCCCACTTCCTCCCGGTCGTCTGGTTTGGCTCTTTCTTGGCTGAAACACGTGACGTGTACTTTCACTGTACATGACAGTTCCATTCCAATCGCCTTGTACAGAAAGGGGGTTTGGCAGCTTGCATATTGTAAGTTGCGTACTCTAAGTTCAGGGGAAGCTCAGGCTTCAGGTCCAGTCGGGGGAGGAGTGGAGCAGAAGTGGGGCTGGGGGGAACGTCCAGGTGGAAGAAAGGGAGGCTGGGAACAACGTGGGTGGCGGATAGTGGTCAATATGCAATGTCGGTGAGGAACACTGGGACCCCTTGCACATAGGTGCCGTGGGGGGTTTGAATGACTTGTAAAACAGCTGAGTCACCCAGAGCCCTAAACCCGATGCAGGGATAGAGGGTCAACGCGGGTTGCCAGTCAACAGCCTGAGGCCCAGGAGCAGTGGGCGGCTCCTGAAACCCCAGCTCAGGTTGCGCCACGTCGGGGCCAGGGCCTTCCTGCACAGTTCCAGGCAGAGGACCTGTTTCAGAAAGAGAGAAGGCTGCGGTCTCCGTGATTTCCGGTTCCCCCTGGTGGCCTGGCTCTCCATGGTGGTCCAGTGGGATGTGCACGTCCGGTCCCATCACGCCTTCTGCCCCCTGTCTCTGGCCAGCGTCCCCGCGGGGCCCAGCCCTTCTGCCACGGCCTCGCCCTGGCCGCCGGCTTCCTCCCCGGCGCCGGCCTCTCTCTGCAGGACGGGGTGACTCTGGGCGAGCTGGGGGCTGCCATCTGAAGGGTTTCACGTAAGCGATGGGTTTTGCGGGTTGGGCTGGCTGTGCGGGCCCATCTGCTTCCACGGAGTCTTCAGGGTCCGCAACACAGCAGCCTGGCTCTGGAGGAGGCCCACCTGAGGCTAAAAGAGAAGCAGAGCGTGAGCAGAGAGAGATAGAAGGAATTTTACCCATCAAGCAGTTATAGGATACTTTTAAAAATAAATACTCAGAGAAAAGAGGGATTTTTGAAGTTAAAATTGTCAGAGAAGAAACAAAACTCTCCATGGAAATTGGAGAATGAAGTTGAGAAGATCTCCCACAGAACAAAGCAAAAACCTAAAAGGATGGAAAGAAGGATGAAATATAAGAGAATTAGAGGTATGTTGTGGCTGAGACATTTCACCACAAAATTTCAGAGTGCTGAGGAAAAAGAGAAGATTCTAAAAGATTGTAGGGAGCGGGAGACAGAGAAAGGAAAAGTCACATGGAAAGGGCTAGGATTCCACATGTCTCAAAAATCAGACATCTCAAAAGCAGCAGTTCAGTCTAGAACATAACAGAAAATGTCTTCGAAATTTCAAGGGAAATGAATTTCCCACCTAAAGTGTCCTGTCCAACCAAAGTTTCACTAAAGAATCTGGGAGGGGAGAATGAAGATGTTTCAGACCAGCAAGATGTTAAAGAATTTGCTTTCAGTGGATGCTTTATTGTTCTGCATCTGTCAAACTAGACAAGATTAAAAGATTTAGGACACTCAGCGTAGGAAGGGAAATGTTTTGGAGAACAACGTGGCAACAGCCGTAAAGTTCCAACTCCTCCGGGAAAGAACAAGGTGGAAGTACCGGTTTATCATAGATCAAGACGTAGCGTGAGGACTCGCTCTGCTACGGACAAACAGTAATACAAAACGAAACAGAAGGAAACAGCGACAACAACAGCAAATCTCAGATTTGGGAAATGGGATTACAGTTCGAAAGAGGGAAGGGAATTTGCCAGAGGATGTGGAACCTGGGAGCTGACTTCCAACAACCAGCCCAGGTTGAGGCAGGCTAGGAGAAGGTGAAACAGAGAATGCTCGATTGAGTTTGAATTCAAACAATTGGGGAAGAATTGGGGAACAAACGAAATTAAAAAGAGAGTGGCAGGCGTTTGATGTACCTTGATTAGGGGCCATGGAGCGAAGTCGCTTCGAAGGCCTTGGTTCCTCCATGAGCAATCGGCGGGAGGGGCTGGGGAGAAAAACAAGAGAGCAAGAACGGATTTAGGAAGACAGAGGTGACAAGGCAGGGGGATGGCCGTGGCCTTTCTAGGGGAATGAGGATTCTGTCCCCAGCTGCACCCACCCAAGATCTGTCCACCCCTCCGGGACTCCCAGACACACACCTGATCTTCCCACAGCTGGCTCCGGAGATCTGAAAATTAGGAGACTCTTCGACGAAGAGAGGCCCGAGGAGTCGGAGGTGTCCACAGGTTCACCGCTGTAGCTCTGAGGTAGTCCACCCGCAGCCAGGGAGTCTGGAGGGAGCACGCAGCAGGTTCTGGCTCCGAGCCCAGCAGAAAGCCGACTGCTGGAGGCCGAGCGCGGTCCCTCTTATACGGCAGCAAGGCAGTCGCGTAAGGGACAGGCGTCGTCAGAGGGGGGCCGGCTGGGGCGGGCCTGGCTGGGCTTGCGAGGCGCATTGGGCCAGTCCCCTGCCAGTCAAATGGGGCCCTTCTGAGATGCCGCCATTTCTAGACGCCCGTGGTTGATTGATTAATCTAATCATCGAGGGACAAAATGCATAATGGCCTTTGAGTGTCAGCACAATGGGGTGTGGTGCCCGGAAAGCGGCTGATAGGAAGATGCGATTAGCTTAGATCTGAGCACGGTGAAGGAAAGCATCCAAAGGGGGGATATCTGGGCTGAAATCTGGAACATAAAATTTGAAATTAGTCAACCTGAACCGGGTTGGGAGAGGCAGGGAGAAAGGAAAGGGAGTGAAGAGGGTGTGCTGAGGCCCGGACTGGAAGGGAGCCCGGCACATTCTGGCAATGGACCGGAGGCCAAGTCCAGGCCCAGAGGTGGTGCGAGGTGGAGGCAGGGTCCGCGCAGGAGCTGGTCTTGTTCCAAGGCAGCGGAAAACCGTGGAACGGTGTCCGGCAGCGGGTTAACATTTCAGAAACGACCAGCCTGGCTGTGAAGGAGCGCCAACCCAGGGTCCGCAGAATTAAGTCAGGAGAGGCAAGAAGGCTATTGCAGCCCTCGGGGTTGGGCGCAGGGTGCTGTTAGACTGAGACTGAGGGAGGTAGAGGAGGAGAAAGTTCCCTGGTGGGAGAGAAATTTCCCAGAGAAAGCCAGACCCAGTGTGGACAGCCCTTGAGGAAGAGACTGCGGCCTTGGTAGCCCGCCCGTTCATTCAGGCAGAGGTGGACCGAGAACCTGCTCTGAATGGGAAGTTGCGGAGCTTGGCTTGCGCACATCTGGCTGAAGGGGCTTTTGAACTGCCAAGTGAGGTTGTCAGGTGGCCTTTTGTAAAAAGAGTCGAGCTCAGCGCGATGGCGACGGGGCTGGAGATGCGTGTGAGACCCACACCACTGGCTTTTATTGCTGTGGCTGCACACACGGGTGGAGGAAGACAGCGGGAAACACAGCAGGACACTGGAGGGGAATCCCGCAGTGGGTTATTTGGTTGGTTTGCATCCTTGTTTTTTTTTTTTTTTTACAGAGACGGGTTGTCGCTCTGTAGCCCAGGCTGGAGTGCAGCGGTGCCATCTCGGCTCGCTGCGGCTACTTGGGGGGCTGAGATAGGAGAATCAGTTCAAGTGATTCTCCTGTCTCGGCCTCCGGAGTAGCTGGACTACAGGTGAGCGCCACCACATCGGGACAATTTTCGGATTTTTTGGAGAGACGAGGTTTCGCTCTGTGCCCAGGCTTGTTTGGAAGGCCTGAGCTCAAGCCGTCCTTCCCGCTCAACCTCCCGAGTAGCTGGGACCCCAGGCGCAAGCCACCATGCCGGGCCAATTATTTTTTTGGGTTGTATTTGTTGTTGAAGTGAGGTTTTGCTATGTTTTCACCTCACATACCTTTTCTGTCCCAAGACCCCATCCAGGGTACCACCTTACAATTCGTCACGGTTCCCCTTGGCTGCGACGGTTTCTCACACTTGCCTTGTTTTTGATGACCTTGACACTTGGAATACTGATCAGATATATTGTGGGATGTCCCCTCCTGAAGTTCGTGTGATGTATTCCTTGTGATCTGACTGGAATTATATGTTTTTGTAAGGAAGATTGCAGCGGGAAAGCGCCATTCCCATCCCATCCTGTCTACAGTACACACCATCAAGCCGGCTTATCACTGCTGCTATTAGTCCTGGTCACCTGGCTGGGGCAGTGTTGATTAGGTTTCTCCACCATCAAGTGATTTTCCCACCTCTTTCTCTACTGTACTTTTTGGAAGTCGCTACCTGGGGCCTATACTTAAATAAAAGGGAAGTTTTGCTTTATCTCCGTGCGGGGGAAGAGCTACCGAAATTCTGTGGAGTTCTCCTGTGTGGAGGATTTTCCCATTCTCCCCCACATGGTTGTTGATTTAGTCACTTATTTATATCCGTATGGACTCATGGACACCTATTGTATGCTTTGGTTTACACTCCAATACTTCAGGGGATGAATTATTTAATAATTGAACTAATTATTTTGTCAAATATATGACTCAACTATTTAATTATTAATTATTTAGTTAATTACTTTGTTACTGAGTGTCGCCAGCTTTGGCCACCGGGAGCTCCCTTAGTTGGCTTGCGTGTCCCTTTGTCAACCTCCCATCGCTGTGGCTTTTGGTTTTGTTTGGTTTTGGGCGGCTCCTTTCTCCCTGGCACCACAGGATGCTCCATGCTTATTTGCATATTCTCATCCTGATTGGGATTTCGTGTGCTCACTGACCAAACCCATAGATTCTTCTGTGAAGTTTCTCTTCAAAACGTTTATCTTTCTTATTGGGATAACTTCTCTCTCTCTTTTGTCCATTTTGAGACAAAGTTTTGCTCCCGTCACCCAGGCTGGAGTGCAATAGCATGATCTCGGATCACTGCAATGGCGCAATCTGGGCTCACTGCAACCTCCGCCTCCTGGGTTCAAAGGATTCTCCCGCCTCAGACTCCTGAGCAGCTGGGACTACAGTGGCCCACCACCATGCCTGGCTAATTTTTCTATTTTTATGAGGGCGAGACATGAGAATCGCTTCAATCCCGGGAATGGAGTTCTCAGTGAGCCGAAGCCACCGCGCTCCAGCGTGGGTGAAAGAGTGAGAGTCTGTTTCAAAATAAATAAATAAATAAATAAATAAATGAATAAATAAACCCGGAGGAATTACCAAGGGGTCTTGGTGCCTGCCTGCAGTCTGAGCTACTTGGCAACCTGATGTTGGAGGATCACCTGAGCTGAGGAGGTGCGGGCTGCAGTGAGCTGTGATTGCACCACTGCACTCCAGCCTGGATGACTGAATGAGACCCTGTCTTACTCCACGTACACATGTTTAGTGAAGCATTCTGGTGGTGGAAATGTCCTGGAAGTGGCGTATCAGCAGACCGCCACCTGCGGAATGTAAAACCTGTGCCTCTTTCCAGACAGATATACAGCAGGAAGAGAGTGGCACATGTGCGTGGGATGACTGCAAGGGGGCTTTCTGGCTTATGGATGACAGACCCCAATGGCAAGCCAAGAAGCAGCTCCCACTGCACAGTGCTCATTGTGATCCATGCCATGCTTCAATACGAAGTCGCCTGTTCCTAGTTTGGAGACGCACGGACTCCACAGAGGCTGTGCTCCTGACCACACCTGTGTTGCCTGCCTGGACCTTATAGTCACTTCAGCAGGACCCCTGGCACATGGCACGCCAGGTGTTTGTAAAAGCGAGCCACAAACGATGCTCTTAATGTGTACGTTTGTTGGTGTAGACTTGTGTGACTATGGGGAGAGATGCGATATGAATGGAGAACAGAGACTGGAGCCATTTTTCTACCTTCCTTTCTGCTTTTAGTAAACACATTTTATATTTGCGATTTGTGAAAGTTTAGTGAAAGAACTGTTGTATAAAATAAGTCCGAAGAGAACGGTTTATTTAGAAGGATTGAATACACAAGAGAAAAATCTTTGATGTAAAAAGTTATCTGTATTTTATTTGGACGTTTACAAAGGAGTGAAAACCAGCCAATAAGAGGCTACTTAATAAAATACAAAAATACAAAAATTCATAATACAACATTTATCAAACTCTGAAAAGATGGGAACTAACTCAACTTAAACATCTATGAGAAACTTAGAGCAAACATCTTGGTTAATGGTGAAACATTTAAAATATTCCCATTAAAGCCAGGAGGAAGCCAAGGACACTGCCGTCAAATCACTGATTCCTCATTTAGCGGTTCCAGTGAGTCATGCACTCTCCTTGTTTCCGTTAGCCTCCCTCCCACCACCCCGACACCTTTTGTCTGATTCATCAAATGTCCTTTGATCCACTTTTTCCTCAATCTGTTTGAAATTTTACCTTCTATTCCAATTCATTTAGTGGTTCCCAAAGGGTACCCACGTTGAGACTTAAAAATGTGTCAGTCTAGAGTTTTATCGCTCTTATATTCAGCCAGTCTATCGTCTCCAGGCACTAGACAAGAACTGTAGTAACTTCTAGCTCCTTCTGAATTTTCGCATGCCCCACATGTCTATATGAGTGTCTTCTGGAATTTTAATTCTAGGTCATCAATCCTTTTTCCAGAATCGTACTCCTCTGGACTTAAGAATACAGTTTCCTAATTTCCATGCTTACTGATCCTTGTTGCATCCCACTTCCTCCCGGTCGTCTGGTTTGGCTCTTTCTTGGCTGAAACACGTGACGTGTACTTTCACTGTACATGACAGTTCCATTCCAATCGCCTTGTACAGAAAGGGGGTTTGGCAGCTTGCATATTGTAAGTTGCGTACTCTAAGTTCAGGGGAAGCTCAGGCTTCAGGTCCAGTCGGGGGAGGAGTGGAGCAGAAGTGGGGCTGGGGGGAACGTCCAGGTGGAAGAAAGGGAGGCTGGGAACAACGTGGGTGGCGGATAGTGGTCAATATGCAATGTCGGTGAGGAACACTGGGACCCCTTGCACATAGGTGCCGTGGGGGGTTTGAATGACTTGTAAAACAGCTGAGTCACCCAGAGCCCTAAACCCGATGCAGGGATAGAGGGTCAACGCGGGTTGCCAGTCAACAGCCTGAGGCCCAGGAGCAGTGGGCGGCTCCTGAAACCCCAGCTCAGGTTGCGCCACGTCGGGGCCAGGGCCTTCCTGCACAGTTCCAGGCAGAGGACCTGTTTCAGAAAGAGAGAAGGCTGCGGTCTCCGTGATTTCCGGTTCCCCCTGGTGGCCTGGCTCTCCATGGTGGTCCAGTGGGATGTGCACGTCCGGTCCCATCACGCCTTCTGCCCCCTGTCTCTGGCCAGCGTCCCCGCGGGG
Source organism: Pan paniscus (assembly GCF_029289425.2). Taxonomy (NCBI): domain Eukaryota; kingdom Metazoa; phylum Chordata; class Mammalia; order Primates; family Hominidae; genus Pan; species Pan paniscus. Next base: position 58,503,822 of record NC_073263.2, on the reverse strand, counting down.
CCCAGCCCTTCTGCCACGGCCTCGCCCTGGCCGCCGGCTTCCTCCCCGGCGCCGGCCTCTCTCTGCAGGACGGGGTGACTCTGGGCGAGCTGGGGGCTGCCATCTGAAGGGTTTCACGTAAGCGATGGGTTTTGCGGGTTGGGCTGGCTGTGCGGGCCCATCTGCTTCCACGGAGTCTTCAGGGTCCGCAACACAGCAGCCTGGCTCTGGAGGAGGCCCACCTGAGGCTAAAAGAGAAGCAGAGCGTGAGCAGAGAGAGATAGAAGGAATTTTACCCATCAAGCAGTTATAGGATACTTTTAAAAATAAATACTCAGAGAAAAGAGGGATTTTTGAAGTTAAAATTGTCAGAGAAGAAACAAAACTCTCCATGGAAATTGGAGAATGAAGTTGAGAAGATCTCCCACAGAACAAAGCAAAAACCTAAAAGGATGGAAAGAAGGATGAAATATAAGAGAATTAGAGGTATGTTGTGGCTGAGACATTTCACCACAAAATTTCAGAGTGCTGAGGAAAAAGAGAAGATTCTAAAAGATTGTAGGGAGCGGGAGACAGAGAAAGGAAAAGTCACATGGAAAGGGCTAGGATTCCACATGTCTCAAAAATCAGACATCTCAAAAGCAGCAGTTCAGTCTAGAACATAACAGAAAATGTCTTCGAAATTTCAAGGGAAATGAATTTCCCACCTAAAGTGTCCTGTCCAACCAAAGTTTCACTAAAGAATCTGGGAGGGGAGAATGAAGATGTTTCAGACCAGCAAGATGTTAAAGAATTTGCTTTCAGTGGATGCTTTATTGTTCTGCATCTGTCAAACTAGACAAGATTAAAAGATTTAGGACACTCAGCGTAGGAAGGGAAATGTTTTGGAGAACAACGTGGCAACAGCCGTAAAATTCCAACTCCTCCGGGAAAGAACAAGGTGGAAGTACCGGTTTATCATAGATCAAGACGTAGCGTGAGGACTCGCTCTGCTACGGACAAACAGTAATACAAAACGAAACAGAAGGAAACAGCGACAACAACAGCAAATCTCAGATTTGGGAAATGGGATTACAGTTCGAAAGAGGGAAGGGAATTTGCCAGAGGATGTGGAACCTGGGAGCTGACTTCCAACAACCAGCCCAGGTTGAGGCAGGCTAGGAGAAGGTGAAACAGAGAATGCTCGATTGAGTTTGAATTCAAACAATTGGGGAAGAATTGGGGAACAAACGAAATTAAAAAGAGAGTGGCAGGCGTTTGATGTACCTTGATTAGGGGCCATGGAGCGAAGTCGCTTCGAAGGCCTTGGTTCCTCCATGAGCAATCGGCGGGAGGGGCTGGGGAGAAAAACAAGAGAGCAAGAACGGATTTAGGAAGACAGAGGTGACAAGGCAGGGGGATGGCCGTGGCCTTTCTAGGGGAATGAGGATTCTGTCCCCAGCTGCACCCACCCAAGATCTGTCCACCCCTCCGGGACTCCCAGACACACACCTGATCTTCCCACAGCTGGCTCCGGAGATCTGAAAATTAGGAGACTCTTCGACGAAGAGAGGCCCGAGGAGTCGGAGGTGTCCACAGGTTCACCGCTGTAGCTCTGAGGTAGTCCACCCGCAGCCAGGGAGTCTGGAGGGAGCACGCAGCAGGTTCTGGCTCCGAGCCCAGCAGAAAGCCGACTGCTGGAGGCCGAGCGCGGTCCCTCTTATACGGCAGCAAGGCAGTCGCGTAAGGGACAGGCGTGGTCAGAGGGGGGCCGGCTGGGGCGGGCCTGGCTGGGCTTGCGAGGCGCATTGGGCCAGTCCCCTGCCAGTCAAATGGGGCCCTTCTGAGATGCCGCCATTTCTAGACGCCCGTGGTTGATTGATTAATCTAATCATCGAGGGACAAAATGCATAATGGCCTTTGAGTGTCAGCACAATGGGGTGTGGTGCCCGGAAAGCGGCTGATAGGAAGATGCGATTAGCTTAGATCTGAGCACGGTGAAGGAAAGCATCCAAAGGGGGGATATCTGGGCTGAAATCTGGAACATAAAATTTGAAATTAGTCAACCTGAACCGGGTTGGGAGAGGCAGGGAGAAAGGAAAGGGAGTGAAGAGGGTGTGCTGAGGCCCGGACTGGAAGGGAGCCCGGCACATTCTGGCAATGGACCGGAGGCCAAGTCCAGGCCCAGAGGTGGTGCGAGGTGGAGGCAGGGTCCGCGCAGGAGCTGGTCTTGTTCCAAGGCAGCGGAAAACCGTGGAACGGTGTCCGGCAGCGGGTTAACATTTCAGAAACGACCAGCCTGGCTGTGAAGGAGCGCCAACCCAGGGTCCGCAGAATTAAGTCAGGAGAGGCAAGAAGGCTATTGCAGCCCTCGGGGTTGGGCGCAGGGTGCTGTTAGACTGAGACTGAGGGAGGTAGAGGAGGAGAAAGTTCCCTGGTGGGAGAGAAATTTCCCAGAGAAAGCCAGACCCAGTGTGGACAGCCCTTGAGGAAGAGACTGCGGCCTTGGTAGCCCGCCCGTTCATTCAGGCAGAGGTGGACCGAGAACCTGCTCTGAATGGGAAGTTGCGGAGCTTGGCTTGCGCACATCTGGCTGAAGGGGCTTTTGAACTGCCAAGTGAGGTTGTCAGGTGGCCTTTTGTAAAAAGAGTCGAGCTCAGCGCGATGGCGACGGGGCTGGAGATGCGTGTGAGACCCACACCACTGGCTTTTATTGCTGTGGCCGCACACACGGGTGGAGGAAGACAGCGGGAAACACAGCAGGACACTGGAGGGGAATCCCGCAGTGGGTTATTTGGTTGGTTTGCATCCTTGTTTTTTTTTTTTTTTTACAGAGACGGGTTGTCGCTCTGTAGCCCAGGCTGGAGTGCAGCGGTGCCATCTCGGCTCGCTGCGGCTACTTGGGGGGCTGAGATAGGAGAATCAGTTCAAGTGATTCTCCTGTCTCGGCCTCCGGAGTAGCTGGACTACAGGTGAGCGCCACCACATCGGGACAATTTTCGGATTTTTTGGAGAGACGAGGTTTCGCTATGTGCCCAGGCTTGTTTGGAAGGCCTGAGCTCAAGCCGTCCTTCCCGCTCAACCTCCCGAGTAGCTGGGACCCCAGGCGCAAGCCACCATGCCGGGCCAATTATTTTTTTGGGTTGTATTTGTTGTTGAAGTGAGGTTTTGCTATGTTTTCACCTCACATACCTTTTCTGTCCCAAGACCCCATCCAGGGTACCACCTTACAATTCGTCACGGTTCCCCTTGGCTGCGACGGTTTCTCACACTTGCCTTGTTTTTGATGACCTTGACACTTGGAATACTGATCAGATATATTGTGGGATGTCCCCTCCTGAAGTTCGTGTGATGTATTCCTTGTGATCTGACTGGAATTATATGTTTTTGTAAGGAAGATTGCAGCGGGAAAGCGCCATTCCCATCCCATCCTGTCTACAGTACACACCATCAAGCCGGCTTATCACTGCTGCTATTAGTCCTGGTCACCTGGCTGGGGCAGTGTTGATTAGGTTTCTCCACCATCAAGTGATTTTCCCACCTCTTTCTCTACTGTACTTTTTGGAAGTCGCTACCTGGGGCCTATACTTAAATAAAAGGGAAGTTTTGCTTTATCTCCGTGCGGGGGAAGAGCTACCGAAATTCTGTGGAGTTCTCCTGTGTGGAGGATTTTCCCATTCTCCCCCACATGGTTGTTGATTTAGTCACTTATTTATATCCGTATGGACTCATGGACACCTATTGTATGCTTTGGTTTACACTCCAATACTTCAGGGGATGAATTATTTAATAATTGAACTAATTATTTTGTCAAATATATGACTCAACTATTTAATTATTAATTATTTAGTTAATTACTTTGTTACTGAGTGTCGCCAGCTTTGGCCACCGGGAGCTCCCTTAGTTGGCTTGCGTGTCCCTTTGTCAACCTCCCATCGCTGTGGCTTTTGGTTTTGTTTGGTTTTGGGCGGCTCCTTTCTCCCTGGCACCACAGGATGCTCCATGCTTATTTGCATATTCTCATCCTGATTGGGATTTCGTGTGCTCACTGACCAAACCCATAGATTCTTCTGTGAAGTTTCTCTTCAAAACGTTTATCTTTCTTATTGGGATAACTTCTCTCTCTCTTTTGTCCATTTTGAGACAAAGTTTTGCTCCCGTCACCCAGGCTGGAGTGCAATAGCATGATCTCGGATCACTGCAATGGCGCAATCTGGGCTCACTGCAACCTCCGCCTCCTGGGTTCAAAGGATTCTCCCGCCTCAGACTCCTGAGCAGCTGGGACTACAGTGGCCCACCACCATGCCTGGCTAATTTTTCTATTTTTATGAGGGCGAGACATGAGAATCGCTTCAATCCCGGGAATGGAGTTCTCAGTGAGCCGAAGCCACCGCGCTCCAGCGTGGGTGAAAGAGTGAGAGTCTGTTTCAAAATAAATAAATAAATAAATAAATGAATAAATAAACCCGGAGGAATTACCAAGGGGTCTTGGTGCCTGCCTGCAGTCTGAGCTACTTGGCAACCTGATGTTGGAGGATCACCTGAGCTGAGGAGGTGCGGGCTGCAGTGAGCTGTGATTGCACCACTGCACTCCAGCCTGGATGACTGAATGAGACCCTGTCTTACTCCACGTACACATGTTTAGTGAAGCATTCTGGTGGTGGAAATGTCCTGGAAGTGGCGTATCAGCAGACCGCCACCTGCGGAATGTAAAACCTGTGCCTCTTTCCAGACAGATATACAGCAGGAAGAGAGTGGCACATGTGCGTGGGATGACTGCAAGGGGGCTTTCTGGCTTATGGATGACAGACCCCAATGGCAAGCCAAGAAGCAGCTCCCACTGCACAGTGCTCATTGTGATCCATGCCATGCTTCAATACGAAGTCGCCTGTTCCTAGTTTGGAGACGCACGGACTCCACAGAGGCTGTGCTCCTGACCACACCTGTGTTGCCTGCCTGGACCTTATAGTCACTTCAGCAGGACCCCTGGCACATGGCACGCCAGGTGTTTGTAAAAGCGAGCCACAAACGATGCTCTTAATGTGTACGTTTGTTGGTGTAGACTTGTGTGACTATGGGGAGAGATGCGATATGAATGGAGAACAGAGACTGGAGCCATTTTTCTACCTTCCTTTCTGCTTTTAGTAAACACATTTTATATTTGCGATTTGTGAAAGTTTAGTGAAAGAACTGTTGTATAAAATAAGTCCGAAGAGAACGGTTTATTTAGAAGGATTGAATACACAAGAGAAAAATCTTTGATGTAAAAAGTTATCTGTATTTTATTTGGACGTTTACAAAGGAGTGAAAACCAGCCAATAAGAGGCTACTTAATAAAATACAAAAATACAAAAATTCATAATACAACATTTATCAAACTCTGAAAAGATGGGAACTAACTCAACTTAAACATCTATGAGAAACTTAGAGCAAACATCTTGGTTAATGGTGAAACATTTAAAATATTCCCATTAAAGCCAGGAGGAAGCCAAGGACACTGCCGTCAAATCACTGATTCCTCATTTAGCGGTTCCAGTGAGTCATGCACTCTCCTTGTTTCCGTTAGCCTCCCTCCCACCACCCCGACACCTTTTGTCTGATTCATCAAATGTCCTTTGATCCACTTTTTCCTCAATCTGTTTGAAATTTTACCTTCTATTCCAATTCATTTAGTGGTTCCCAAAGGGTACCCACGTTGAGACTTAAAAATGTGTCAGTCTAGAGTTTTATCGCTCTTATATTCAGCCAGTCTATCGTCTCCAGGCACTAGACAAGAACTGTAGTAACTTCTAGCTCCTTCTGAATTTTCGCATGCCCCACATGTCTATATGAGTGTCTTCTGGAATTTTAATTCTAGGTCATCAATCCTTTTTCCAGAATCGTACTCCTCTGGACTTAAGAATACAGTTTCCTAATTTCCATGCTTACTGATCCTTGTTGCATCCCACTTCCTCCCGGTCGTCTGGTTTGGCTCTTTCTTGGCTGAAACACGTGACGTGTACTTTCACTGTACATGACAGTTCCATTCCAATCGCCTTGTACAGAAAGGGGGTTTGGCAGCTTGCATATTGTAAGTTGCGTACTCTAAGTTCAGGGGAAGCTCAGGCTTCAGGTCCAGTCGGGGGAGGAGTGGAGCAGAAGTGGGGCTGGGGGGAACGTCCAGGTGGAAGAAAGGGAGGCTGGGAACAACGTGGGTGGCGGATAGTGGTCAATATGCAATGTCGGTGAGGAACACTGGGACCCCTTGCACATAGGTGCCGTGGGGGGTTTGAATGACTTGTAAAACAGCTGAGTCACCCAGAGCCCTAAACCCGATGCAGGGATAGAGGGTCAACGCGGGTTGCCAGTCAACAGCCTGAGGCCCAGGAGCAGTGGGCGGCTCCTGAAACCCCAGCTCAGGTTGCGCCACGTCGGGGCCAGAGCCTTCCTGCACAGTTCCAGGCAGAGGACCTGTTTCAGAAAGAGAGAAGGCTGCGGTCTCCGTGATTTCCGGTTCCCCCTGGTGGCCTGGCTCTCCATGGTGGTCCAGTGGGATGTGCACGTCCGGTCCCATCACGCCTTCTGCCCCCTGTCTCTGGCCAGCGTCCCCGCGGGGCCCAGCCCTTCTGCCACGGCCTCGCCCTGGCCGCCGGCTTCCTCCCCGGCGCCGGCCTCTCTCTGCAGGACGGGGTGACTCTGGGCGAGCTGGGGGCTGCCATCTGAAGGGTTTCACGTAAGCGATGGGTTTTGCGGGTTGGGCTGGCTGTGCGGGCCCATCTGCTTCCACGGAGTCTTCAGGGTCCGCAACACAGCAGCCTGGCTCTGGAGGAGGCCCACCTGAGGCTAAAAGAGAAGCAGAGCGTGAGCAGAGAGAGATAGAAGGAATTTTACCCATCAAGCAGTTATAGGATACTTTTAAAAATAAATACTCAGAGAAAAGAGGGATTTTTGAAGTTAAAATTGTCAGAGAAGAAACAAAACTCTCCATGGAAATTGGAGAATGAAGTTGAGAAGATCTCCCACAGAACAAAGCAAAAACCTAAAAGGATGGAAAGAAGGATGAAATATAAGAGAATTAGAGGTATGTTGTGGCTGAGACATTTCACCACAAAATTTCAGAGTGCTGAGGAAAAAGAGAAGATTCTAAAAGATTGTAGGGAGCGGGAGACAGAGAAAGGAAAAGTCACATGGAAAGGGCTAGGATTCCACATGTCTCAAAAATCAGACATCTCAAAAGCAGCAGTTCAGTCTAGAACATAACAGAAAATGTCTTCGAAATTTCAAGGGAAATGAATTTCCCACCTAAAGTGTCCTGTCCAACCAAAGTTTCACTAAAGAATCTGGGAGGGGAGAATGAAGATGTTTCAGACCAGCAAGATGTTAAAGAATTTGCTTTCAGTGGATGCTTTATTGTTCTGCATCTGTCAAACTAGACAAGATTAAAAGATTTAGGACACTCAGCGTAGGAAGGGAAATGTTTTGGAGAACAACGTGGCAACAGCCGTAAAATTCCAACTCCTCCGGGAAAGAACAAGGTGGAAGTACCGGTTTATCATAGATCAAGACGTAGCGTGAGGACTCGCTCTGCTACGGACAAACAGTAATACAAAACGAAACAGAAGGAAACAGCGACAACAACAGCAAATCTCAGATTTGGGAAATGGGATTACAGTTCGAAAGAGGGAAGGGAATTTGCCAGAGGATGTGGAACCTGGGAGCTGACTTCCAACAACCAGCCCAGGTTGAGGCAGGCTAGGAGAAGGTGAAACAGAGAATGCTCGATTGAGTTTGAATTCAAACAATTGGGGAAGAATTGGGGAACAAACGAAATTAAAAAGAGAGTGGCAGGCGTTTGATGTACCTTGATTAGGGGCCATGGAGCGAAGTCGCTTCGAAGGCCTTGGTTCCTCCATGAGCAATCGGCGGGAGGGGCTGGGGAGAAAAACAAGAGAGCAAGAACGGATTTAGGAAGACAGAGGTGACAAGGCAGGGGGATGGCCGTGGCCTTTCTAGGGGAATGAGGATTCTGTCCCCAGCTGCACCCACCCAAGATCTGTCCACCCCTCCGGGACTCCCAGACACACACCTGATCTTCCCACAGCTGGCTCCGGAGATCTGAAAATTAGGAGACTCTTCGACGAAGAGAGGCCCGAGGAGTCGGAGGTGTCCACAGGTTCACCGCTGTAGCTCTGAGGTAGTCCACCCGCAGCCAGGGAGTCTGGAGGGAGCACGCAGCAGGTTCTGGCTCCGAGCCCAGCAGAAAGCCGACTGCTGGAGGCCGAGCGCGGTCCCTCTTATACGGCAGCAAGGCAGTCGCGTAAGGGACAGGCGTGGTCAGAGGGGGGCCGGCTGGGGCGGGCCTGGCTGGGCTTGCGAGGCGCATTGGGCCAGTCCCCTGCCAGTCAAATGGGGCCCTTCTGAGATGCCGCCATTTCTAGACGCCCGTGGTTGATTGATTAATCTAATCATCGAGGGACAAAATGCATAATGGCCTTTGAGTGTCAGCACAATGGGGTGTGGTGCCCGGAAAGCGGCTGATAGGAAGATGCGATTAGCTTAGATCTGAGCACGGTGAAGGAAAGCATCCAAAGGGGGGATATCTGGGCTGAAATCTGGAACATAAAATTTGAAATTAGTCAACCTGAACCGGGTTGGGAGAGGCAGGGAGAAAGGAAAGGGAGTGAAGAGGGTGTGCTGAGGCCCGGACTGGAAGGGAGCCCGGCACATTCTGGCAATGGACCGGAGGCCAAGTCCAGGCCCAGAGGTGGTGCGAGGTGGAGGCAGGGTCCGCGCAGGAGCTGGTCTTGTTCCAAGGCAGCGGAAAACCGTGGAACGGTGTCCGGCAGCGGGTTAACATTTCAGAAACGACCAGCCTGGCTGTGAAGGAGCGCCAACCCAGGGTCCGCAGAATTAAGTCAGGAGAGGCAAGAAGGCTATTGCAGCCCTCGGGGTTGGGCGCAGGGTGCTGTTAGACTGAGACTGAGGGAGGTAGAGGAGGAGAAAGTTCCCTGGTGGGAGAGAAATTTCCCAGAGAAAGCCAGACCCAGTGTGGACAGCCCTTGAGGAAGAGACTGCGGCCTTGGTAGCCCGCCCGTTCATTCAGGCAGAGGTGGACCGAGAACCTGCTCTGAATGGGAAGTTGCGGAGCTTGGCTTGCGCACATCTGGCTGAAGGGGCTTTTGAACTGCCAAGTGAGGTTGTCAGGTGGCCTTTTGTAAAAAGAGTCGAGCTCAGCGCGATGGCGACGGGGCTGGAGATGCGTGTGAGACCCACACCACTGGCTTTTATTGCTGTGGCTGCACACACGGGTGGAGGAAGACAGCGGGAAACACAGCAGGACACTGGAGGGGAATCCCGCAGTGGGTTATTTGGTTGGTTTGCATCCTTGTTTTTTTTTTTTTTTTTTTACAGAGACGGGTTGTCGCTCTGTAGCCCAGGCTGGAGTGCAGCGGTGCCATCTCGGCTCGCTGCGGCTACTTGGGGGGCTGAGATAGGAGAATCAGTTCAAGTGATTCTCCTGTCTCGGCCTCCGGAGTAGCTGGACTACAGGTGAGCGCCACCACATCGGGACAATTTTCGGATTTTTTGGAGAGACGAGGTTTCGCTATGTGCCCAGGCTTGTTTGGAAGGCCTGAGCTCAAGCCGTCCTTCCCGCTCAACCTCCCGAGTAGCTGGGACCCCAGGCGCAAGCCACCATGCCGGGCCAATTATTTTTTTGGGTTGTATTTGTTGTTGAAGTGAGGTTTTGCTATGTTTTCACCTCACATACCTTTTCTGTCCCAAGACCCCATCCAGGGTACCACCTTACAATTCGTCACGGTTCCCCTTGGCTGCGACGGTTTCTCACACTTGCCTTGTTTTTGATGACCTTGACACTTGGAATACTGATCAGATATATTGTGGGATGTCCCCTCCTGAAGTTCGTGTGATGTATTCCTTGTGATCTGACTGGAATTATATGTTTTTGTAAGGAAGATTGCAGCGGGAAAGCGCCATTCCCATCCCATCCTGTCTACAGTACACACCATCAAGCCGGCTTATCACTGCTGCTATTAGTCCTGGTCACCTGGCTGGGGCAGTGTTGATTAGGTTTCTCCACCATCAAGTGATTTTCCCACCTCTTTCTCTACTGTACTTTTTGGAAGTCGCTACCTGGGGCCTATACTTAAATAAAAGGGAAGTTTTGCTTTATCTCCGTGCGGGGGAAGAGCTACCGAAATTCTGTGGAGTTCTCCTGTGTGGAGGATTTTCCCATTCTCCCCCACATGGTTGTTGATTTAGTCACTTATTTATATCCGTATGGACTCATGGACACCTATTGTATGCTTTGGTTTACACTCCAATACTTCAGGGGATGAATTATTTAATAATTGAACTAATTATTTTGTCAAATATATGACTCAACTATTTAATTATTAATTATTTAGTTAATTACTTTGTTACTGAGTGTCGCCAGCTTTGGCCACCGGGAGCTCCCTTAGTTGGCTTGCGTGTCCCTTTGTCAACCTCCCATCGCTGTGGCTTTTGGTTTTGTTTGGTTTTGGGCGGCTCCTTTCTCCCTGGCACCACAGGATGCTCCATGCTTATTTGCATATTCTCATCCTGATTGGGATTTCGTGTGCTCACTGACCAAACCCATAGATTCTTCTGTGAAGTTTCTCTTCAAAACGTTTATCTTTCTTATTGGGATAACTTCTCTCTCTCTTTTGTCCATTTTGAGACAAAGTTTTGCTCCCGTCACCCAGGCTGGAGTGCAATAGCATGATCTCGGATCACTGCAATGGCGCAATCTGGGCTCACTGCAACCTCCGCCTCCTGGGTTCAAAGGATTCTCCCGCCTCAGACTCCTGAGCAGCTGGGACTACAGTGGCCCACCACCATGCCTGGCTAATTTTTCTATTTTTATGAGGGCGAGACATGAGAATCGCTTCAATCCCGGGAATGGAGTTCTCAGTGAGCCGAAGCCACCGCGCTCCAGCGTGGGTGAAAGAGTGAGAGTCTGTTTCAAAATAAATAAATAAATAAATAAATGAATAAATAAACCCGGAGGAATTACCAAGGGGTCTTGGTGCCTGCCTGCAGTCTGAGCTACTTGGCAACCTGATGTTGGAGGATCACCTGAGCTGAGGAGGTGCGGGCTGCAGTGAGCTGTGATTGCACCACTGCACTCCAGCCTGGATGACTGAATGAGACCCTGTCTTACTCCACGTACACATGTTTAGTGAAGCATTCTGGTGGTGGAAATGTCCTGGAAGTGGCGTATCAGCAGACCGCCACCTGCGGAATGTAAAACCTGTGCCTCTTTCCAGACAGATATACAGCAGGAAGAGAGTGGCACATGTGCGTGGGATGACTGCAAGGGGGCTTTCTGGCTTATGGATGACAGACCCCAATGGCAAGCCAAGAAGCAGCTCCCACTGCACAGTGCTCATTGTGATCCATGCCATGCTTCAATACGAAGTCGCCTGTTCCTAGTTTGGAGACGCACGGACTCCACAGAGGCTGTGCTCCTGACCACACCTGTGTTGCCTGCCTGGACCTTATAGTCACTTCAGCAGGACCCCTGGCACATGGCACGCCAGGTGTTTGTAAAAGCGAGCCACAAACGATGCTCTTAATGTGTACGTTTGTTGGTGTAGACTTGTGTGACTATGGGGAGAGATGCGATATGAATGGAGAACAGAGACTGGAGCCATTTTTCTACCTTCCTTTCTGCTTTTAGTAAACACATTTTATATTTGCGATTTGTGAAAGTTTAGTGAAAGAACTGTTGTATAAAATAAGTCCGAAGAGAAAGGTTTATTTAGAAGGATTGAATACACAAGAGAAAAATCTTTGATGTAAAAAGTTATCTGTATTTTATTTGGACGTTTACAAAGGAGTGAAAACCAGCCAATAAGAGGCTACTTAATAAAATACAAAATACAAAAATTCATAATACAACATTTATCAAACTCTGAAAAGATGGGAACTAACTCAACTTAAACATCTATGAGAAACTTAGAGCAAACATCTTGGTTAATGGTGAAACATTTAAAATATTCCCATTAAAGCCAGGAGGAAGCCAAGGACACTGCCGTCAAATTACTGATTCCTCATTTAGCGGTTCCAGTGAGTCATGCACTCTCCTTGTTTCCGTTAGCCTCCCTCCCACCACCCCGACACCTTTTGTCTGATTCATCAAATGTCCTTTGATCCACTTTTTCCTCAATCTGTTTGAAATTTTACCTTCTATTCCAATTCATTTAGTGGTTCCCAAAGGGTACCCACGTTGAGACTTAAAAATGTGTCAGTCTAGAGATTTATCGCTCTTATATTCAGCCAGTCTATCGTCTCCAGGCACTAGACAAGAACTGTAGTAACTTCTAGCTCCTTCTGAATTTTCGCATGCCCCACATGTCTATATGAGTGTCTTCTGGAATTTTAATTCTAGGTCATCAATCCTTTTTCCAGAATCGTACTCCTCTGGACTTAAGTATACAGTTTCCTAATTTCCATGCTTACTGATCCTTGTTGCATCCCACTTCCTCCCGGTCGTCTGGTTTGGCTCTTTCTTGGCTGAAACACGTGACGTGTACTTTCACTGTACATGACAGTTCCATTCCAATCGCCTTGTACAGAAAGGGGGTTTGGCAGCTTGCATATTGTAAGTTGCGTACTCTAAGTTCAGGGGAAGCTCAGGCTTCAGGTCCAGTCGGGGGAGGAGTGGAGCAGAAGTGGGGCTGGGGGGAACGTCCGGGTGGAAGAAAGGGAGGCTGGGAACAACGTGGGTGGCGGATAGTGGTCAATATGCAATGTCGGTGAGGAACACTGGGACCCCTTGCACATAGGTGCCGTGGGGGGTTTGAATGACTTGTAAAACAGCTGAGTCACCCAGAGCCCTAAACCCGATGCAGGGATAGAGGGTCAACGCGGGTTGCCAGTCAACAGCCTGAGGCCCAGGAGCAGTGGGCGGCTCCTGAAACCCCAGCTCAGGTTGCGCCACGTCGGGGCCAGGGCCTTCCTGCACAGTTCCAGGCAGAGGACCTGTTTCAGAAAGAGAGAAGGCTGCGGTCTCCGTGATTTCCGGTTCCCCCTGGTGGCCTGGCTCTCCATGGTGGTCCAGTGGGATGTGCACGTCCGGTCCCATCACGCCTTCTGCCCCCTGTCTCTGGCCAGCGTCCCCGCGGGGCCCAGCCCTTCTGCCACGGCCTCGCCCTGGCCGCCGGCTTCCTCCCCGGCGCCGGCCTCTCTCTGCAGGACGGGGTGACTCTGGGCGAGCTGGGGGCTGCCATCTGAAGGGTTTCACGTAAGCGATGGGTTTTGCGGGTTGGGCTGGCTGTGCGGGCCCATCTGCTTCCACGGAGTCTTCAGGGTCCGCAACACAGCAGCCTGGCTCTGGAGGAGGCCCACCTGAGGCTAAAAGAGAAGCAGAGCGTGAGCAGAGAGAGATAGAAGGAATTTTACCCATCAAGCAGTTATAGGATACTTTTAAAAATAAATACTCAGAGAAAAGAGGGATTTTTGAAGTTAAAATTGTCAGAGAAGAAACAAAACTCTCCATGGAAATTGGAGAATGAAGTTGAGAAGATCTCCCACAGAACAAAGCAAAAACCTAAAAGGATGGAAAGAAGGATGAAATATAAGAGAATTAGAGGTATGTTGTGGCTGAGACATTTCACCACAAAATTTCAGAGTGCTGAGGAAAAAGAGAAGATTCTAAAAGATTGTAGGGAGCGGGAGACAGAGAAAGGAAAAGTCACATGGAAAGGGCTAGGATTCCACATGTCTCAAAAATCAGACATCTCAAAAGCAGCAGTTCAGTCTAGAACATAACAGAAAATGTCTTCGAAATTTCAAGGGAAATGAATTTCCCACCTAAAGTGTCCTGTCCAACCAAAGTTTCACTAAAGAATCTGGGAGGGGAGAATGAAGATGTTTCAGACCAGCAAGATGTTAAAGAATTTGCTTTCAGTGGATGCTTTATTGTTCTGCATCTGTCAAACTAGACAAGATTAAAAGATTTAGGACACTCAGCGTAGGAAGGGAAATGTTTTGGAGAACAACGTGGCAACAGCCGTAAAATTCCAACTCCTCCGGGAAAGAACAAGGTGGAAGTACCGGTTTATCATAGATCAAGACGTAGCGTGAGGACTCGCTCTGCTACGGACAAACAGTAATACAAAACGAAACAGAAGGAAACAGCGACAACAACAGCAAATCTCAGATTTGGGAAATGGGATTACAGTTCGAAAGAGGGAAGGGAATTTGCCAGAGGATGTGGAACCTGGGAGCTGACTTCCAACAACCAGCCCAGGTTGAGGCAGGCTAGGAGAAGGTGAAACAGAGAATGCTCGATTGAGTTTGAATTCAAACAATTGGGGAAGAATTGGGGAACAAACGAAATTAAAAAGAGAGTGGCAGGCGTTTGATGTACCTTGATTAGGGGCCATGGAGCGAAGTCGCTTCGAAGGCCTTGGTTCCTCCATGAGCAATCGGCGGGAGGGGCTGGGGAGAAAAACAAGAGAGCAAGAACGGATTTAGGAAGACAGAGGTGACAAGGCAGGGGGATGGCCGTGGCCTTTCTAGGGGAATGAGGATTCTGTCCCCAGCTGCACCCACCCAAGATCTGTCCACCCCTCCGGGACTCCCAGACACACACCTGATCTTCCCACAGCTGGCTCCGGAGATCTGAAAATTAGGAGACTCTTCGACGAAGAGAGGCCCGAGGAGTCGGAGGTGTCCACAGGTTCACCGCTGTAGCTCTGAGGTAGTCCACCCGCAGCCAGGGAGTCTGGAGGGAGCACGCAGCAGGTTCTGGCTCCGAGCCCAGCAGAAAGCCGACTGCTGGAGGCCGAGCGCGGTCCCTCTTATATGGCAGCAAGGCAGTCGCGTAAGGGACAGGCGTCGTCAGAGGGGGGCCGGCTGGGGCGGGCCTGGCTGGGCTTGCGAGGCGCATTGGGCCAGTCCCCTGCCAGTCAAATGGGGCCCTTCTGAGATGCCGCCATTTCTAGACGCCCGTGGTTGATTGATTAATCTAATCATCGAGGGACAAAATGCATAATGGCCTTTGAGTGTCAGCACAATGGGGTGTGGTGCCCGGAAAGCGGCTGATAGGAAGATGCGATTAGCTTAGATCTGAGCACGGTGAAGGAAAGCATCCAAAGGGGGGATATCTGGGCTGAAATCTGGAACATAAAATTTGAAATTAGTCAACCTGAACCGGGTTGGGAGAGGCAGGGAGAAAGGAAAGGGAGTGAAGAGGGTGTGCTGAGGCCCGGACTGGAAGGGAGCCCGGCACATTCTGGCAATGGACCGGAGGCCAAGTCCAGGCCCAGAGGTGGTGCGAGGTGGAGGCAGGGTCCGCGCAGGAGCTGGTCTTGTTCCAAGGCAGCGGAAAACCGTGGAACGGTGTCCGGCAGCGGGTTAACATTTCAGAAACGACCAGCCTGGCTGTGAAGGAGCGCCAACCCAGGGTCCGCAGAATTAAGTCAGGAGAGGCAAGAAGGCTATTGCAGCCCTCGGGGTTGGGCGCAGGGTGCTGTTAGACTGAGACTGAGGGAGGTAGAGGAGGAGAAAGTTCCCTGGTGGGAGAGAAATTTCCCAGAGAAAGCCAGACCCAGTGTGGACAGCCCTTGAGGAAGAGACTGCGGCCTTGGTAGCCCGCCCGTTCATTCAGGCAGAGGTGGACCGAGAACCTGCTCTGAATGGGAAGTTGCGGAGCTTGGCTTGCGCACATCTGGCTGAAGGGGCTTTTGAACTGCCAAGTGAGGTTGTCAGGTGGCCTTTTGTAAAAAGAGTCGAGCTCAGCGCGATGGCGACGGGGCTGGAGATGCGTGTGAGACCCACACCACTGGCTTTTATTGCTGTGGCTGCACACACGGGTGGAGGAAGACAGCGGGAAACACAGCAGGACACTGGAGGGGAATCCCGCAGTGGGTTATTTGGTTGGTTTGCATCCTTGTTTTTTTTTTTTTTTTTTTACAGAGACGGGTTGTCGCTCTGTAGCCCAGGCTGGAGTGCAGCGGTGCCATCTCGGCTCGCTGCGGCTACTTGGGGGGCTGAGATAGGAGAATCAGTTCAAGTGATTCTCCTGTCTCGGCCTCCGGAGTAGCTGGACTACAGGTGAGCGCCACCACATCGGGACAATTTTCGGATTTTTTGGAGAGACGAGGTTTCGCTATGTGCCCAGGCTTGTTTGGAAGGCCTGAGCTCAAGCCGTCCTTCCCGCTCAACCTCCCGAGTAGCTGGGACCCCAGGCGCAAGCCACCATGCCGGGCCAATTATTTTTTTGGGTTGTATTTGTTGTTGAAGTGAGGTTTTGCTATGTTTTCACCTCACATACCTTTTCTGTCCCAAGACCCCATCCAGGGTACCACCTTACAATTCGTCACGGTTCCCCTTGGCTGCGACGGTTTCTCACA
The DNA here is from genome assembly GCF_029289425.2 of Pan paniscus. Taxonomy (NCBI): domain Eukaryota; kingdom Metazoa; phylum Chordata; class Mammalia; order Primates; family Hominidae; genus Pan; species Pan paniscus. Next base: position 58,487,482 of record NC_073263.2, on the reverse strand, counting down.
CTTGCCTTGTTTTTGATGACCTTGACACTTGGAATACTGATCAGATATATTGTGGGATGTCCCCTCCTGAAGTTCGTGTGATGTATTCCTTGTGATCTGACTGGAATTATATGTTTTTGTAAGGAAGATTGCAGCGGGAAAGCGCCATTCCCATCCCATCCTGTCTACAGTACACACCATCAAGCCGGCTTATCACTGCTGCTATTAGTCCTGGTCACCTGGCTGGGGCAGTGTTGATTAGGTTTCTCCACCATCAAGTGATTTTCCCACCTCTTTCTCTACTGTACTTTTTGGAAGTCGCTACCTGGGGCCTATACTTAAATAAAAGGGAAGTTTTGCTTTATCTCCGTGCGGGGGAAGAGCTACCGAAATTCTGTGGAGTTCTCCTGTGTGGAGGATTTTCCCATTCTCCCCCACATGGTTGTTGATTTAGTCACTTATTTATATCCGTATGGACTCATGGACACCTATTGTATGCTTTGGTTTACACTCCAATACTTCAGGGGATGAATTATTTAATAATTGAACTAATTATTTTGTCAAATATATGACTCAACTATTTAATTATTAATTATTTAGTTAATTACTTTGTTACTGAGTGTCGCCAGCTTTGGCCACCGGGAGCTCCCTTAGTTGGCTTGCGTGTCCCTTTGTCAACCTCCCATCGCTGTGGCTTTTGGTTTTGTTTGGTTTTGGGCGGCTCCTTTCTCCCTGGCACCACAGGATGCTCCATGCTTATTTGCATATTCTCATCCTGATTGGGATTTCGTGTGCTCACTGACCAAACCCATAGATTCTTCTGTGAAGTTTCTCTTCAAAACGTTTATCTTTCTTATTGGGATAACTTCTCTCTCTCTTTTGTCCATTTTGAGACAAAGTTTTGCTCCCGTCACCCAGGCTGGAGTGCAATAGCATGATCTCGGATCACTGCAATGGCGCAATCTGGGCTCACTGCAACCTCCGCCTCCTGGGTTCAAAGGATTCTCCCGCCTCAGACTCCTGAGCAGCTGGGACTACAGTGGCCCACCACCATGCCTGGCTAATTTTTCTATTTTTATGAGGGCGAGACATGAGAATCGCTTCAATCCCGGGAATGGAGTTCTCAGTGAGCCGAAGCCACCGCGCTCCAGCGTGGGTGAAAGAGTGAGAGTCTGTTTCAAAATAAATAAATAAATAAATAAATGAATAAATAAACCCGGAGGAATTACCAAGGGGTCTTGGTGCCTGCCTGCAGTCTGAGCTACTTGGCAACCTGATGTTGGAGGATCACCTGAGCTGAGGAGGTGCGGGCTGCAGTGAGCTGTGATTGCACCACTGCACTCCAGCCTGGATGACTGAATGAGACCCTGTCTTACTCCACGTACACATGTTTAGTGAAGCATTCTGGTGGTGGAAATGTCCTGGAAGTGGCGTATCAGCAGACCGCCACCTGCGGAATGTAAAACCTGTGCCTCTTTCCAGACAGATATACAGCAGGAAGAGAGTGGCACATGTGCGTGGGATGACTGCAAGGGGGCTTTCTGGCTTATGGATGACAGACCCCAATGGCAAGCCAAGAAGCAGCTCCCACTGCACAGTGCTCATTGTGATCCATGCCATGCTTCAATACGAAGTCGCCTGTTCCTAGTTTGGAGACGCACGGACTCCACAGAGGCTGTGCTCCTGACCACACCTGTGTTGCCTGCCTGGACCTTATAGTCACTTCAGCAGGACCCCTGGCACATGGCACGCCAGGTGTTTGTAAAAGCGAGCCACAAACGATGCTCTTAATGTGTACGTTTGTTGGTGTAGACTTGTGTGACTATGGGGAGAGATGCGATATGAATGGAGAACAGAGACTGGAGCCATTTTTCTACCTTCCTTTCTGCTTTTAGTAAACACATTTTATATTTGCGATTTGTGAAAGTTTAGTGAAAGAACTGTTGTATAAAATAAGTCCGAAGAGAACGGTTTATTTAGAAGGATTGAATACACAAGAGAAAAATCTTTGATGTAAAAAGTTATCTGTATTTTATTTGGACGTTTACAAAGGAGTGAAAACCAGCCAATAAGAGGCTACTTAATAAAATACAAAATACAAAAATTCATAATACAACATTTATCAAACTCTGAAAAGATGGGAACTAACTCAACTTAAACATCTATGAGAAACTTAGAGCAAACATCTTGGTTAATGGTGAAACATTTAAAATATTCCCATTAAAGCCAGGAGGAAGCCAAGGACACTGCCGTCAAATTACTGATTCCTCATTTAGCGGTTCCAGTGAGTCATGCACTCTCCTTGTTTCCGTTAGCCTCCCTCCCACCACCCCGACACCTTTTGTCTGATTCATCAAATGTCCTTTGATCCACTTTTTCCTCAATCTGTTTGAAATTTTACCTTCTATTCCAATTCATTTAGTGGTTCCCAAAGGGTACCCACGTTGAGACTTAAAAATGTGTCAGTCTAGAGATTTATCGCTCTTATATTCAGCCAGTCTATCGTCTCCAGGCACTAGACAAGAACTGTAGTAACTTCTAGCTCCTTCTGAATTTTCGCATGCCCCACATGTCTATATGAGTGTCTTCTGGAATTTTAATTCTAGGTCATCAATCCTTTTTCCAGAATCGTACTCCTCTGGACTTAAGAATACAGTTTCCTAATTTCCATGCTTACTGATCCTTGTTGCATCCCACTTCCTCCCGGTCGTCTGGTTTGGCTCTTTCTTGGCTGAAACACGTGACGTGTACTTTCACTGTACATGACAGTTCCATTCCAATCGCCTTGTACAGAAAGGGGGTTTGGCAGCTTGCATATTGTAAGTTGCGTACTCTAAGTTCAGGGGAAGCTCAGGCTTCAGGTCCAGTCGGGGGAGGAGTGGAGCAGAAGTGGGGCTGGGGGGAACGTCCAGGTGGAAGAAAGGGAGGCTGGGAACAACGTGGGTGGCGGATAGTGGTCAATATGCAATGTCGGTGAGGAACACTGGGACCCCTTGCACATAGGTGCCGTGGGGGGTTTGAATGACTTGTAAAACAGCTGAGTCACCCAGAGCCCTAAACCCGATGCAGGGATAGAGGGTCAACGCGGGTTGCCAGTCAACAGCCTGAGGCCCAGGAGCAGTGGGCGGCTCCTGAAACCCCAGCTCAGGTTGCGCCACGTCGGGGCCAGGGCCTTCCTGCACAGTTCCAGGCAGAGGACCTGTTTCAGAAAGAGAGAAGGCTGCGGTCTCCGTGATTTCCGGTTCCCCCTGGTGGCCTGGCTCTCCATGGTGGTCCAGTGGGATGTGCACGTCCGGTCCCATCACGCCTTCTGCCCCCTGTCTCTGGCCAGCGTCCCCGCGGGGCCCAGCCCTTCTGCCACGGCCTCGCCCTGGCCGCCGGCTTCCTCCCCGGCGCCGGCCTCTCTCTGCAGGACGGGGTGACTCTGGGCGAGCTGGGGGCTGCCATCTGAAGGGTTTCACGTAAGCGATGGGTTTTGCGGGTTGGGCTGGCTGTGCGGGCCCATCTGCTTCCACGGAGTCTTCAGGGTCCGCAACACAGCAGCCTGGCTCTGGAGGAGGCCCACCTGAGGCTAAAAGAGAAGCAGAGCGTGAGCAGAGAGAGATAGAAGGAATTTTACCCATCAAGCAGTTATAGGATACTTTTAAAAATAAATACTCAGAGAAAAGAGGGATTTTTGAAGTTAAAATTGTCAGAGAAGAAACAAAACTCTCCATGGAAATTGGAGAATGAAGTTGAGAAGATCTCCCACAGAACAAAGCAAAAACCTAAAAGGATGGAAAGAAGGATGAAATATAAGAGAATTAGAGGTATGTTGTGGCTGAGACATTTCACCACAAAATTTCAGAGTGCTGAGGAAAAAGAGAAGATTCTAAAAGATTGTAGGGAGCGGGAGACAGAGAAAGGAAAAGTCACATGGAAAGGGCTAGGATTCCACATGTCTCAAAAATCAGACATCTCAAAAGCAGCAGTTCAGTCTAGAACATAACAGAAAATGTCTTCGAAATTTCAAGGGAAATGAATTTCCCACCTAAAGTGTCCTGTCCAACCAAAGTTTCACTAAAGAATCTGGGAGGGGAGAATGAAGATGTTTCAGACCAGCAAGATGTTAAAGAATTTGCTTTCAGTGGATGCTTTATTGTTCTGCATCTGTCAAACTAGACAAGATTAAAAGATTTAGGACACTCAGCGTAGGAAGGGAAATGTTTTGGAGAACAACGTGGCAACAGCCGTAAAATTCCAACTCCTCCGGGAAAGAACAAGGTGGAAGTACCGGTTTATCATAGATCAAGACGTAGCGTGAGGACTCGCTCTGCTACGGACAAACAGTAATACAAAACGAAACAGAAGGAAACAGCGACAACAACAGCAAATCTCAGATTTGGGAAATGGGATTACAGTTCGAAAGAGGGAAGGGAATTTGCCAGAGGATGTGGAACCTGGGAGCTGACTTCCAACAACCAGCCCAGGTTGAGGCAGGCTAGGAGAAGGTGAAACAGAGAATGCTCGATTGAGTTTGAATTCAAACAATTGGGGAAGAATTGGGGAACAAACGAAATTAAAAAGAGAGTGGCAGGCGTTTGATGTACCTTGATTAGGGGCCATGGAGCGAAGTCGCTTCGAAGGCCTTGGTTCCTCCATGAGCAATCGGCGGGAGGGGCTGGGGAGAAAAACAAGAGAGCAAGAACGGATTTAGGAAGACAGAGGTGACAAGGCAGGGGGATGGCCGTGGCCTTTCTAGGGGAATGAGGATTCTGTCCCCAGCTGCACCCACCCAAGATCTGTCCACCCCTCCGGGACTCCCAGACACACACCTGATCTTCCCACAGCTGGCTCCGGAGATCTGAAAATTAGGAGACTCTTCGACGAAGAGAGGCCCGAGGAGTCGGAGGTGTCCACAGGTTCACCGCTGTAGCTCTGAGGTAGTCCACCCGCAGCCAGGGAGTCTGGAGGGAGCACGCAGCAGGTTCTGGCTCCGAGCCCAGCAGAAAGCCGACTGCTGGAGGCCGAGCGCGGTCCCTCTTATATGGCAGCAAGGCAGTCGCGTAAGGGACAGGCGTGGTCAGAGGGGGGCCGGCTGGGGCGGGCCTGGCTGGGCTTGCGAGGCGCATTGGGCCAGTCCCCTGCCAGTCAAATGGGGCCCTTCTGAGATGCCGCCATTTCTAGACGCCCGTGGTTGATTGATTAATCTAATCATCGAGGGACAAAATGCATAATGGCCTTTGAGTGTCAGCACAATGGGGTGTGGTGCCCGGAAAGCGGCTGATAGGAAGATGCGATTAGCTTAGATCTGAGCACGGTGAAGGAAAGCATCCAAAGGGGGGATATCTGGGCTGAAATCTGGAACATAAAATTTGAAATTAGTCAACCTGAACCGGGTTGGGAGAGGCAGGGAGAAAGGAAAGGGAGTGAAGAGGGTGTGCTGAGGCCCGGACTGGAAGGGAGCCCGGCACATTCTGGCAATGGACCGGAGGCCAAGTCCAGGCCCAGAGGTGGTGCGAGGTGGAGGCAGGGTCCGCGCAGGAGCTGGTCTTGTTCCAAGGCAGCGGAAAACCGTGGAACGGTGTCCGGCAGCGGGTTAACATTTCAGAAACGACCAGCCTGGCTGTGAAGGAGCGCCAACCCAGGGTCCGCAGAATTAAGTCAGGAGAGGCAAGAAGGCTATTGCAGCCCTCGGGGTTGGGCGCAGGGTGCTGTTAGACTGAGACTGAGGGAGGTAGAGGAGGAGAAAGTTCCCTGGTGGGAGAGAAATTTCCCAGAGAAAGCCAGACCCAGTGTGGACAGCCCTTGAGGAAGAGACTGCGGCCTTGGTAGCCCGCCCGTTCATTCAGGCAGAGGTGGACCGAGAACCTGCTCTGAATGGGAAGTTGCGGAGCTTGGCTTGCGCACATCTGGCTGAAGGGGCTTTTGAACTGCCAAGTGAGGTTGTCAGGTGGCCTTTTGTAAAAAGAGTCGAGCTCAGCGCGATGGCGACGGGGCTGGAGATGCGTGTGAGACCCACACCACTGGCTTTTATTGCTGTGGCCGCACACACGGGTGGAGGAAGACAGCGGGAAACACAGCAGGACACTGGAGGGGAATCCCGCAGTGGGTTATTTGGTTGGTTTGCATCCTTGTTTTTTTTTTTTTTTTACAGTGACGGGTTGTCGCTCTGTAGCCCAGGCTGGAGTGCAGCGGTGCCATCTCGGCTCGCTGCGGCTACTTGGGGGGCTGAGATAGGAGAATCAGTTCAAGTGATTCTCCTGTCTCGGCCTCCGGAGTAGCTGGACTACAGGTGAGCGCCACCACATCGGGACAATTTTCGGATTTTTTGGAGAGACGAGGTTTCGCTCTGTGCCCAGGCTTGTTTGGAAGGCCTGAGCTCAAGCCGTCCTTCCCGCTCAACCTCCCGAGTAGCTGGGACCCCAGGCGCAAGCCACCATGCCGGGCCAATTATTTTTTTGGGTTGTATTTGTTGTTGAAGTGAGGTTTTGCTATGTTTTCACCTCACATACCTTTTCTGTCCCAAGACCCCATCCAGGGTACCACCTTACAATTCGTCACGGTTCCCCTTGGCTGCGACGGTTTCTCACACTTGCCTTGTTTTTGATGACCTTGACACTTGGAATACTGATCAGATATATTGTGGGATGTCCCCTCCTGAAGTTCGTGTGATGTATTCCTTGTGATCTGACTGGAATTATATGTTTTTGTAAGGAAGATTGCAGCGGGAAAGCGCCATTCCCATCCCATCCTGTCTACAGTACACACCATCAAGCCGGCTTATCACTGCTGCTATTAGTCCTGGTCACCTGGCTGGGGCAGTGTTGATTAGGTTTCTCCACCATCAAGTGATTTTCCCACCTCTTTCTCTACTGTACTTTTTGGAAGTCGCTACCTGGGGCCTATACTTAAATAAAAGGGAAGTTTTGCTTTATCTCCGTGCGGGGGAAGAGCTACCGAAATTCTGTGGAGTTCTCCTGTGTGGAGGATTTTCCCATTCTCCCCCACATGGTTGTTGATTTAGTCACTTATTTATATCCGTATGGACTCATGGACACCTATTGTATGCTTTGGTTTACACTCCAATACTTCAGGGGATGAATTATTTAATAATTGAACTAATTATTTTGTCAAATATATGACTCAACTATTTAATTATTAATTATTTAGTTAATTACTTTGTTACTGAGTGTCGCCAGCTTTGGCCACCGGGAGCTCCCTTAGTTGGCTTGCGTGTCCCTTTGTCAACCTCCCATCGCTGTGGCTTTTGGTTTTGTTTGGTTTTGGGCGGCTCCTTTCTCCCTGGCACCACAGGATGCTCCATGCTTATTTGCATATTCTCATCCTGATTGGGATTTCGTGTGCTCACTGACCAAACCCATAGATTCTTCTGTGAAGTTTCTCTTCAAAACGTTTATCTTTCTTATTGGGATAACTTCTCTCTCTCTTTTGTCCATTTTGAGACAAAGTTTTGCTCCCGTCACCCAGGCTGGAGTGCAATAGCATGATCTCGGATCACTGCAATGGCGCAATCTGGGCTCACTGCAACCTCCGCCTCCTGGGTTCAAAGGATTCTCCCGCCTCAGACTCCTGAGCAGCTGGGACTACAGTGGCCCACCACCATGCCTGGCTAATTTTTCTATTTTTATGAGGGCGAGACATGAGAATCGCTTCAATCCCGGGAATGGAGTTCTCAGTGAGCCGAAGCCACCGCGCTCCAGCGTGGGTGAAAGAGTGAGAGTCTGTTTCAAAATAAATAAATAAATAAATAAATGAATAAATAAACCCGGAGGAATTACCAAGGGGTCTTGGTGCCTGCCTGCAGTCTGAGCTACTTGGCAACCTGATGTTGGAGGATCACCTGAGCTGAGGAGGTGCGGGCTGCAGTGAGCTGTGATTGCACCACTGCACTCCAGCCTGGATGACTGAATGAGAACCTGTCTTACTCCACGTACACATGTTTAGTGAAGCATTCTGGTGGTAGAAATGTCCTGGAAGTGGCGTATCAGCAGACCGCCACCTGCGGAATGTAAAACCTGTGCCTCTTTCCAGACAGATATACAGCAGGAAGAGAGTGGCACATGTGCGTGGGATGACTGCAAGGGGGCTTTCTGGCTTATGGATGACAGACCCCAATGGCAAGCCAAGAAGCAGCTCCCACTGCACAGTGCTCATTGTGATCCATGCCATGCTTCAATACGAAGTCGCCTGTTCCTAGTTTGGAGACGCACGGACTCCACAGAGGCTGTGCTCCTGACCACACCTGTGTTGCCTGCCTGGACCTTATAGTCACTTCAGCAGGACCCCTGGCACATGGCACGCCAGGTGTTTGTAAAAGCGAGCCACAAACGATGCTCTTAATGTGTACGTTTGTTGGTGTAGACTTGTGTGACTATGGGGAGAGATGCGATATGAATGGAGAACAGAGACTGGAGCCATTTTTCTACCTTCCTTTCTGCTTTTAGTAAACACATTTTATATTTGCGATTTGTGAAAGTTTAGTGAAAGAACTGTTGTATAAAATAAGTCCGAAGAGAAAGGTTTATTTAGAAGGATTGAATACACAAGAGAAAAATCTTTGATGTAAAAAGTTATCTGTATTTTATTTGGACGTTTACAAAGGAGTGAAAACCAGCCAATAAGAGGCTACTTAATAAAATACAAAATACAAAAATTCATAATACAACATTTATCAAACTCTGAAAAGATGGGAACTAACTCAACTTAAACATCTATGAGAAACTTAGAGCAAACATCTTGGTTAATGGTGAAACATTTAAAATATTCCCATTAAAGCCAGGAGGAAGCCAAGGACACTGCCGTCAAATTACTGATTCCTCATTTAGCGGTTCCAGTGAGTCATGCACTCTCCTTGTTTCCGTTAGCCTCCCTCCCACCACCCCGACACCTTTTGTCTGATTCATCAAATGTCCTTTGATCCACTTTTTCCTCAATCTGTTTGAAATTTTACCTTCTATTCCAATTCATTTAGTGGTTCCCAAAGGGTACCCACGTTGAGACTTAAAAATGTGTCAGTCTAGAGATTTATCGCTCTTATATTCAGCCAGTCTATCGTCTCCAGGCACTAGACAAGAACTGTAGTAACTTCTAGCTCCTTCTGAATTTTCGCATGCCCCACATGTCTATATGAGTGTCTTCTGGAATTTTAATTCTAGGTCATCAATCCTTTTTCCAGAATCGTACTCCTCTGGACTTAAGTATACAGTTTCCTAATTTCCATGCTTACTGATCCTTGTTGCATCCCACTTCCTCCCGGTCGTCTGGTTTGGCTCTTTCTTGGCTGAAACACGTGACGTGTACTTTCACTGTACATGACAGTTCCATTCCAATCGCCTTGTACAGAAAGGGGGTTTGGCAGCTTGCATATTGTAAGTTGCGTACTCTAAGTTCAGGGGAAGCTCAGGCTTCAGGTCCAGTCGGGGGAGGAGTGGAGCAGAAGTGGGGCTGGGGGGAACGTCCAGGTGGAAGAAAGGGAGGCTGGGAACAACGTGGGTGGCGGATAGTGGTCAATATGCAATGTCGGTGAGGAACACTGGGACCCCTTGCACATAGGTGCCGTGGGGGGTTTGAATGACTTGTAAAACAGCTGAGTCACCCAGAGCCCTAAACCCGATGCAGGGATAGAGGGTCAACGCGGGTTGCCAGTCAACAGCCTGAGGCCCAGGAGCAGTGGGCAGCTCCTGAAACCCCAGCTCAGGTTGCGCCACGTCGGGGCCAGGGCCTTCCTGCACAGTTCCAGGCAGAGGACCTGTTTCAGAAAGAGAGAAGGCTGCGGTCTCCGTGATTTCCGGTTCCCCCTGGTGGCCTGGCTCTCCATGGTGGTCCAGTGGGATGTGCACGTCCGGTCCCATCACGCCTTCTGCCCCCTGTCTCTGGCCAGCGTCCCCGCGGGGCCCAGCCCTTCTGCCACGGCCTCGCCCTGGCCGCCGGCTTCCTCCCCGGCGCCGGCCTCTCTCTGCAGGACGGGGTGACTCTGGGCGAGCTGGGGGCTGCCATCTGAAGGGTTTCACGTAAGCGATGGGTTTTGCGGGTTGGGCTGGCTGTGCGGGCCCATCTGCTTCCACGGAGTCTTCAGGGTCCGCAACACAGCAGCCTGGCTCTGGAGGAGGCCCACCTGAGGCTAAAAGAGAAGCAGAGCGTGAGCAGAGAGAGATAGAAGGAATTTTACCCATCAAGCAGTTATAGGATACTTTTAAAAATAAATACTCAGAGAAAAGAGGGATTTTTGAAGTTAAAATTGTCAGAGAAGAAACAAAACTCTCCATGGAAATTGGAGAATGAAGTTGAGGAGATCTCCCACAGAACAAAGCAAAAACCTAAAAGGATGGAAAGAAGGATGAAATATAAGAGAATTAGAGGTATGTTGTGGCTGAGACATTTCACCACAAAATTTCAGAGTGCTGAGGAAAAAGAGAAGATTCTAAAAGATTGTAGGGAGCGGGAGACAGAGAAAGGAAAAGTCACATGGAAATGGCTAGGATTCCACATATCTCAAAAATCAGACATCTCAAAAGCAGCAGTTCAGTCTAGAACATAACAGAAAATGTCTTCGAAATTTCAAGGGAAATGAATTTCCCACGTAAAATGTCCTGTCCAACCAAAGTTTCACTAAAGAATCTGGGAGGGGAGAATGAAGATGTTTCAGACCAGCAAGATGTTAAAGAATTTGCTTTCAGTGGATGCTTTATTGTTATGCATCTGTCAAACTAGACAAGATTAAAAGATTTAGGACACTCAGCGTAGGAAGGGAAATGTTTTGGAGAACAACGTGGCAACAGCCGTAAAGTTCCAACTCCTCCGGGAAAGAACAAGGTGGAAGTAGCGGTTTATCCTAGGTCAAGACGTAGCGTGAGGACTCGCTCTGCTACGGAGAAACAGTAATACAAAACGAAACAGAAGGAAACAGCGACAACAACAGCAAATCTCAGATTTGGGAAATGGGATTACAGTTTGAAAGAAGGAAGGGAATTTGCCAGAGGATGTGGAACCTGGGAGCTGACTTCCAACAACCAGCCCAGGTTGAGGCAGGCTAGGAGAAGGTGAAACAGAGAATGCTCGATTGAGTTTGAATTCAAACAATTGGGGAAGAATTGGGGAACAAACGAAATTAAAAAGAGAGTGGCAGGCGTTTGATGTACCTTGATTAGGGGCCATGGAGCGAAGTCGCTTCGAAGGCCTTGGTTCCTCCATGAGCAATCGGCGGGAGGGGCTGGAGAGAAAAACAAGAGAGCAAGAACGGATTTAGGAAGACAGAGGTGACAAGGCAGGGGGATGGCCGTGGCCTTTCTAGGGGAATGAGGATTCTGTCCCCAGCTGCACCCACCCAAGATCTGTCCACCCCTCCGGGACTCCCAGACACACACCTGATCTTCCCACAGCTGGCTCCGGAGATCTGAAAATTAGGAGACTCTTCGACGAAGAGAGGCCCGAGGAGTCGGAGGTGTCCACAGGTTCACCGCTGTAGCTCTGAGGTAGTCCACCCGCAGCCAGGGAGTCTGGAGGGAGCACGCAGCAGGTTCTGGCTCCGAGCCCAGCAGAAAGCCGACTGCTGGAGGCCGAGCGCGGTCCCTCTTATACGGCAGCAAGGCAGTCG